>NC_058119.1:6316944-6627222 GCF_914725855.1 Thunnus albacares
TACCTGCAGGCTGGTCTCTGGACAGCCTTGGGCTGAATAATACAATTCAATAGTTGGACCAATAACAGCAGCACATTGCAGTCTATGCCAACCAAGACAACAGACCGGCATTTCTGAAGCATAGAGTGTTTTGTGTTTGTTCAAACCAGTGCTAATTCAGCTTTTTGGTACATTTCTCAGGCGTGTAGTGTTTTTGTTATGTTAGATTACATTATATTACATCATGTTGTGGCGCTACACAGTAACACACACTACACACATGCTGCCACACCAAAGCTATAATATAGCAGCTTCTTGTTATTCTGACCCGATCTGACCTTTTCATGTTGGCTTTCCAAAACACTCCAGAAATGTGTAGTCAGTGTGTGTTACATTAGCAGTGTGTGTGGCTGACCCTTTTAGCTCGGAACACTCCTACTGTTTATTTCAGCAGCCGCAGTCTCCCATCAGCGTCACAGAAAACTGCAGCAACGGTAACAAACTACGTGCCAGATACCAATCAGAAAGTTATTGCTGTCCCAGGAGATTATTAATGCACCAAACTTTTCTGCAGCGAAAGAAATAAAAATATTTACAGAAGATCTTTGAACCTGTGGATTCAATTCAGCTGTAAGTCAGTCACTAAGAATAGAGTTATTTACACTTAGGCTGTGCCTCATTCCTTTGTTCTTTGAGTTGAAATATTTACTTTTTGGGGTTTGAAATATTCATTTTCCTTACAGATACAGTATGAGGTGGCTTGGGTTTTATATTTTAGTTTTATGTTGGCAGCTTATTATTTACTTACAGGCACTTCACCTTCAGCTGAGTAGTGTGCAGTATGTGGCTGATTTGCAACCACTCTAAATAATATATGCAGGTATGAGCCTGTGGTCCTGCAATTGTTGTTTCTTAAGACATCTATTTTTCAATTTTTTTTGTTTTCTGACTAGCCTAAAACTATTCAGAGTGAGGGAGAGCGTGTGAAGAAGAAAAAAGAAAATTTGATATAGAGACAGATGGAGGAAAGTAAATATACATACAAAGAGGTGCCAAACAGTTCCAAGAGCCAAGATTTGCTTCAATGCAGATCTGTTCAAACAACAGTCCAAGTACAGCTAAATAACACTGTCCTCTGAAACTGATGCTGGTTCATCCTGCAGAGTGATTTGTTTCTCTGATTATGATGTTTACAGCATTTACATACACACTCCTGGTCATACTGGAGCTGGGATATGTTGTTTTAAAGCATCCTCACATCCTATTCATCAGTATCCCTGCAGACATCAACACACAGAATATTCAGAATGTTACCATGGAAACAAAAGATACTCTACATAGAGCATAAGTAAATTGCACATTTACCTCAATATATATAGTATTTAATTGGTCTATTTGTCAAACAAAACAGGCACGTTGGCATTTGCTTGCTAATGTTTGTTTATTGCAGTAAAATGATACTTAATTTTCCTGTAAACAGTATATGAGCTAATTATATGGCCTATATGGTATTTACTGTCGAATAAATGAATGTTAATGTGCATTTTAAAATGCTCGGTAAGTAGTGAGAAAATCACTAAACTAAGAATGTTTTTCTCGTGGCTCACTCCAGCAGCAGTTTGTCATTGCTTTACCAAATGTGTAGTACAACATAATATGTCACATTGACACTATAAAAGCTCAGTATAATTACTGTAGCAGTTTATTTCATACACAGTATATGCAATGCTTTTCATCATATCAAAGCACGAGTTGGTAAAGAGGTGAGAGTGCAGGCCCAGGTGTTCTAGTTGAGGATGATCTCGTTAGTCACCTCATCACCCTTCCTCCCATGTATTCAGTGTTGGAGAGTAAATAAGTACATTTACTCAAGTACTGCACTGAAGTAATATTCTGAAGTACTTATACTTTACTTGAGTGATTCAGTTTTATGCTGCTTCAGCGACATCACATTTGGAGGCAAATATTGTACTTTTTACTCCACCACATTTACTTAACAGCTACCAGTTACTTTTTAGATTAATATTTTACAAACAAACCATTTGATCAGCCAATACAATATAATCAATTGTTATAAATTAAACAACCCAACAGTATATGAAGCTGCAACAGTAAAGTACTGCTCACATGTTAATACATTAATAATATTGATCCAATAATATAACAATTGTTTGTGCAAATACCCACTGTTAGAGTTACATTAATGTAACTCTAACAGTGGGTATTTGCACAAACTTTTGATATTTTGAGCAGTTTTTGGTTTTAAAACTTGTGTGTTACTTTTATATTTTACCCCATTCAGAACTGAGTTTTAGGCACAGTAGCTCTCTAGTCTGTTTTATGCGTTATTATTGTCTGAAATTCCATTATCAGAGCAATAAAAATAATTCAATTCTCAAAATTTTCTGCCACAAAAAAAATGTGGCCACCATGCATCCCTTGTATCAACCTAATGTGTTTTTCTACAAATGCATCCACACTGGATTTGCAGTGTGAGGTGTGAATATTTGGAGTCAAACCTACTCACTATCCTTTACATTTTCATTTTTCAGTATAAGGCACGTTCACACTAAGCATGTTCAAGTGAACTCTGCAGAATTTATCCTGTTAGTTTCCTTTTTTTGGTGTTTAAAAATATATCAAATATATCCTATAAAATATCCTCCAAGAGAGCAAAAGTGTTGCTGGTTTAAGACAAACAGTCTGCAGGAAACAAAACTCAGGCTTTTAAAATGATTTGATGCAGAGAAAGTACTGCACGGCTAAGAAAGCTGAGCATGATAAAATGAAACACGGTCGAAGCACAGTCCAGAGAGAAAATCATGCCTCAGATATTTCCAATGCATTTGTAACCAGTATGGACACCAGAGAAGAAGAGGAAGAAAAAAACATAATCCTCAAATTGAATTGCAAGGGCTGGAATTACATCTGCTCTGATATATCCACAGTGACAAAGTTAGTAACTTGGAGGGACAAGAAGTCACTACTTATGAGTTCTTGTGACTTTGTTTTTGTAAACTCTAGCTCGTGTGTAACTGAATGGCATGTTTCCCCAGTGGTTTGGAGCAAAGAAAACAAAGTGGAGGCGTGAGTAAAGTGGGATGATCTCCAGTGGACTCAGATGACTCATGGAAGCAAATTTTAGTACAGTAACATCAGCACGATTCCATTGTAGGTGTTCTGTTGTTCTAATCTTTTTATAGCTTTATGTTTACCTCCGTCCCCGCAAGGTTAAATATTGCCTGGTTTATCAAACTACAATACTGTATTGTTATGACTTGATGGATTTAGCATTTGTGACAATTTTTGGTTTGAAGATAAAAATCCAGTTGAGTCAAATAAAGCAGACAGACTGACAGGTGATGTAACCTCAAGGCAATTTTGACAGGATATTAGATTAAAAAGGATGTAACTTTTGACAGATGAAGGTTGTTTTTTTCCTACATTTGATGTGTCTATTAGTAGCAAATCCTTACATTTGTCTCTTGACAGTCTGAAAATGCCTGGATTGTCTTTCTGCCCAATAAGCAGTGCCAAGCTTTTCCTGGGTATGTGTGGGCATACGTGAGTAAAACAAAGGAAGAGAATGACAAAGATAGAGAGCGTGGTTGAATGAGCAAGGGATCAAATGGGGAGAATATTTACTGAGAGGAGTGAGAGTAAATGATGTCACAGAAAGGGAGAAGGCAGAAAAAACAGGAAAATGTGTTGTGGGAACCAATTATACACAGTGTGCTGCTACCTGCTCCACTGACTCTTTAATTGCTTATGCTACTGTCTTTGAGTAACTTTTAAAAAAATGATCTCACTCTTATCTCCCTGTTTAAAGTTGCCATTTCCTGTAAAATGAGCAAGTGGTGCACATATTTTTAATGACCCAAATCCCTTCTAGCTGTGAAAGATAAATGACGCGCATTGGATAACATTATTAAGCTGGAAATTGACACCATTTTTTAGCTCCGTAATTACTTTTTCGGCTAATGACACGCCATTGCAACATGCATGTTTTGATTTATTCATTAACCTCACGCACATCACACATCATTCTGCCTTGTGTGCCAGGTTATCCCAGTCATCACAGTTCGAAACACTTGACACAAAACAATTTGATATGAACACACCAGAAAAAAATGAAAGGGTGGAAACCCCAGGTGGAATGACAAGGCAGTCTAGCTCCCTCTGACATCTGTTCCTGTGAACGGAAAGCAAGGACGCCACTAACAGTTTACCCCAGATACCATAGTCACCTCTGGCAACAGCATCTGTCTAATGAGGGTGCACAGTAGCTCCTGTGAAGCCAGACATAACGGCGCTTTCATGAGGTTTCTAAGTCTTCCAGGAGCCGCTACCTAATGAGGATGAAAAAGCTTGCTAAAATGTATCTAAGACATTTTAAAGTCTGTTTAAAAATCTCATTTTAACAATCTGTGTCAGGATGCATCTTCTCTTATTGCATTTCAAAAATCAATGAACACAGAGAACATCTTGGCGGCATGTTTCAAGTCAATATTTTACTTCATCTAGTTTCAACGGTACAAGGCCAGCAACCGTTACATAATGAATTGGACATAATGAAAGCTTAATTTAGTGTTTTTTACTCACTGCCAGTTTGGTGCTACAACCTGACAATAACTCTAGCAGGTGTGACAGACAGCTACATGAGGGAAGTTGTGGTCTTGCTCCATTAAAAAATAATCAATGTTGCAACACCTCTGAATTGGCTGCACATTCTGTGCATTTTTTCTACTGTTATAGCGATTATAAAGCTGACTACAGCTCCTTTAGTGTCTCACACTGTAATAGAGAAATAGTCGCTGTCCATGGTTCTGAATTGTTCCACATAGAGGGAAAAAATATATGTTTGGCCCACAAATTATCGCCATTTTAGAAATAATGATGCTTTAATGGCACAGAAATCGTTGCCATATAGATATAGATCTTCACCTCTCCAAGACAAGGGCATTAGATTCATGTGACTTACATTGGTTGACGACATGGAATTAGCTCTGCAAAGCTCACACTCTTGTTCTCGTGCAATAAATTGTGGATAAGCGATTTCTGAGGCTTTGCACCGAAATCCATCACCCAGATGAGGAGGGCAAGGTCACCCTGCAAATGGAATTGAACCTTTTCTACATAGATGAATTGTTTTAACATGAAGATTGCAGTAGTAGAAATGTTGCATAATGCATGCTAATATCCCAGCGAGACCTACTGGCAATGTGGTCACATGTTAAATGATTTGACAATATAGTGAAAGTTGTCAGTGCTTGAATGATGACTCAACCATGACTTCACTGACACACTGCTAAATATTAATCACCTCATCAGATCTACATATACAGTAGCTTGCAACTCATCGTATATGAATAATGTATTGCACACTTGACCCATTGAGAGCCCAAGAGATCATTGGTCAAGTGTGTGAAAGGTCTGGTTTCAGTGTGCGCCTTTAATCTGCTCTGCTCATGGTGACCCAGGTCTAAGTGATAGAAAGCAGCACACATAAATCATGCGTAAAACATGCACATGCCCTTATAACCCAGGGTAAAACGGTTCGGCGAAAGCAGCAACAGATGAATGAGGGCTCAGGTGGACGTGGTGAAATACCCCAGTAGGATTCAAATGTGACAGAGAAAGATATGAGGGGGGGATTCATCACAAGCGGGCCAATCAGAGGAGGAAAAGGTTGAGAGCTGGATAGCCTTCAAGTTAGTGGCCTTGTCTAGTCACCTGTCCTCTGCTCTCACACGCATAAAGGATTACAGAGGGAGGGTCCCTGCTGGAATGTCAAGGATATTCAGAAGATATTAGGTTGGTAACACAGTACAAGGACAGCAAAGACCTGGCAGGTGACACTTGGCAATAATTTCTGCACATTATGAGAATAGAGTGCACAGATACATACTGTAAATTAAGGGACTTGTTGTTAATCAGATGTTATTTGCTTTGGGTGGGACAGATGAATGGATAGATTGGCTTTTAAGCAGTAACAAGAGACACATAATCATATGACCATTAGTACCATGAGATGACAGTGTCCATGCTGTTCTTCTATTTTAACTATACAGCATTCAGTATTTCTGTAATCTTATGAGGCTGTAAAAGTGAATATTTTCTTGCTTGTATAAAGCTTCCTACAGTCAAACGATAGTTTCACTATCCCAAGACATTGGATCCCAAACCTTTTGGTCTTTGACCCCTAAAAAAGCAGTTGTGAACCAAAGAATCATTTTTGTTTAAATGAATAATTCATAGAGATCTGAGGAGGTAAAATTATGAAGTTATTCATGAGAAAGGCAACGTTTAGAGCAAAATCTGTAAAATAGACATAGTTTTAGTGGAGATTTTTTCTGCTTATCTGTCCTACTTCTTAATTCATGACCCCTGAGATTTATCTTGTGAATCCTCGGAGCACCCAAACCCCCAGGTTGGAAACCACTTTCCCAAGAGATGGTTGGCTAATACCAGTAAGTGATATCATTTTAGTGCAATGTGAATTGATTATTATTAATATAATGTAAAATTTTTAGTACAATAAACAAATAGCATGGTCAAAAAAGTAGCTGCTGTTTATGCAGCATGCTATGTTAAAGTAAAGTAGCAGATACATTATTTTCCTTTTTTGCATTTATTATAACTCAAAAGAGGGAGAGATAAGAGATACTACATGACAGAGATAATGACATGTTAAGTGTTGGGCCAAATTCAAAACAAGGATGTCACTTTTACACAGCATGTGCTGCCAGGTTGCACCACTTTGACCTTTAGATTTTTGAGCACTCCTTGAGAACTGAGTAAAAGAAGAAGTATGAATGAGGTTGCTAAAATGTCACTTCTTCTCACTATCAAATTCCAAGGGTCTTTGATTCCCAATATCTTTGAAAACCACAACACAGTTGTATTAGATTTTTTTAATATGTCTTTCTTGAGCTCAACTAATGAAATGCCCCCAGAGATGCTCTGCCTTTTTGAAAATACGGTAAAATACAATATGTAGGCTATAAAGCTCCAATCTGCTTTAATGATCCTCTTTTTTCTCTCCCCTTCCACAGCGGGGTCAGAGATCAGGGTCAGCTACAGAGCAGCCTCCCTGGAGGTGGAAGCTCCATGTGCAGAAGAGATTCATTGTCCTGCTCATAAGCATGCTTCAGCTGAATGGCTGTTTGCCAACAAAGGGGCTTCAACCCTCTCCCGCTTGAATGGTGGTCTCTCTACAAACCACTGTGGCACTTTCCTGCCCTAGCATGCAGCGACTGAGCTGCAACATTTATGGCACACATGTGAGCTAAGATCGGATCAGCTGCTGCCTGACTGACCGCCCTTCACTGCCCTTTGGGAGTTTTGGATTGAAGTGTTCACGGTACACCCACGCAGAGTCAAAGGAGTAAGGCTAAAGGGAAGGTTGTCCAGCTCCTTCCATCAGAGGTGAACACCTAGGTCCTCCATCCTGACTTGTAGCCCCTGAGCCTCATTTCCTGAATTTTTAGAGCAACCTATTTTTCCCTTTGTGAAACTGATTAGAAAGTATAATAGCTTTAAGTGCTGCTGCGAAGCGTTAAACGTGCACTGACAGGATTATTGTCACTTGATTTCTTCAAAGTACCAAAATAGAGATGGAATGATAACATGGTGTGTGTGTTGTGTGCCAATAGACATTAAATTTTTCCACTATGATTCTCTTTGATTTCGAAAATGTGAATCCCTGTGGAAGGTTTGAAGCAAATATTCACTAAATGCCACCTGAGGCAAACGGTTTTGTCTCACGTGAAGGATTTGATGAAAGACAAAAACCGCTCCATGGATTTAGTTGCGACATGAAATATGTTTTTTTTCTCTCTACACTGTAGCTGCAGGGTAACGCACAGCAGACATCATCATGACAGATATTCTGGACATTTATCTTGGGCAGCTTTGGAGACTCCAAATCAGCTGCGAGTCCATGGCGTGCGTCATTGCGCAGCGGCGCGTCCAGCCCATAGTGGTTAATGAGAATCCGCTGACAGAGCACAACCAGTTGTTTGTGCGGGCATATGTATGCGCGGATCAGCAGGTGCTGTCTTTAACAAAACTGGATGGCAGTCTCGGCTGCAAGCGCACCGATCTGAGGGAAAACTCTTACGTTACGGACTCATATTTCCAGGATGCGCTGACATATGTGACATGCCCGCGACGATCGACTGTTACAGGTAAAGTTTGTGTTTTAACTTTAGAACTGTGGCTGATATTTAGTAAAAATGACGTTGGCACCTGTTCATGTTCATTTTGTGGAGACGGTCGTTGTCTGCTTGTGCGCTTTTTCTCACCAGCGAGCCTTTGAGCGCGCGGTCTGATTCAGGCTGGATACCAAAAAACCCATTTAAACTTTGAAGTGTGAAGTGATCTTTTCTCCGAATCAAATATCTGTAAAAATGCTCTTGCGTAGCCAATAATTTCAGGCTTATCTCGGTGTTACTTAACAGCCAGATACATGCATTGCCTGTCTGTGTGTGTCTTTACGCGCGCGCTTTCGTGCGTGTGTTCTTCTTCCTCTTAAATTCTGCTGTTTTCAATTAATTCTGCCTGTGTAAGCTGCTGGTGCACCAGTGCATAGATGATGCTCTTTCTTAATGTGGATGAGGGTTAGGAGGTTAACAAGTTTTTGCTTAACCACGCAAGCCTCTTAATCCCTGATTGATTTTTCCTCAGGGCCATTTTTTGGACAGTATGCTCAGTTTATAATTGGAGGAACACTCAAGTACTTCCAACTGTGGTGAAGCTCATAAAGCAAACTGCAACCTTTAATTGGGCACAGGGGTGATTTTACGGATGACAATTATTAAAGTGATATGAACGTGAAGGTCAAGAAGGAATTTAACAGAGACTCTCAGGGTGATGCGCAGTCTGCTGTATAGCTGTCTTTATGGGAAGTGGATGTTACTGGGGTACATAAATGGAGGATTTATCATGGTTAACCAGAACAGCCTGTGGACATTTACAGGCCAGTCCAGCCTTGTGTATCAGATAGTTCTTATCAGTGGTGATTTCTACTGGCCTGACTTAATGCAGCAGCTCTGCATCAGATAAAAAGCAATTAAAAGGAAACTTTGGTATTTTTCAACCTGGAACCTATTTTCCCATCTTTTTGTGTCCAAGTGACTAATGGGGACAACAGTTTTTGAAATTGGTCCTGTATTGAGCGAGAGCGCCTCAGTTACTAGCTACACTCCTAGCTAGAGTTGGAGAGACAAGTGCTTGGAGGAGTTTGTTGTGTTGGAGTACAGAAAGCGTAGCTTAGTGTTATCTAAAAGATTTTCAAAGTTTCAAAGTAGCTGAATATTTAGCTGATTTCAACAACAGCTCACTCCTGCGAGATTTCAGAACGAGACTTCTCCTTGAGCGAGACTTGGTTAGACACAATAACAAGCAGACCGGATCAAGCAAAAGGTAAAGATTCTCTGTATGGTCCTTTCCATTATGTTGTCAGACACTTATAATAACAATCCGAGCCTGTCAGTGGCAAAAACAAGCACTTTTAATGGATGTGTTGATGGGACGCTATTGTCCCATCGGATTACATTGCAACCCTTTTAGCAGCTGCCAGCTGAAGTGCTCTCACTCAATACTGGACCAATTTCAAAAATTGTTATCACCATTAGTCACTTAGACACAAAATGATGGGAAAATAGGGTCCAGGTTGAAAAATACCAAAGTTTCCATTTACACTGTCAAGTCAACAGACAAATGCTCCCAGCAATGCTATGTTTCCACTGTAATAAAAACTGTAATTAATGCTCCATGAAGCCTTATGGTGAGTTTCCTCAAGTCCTCTCCTAATTTCTTAAACCATATTTACTACAGTGATAATGCCTGCAATCAGTGAAATAAGCACAGATTGTATGGGAGACTTAATTGGTGCAGATTTTGTTCTATCATTGTGTATAAACTGCCAGCTGCCTTTCAGATTTTGCTCTCACAGTGCAGGCCAGCCATCTGAAGAAGGCACTAGAAGGGAGAGGAATGAGATTTACATAAATAGAGTTGTGTAGAGATAATGGAAAGGCTCTCTGTTATCATCAAAATTCCAGAGCTGGGAGTGGTATTTTCTGCCCCTCTCAGATGGACAACATGGAACCAACTGCAGTCTTGAACAACAAATTGAATGTATTGAAGACAGCATTGTTTTCAGTTTCCTCTCTGTATTGATTTGTTGGTAACACTATAATAAGGGTAGCCATCACACACTTAAGTAATGCTTAACTAATGCGTGTCTCATGATGATTTAATGCATGAATCAATGCAGGATGTATCATGAATTCCTGTTGCTCACCATTAACAAATGATCAAGTCACTATGCCTTTATGTGATTAATTCACATTTAATAAATCATCAGTTAAAGAATGTTAATTCACAGTTACTTCATACATTAATTCATATGCAACCAAATGTTATGAAAAAAAAGTTTATTTCAGGACCATGCATTTGCTCAACCTCTGATAAAAAAACATAGCTTCATATTTCTATGATAATCCAATGGTACCTCCACAGTGGGTGGAACATGGGTTGTTTTTTTTATTGTATTTGAGTTGTTGTTGAAAGCAGTGGAGTGTAGCATGGTAGAGAAAGATGCACTTAAACCAAAATCATCTAGCAGGTACCAACTTACAAATTAAAGGAGAATGATGAGACATGTTTAAGCTCAACACCCAATAAAATGACAACTGAGTGTAAAAGATACATGAAGTGTTGAGCTCTGCTGATGAGATGATGCCAACCTTTGTTGACACACAACATACAACTAAATAGTTTTAGCGATTTGTCACTTTAATTTTACATTTTATGAAATATATATAGGCTATTAAAAAATTAAATGGAAAAAAAAAACAGAAATAATGCCGAGGACATGACCTCGGTGTCATCAATGGTAGCTACAGGCCTGGTCACATTGTCCAGATGCTTCCTCAGATCTACTTTCCCTCAGGCTTCAATTTTCAAGGATTACATTTGACAAAAATGCAGCCAAAGACCAGAGGTGTGGTGTTGATAGACAAGAGGCTTTTAAGCAGTCACAGACAGTATTTTTAGGGGGGTTATGAATGAGTCCAATGCATCTTCATTTATCATTAGTTCTTGAAGGAATAGTTTGGTTTTGGTATTATTCGCTTTTTTGCAGAGTTACTGTAGATGAAAAGATTGACACCACTCTTATCTGTATCTCTGTATCTGTACCGTAAATATGAAACTACCGCAAGCAGGTGTTAGCTTACCTTTCCAGAAAGACTGTCAACAGATGCAAACGGCTAACCTGGCTCTGTCCAAAGTTAACAAAATCCTGGAAGTTACTGCACCTGACCATGAAATAGTCCGCACATAACTGATACCATGTAAAACCACAGTGTTTTCATCTTTACGGTTGTGCTTATATTAAACAAAGGAGATATAATGTGTTAATTATAAGATTAAGATGTGCTGGTAGGCAGATTTTGTTAGCTTGGCTAGCCAGGCTAGCTGTTTCACCAGTCTTTATGTGAAGCTGCTGTGAAGCAAACCGGCTGCTGGTGGTTATTTCATATTTACCATACAGACTTTAGAGGGGTATTGATCTTCTCATCTCACTCTAAGTAAGAAATTGATTAAGGCTATTTCCTAAAATACCAAACTGTTCCTTTAAATATAAACCCTACTTGTCTACTAATCATTATCAACTTTGATTTTCATGGTGTCATCACTGCTGTAATTGAAAGCCTGCATATTTCTTCTCCATACTGAGTGTTTCAGTGGAAGAGCAGCAACATTGCTAACTCATTCCAATAATAATGTAGAGTGACGGACACTAGAGACCTGTCTGGGATGATGAAAAATAGAAGTCACTCAGAGCCTGAATCGACACTTCTAACCAGCAGATGAAATAGAGGGGGAGAGGCCTCTCCGCCTAGATGAAGCCACTGAGTCCCTGGTGTTTCTGTGAGACATTGCCTTGGTGCTTTTGAAAGAGATAAAGAGGCAGAGCAAGAAAGATAGTGAAACTCAGAGAGCCTCTGTCAGGAGGTGAGCTGAGGAATACACTGAGTCAAGTCACTTTCATATAATAAGAAATGTTGGTTAGTCTGTGGCAACAGCCTTAAAGGCCCTACACTCACAACATCACTAAGATCCTTTGATAACGAAGATGTAACTTTTCTACCACACAGTGAAATGCTCTATTACTCTTTTCCATCACTCTCACATTAGTGATTCTTTTAGAGCTATTTTTGCTCTGACATACTTGTGGAATCTCTTAAGTAACATTGAGATCTAAAAAAAAAGGGAAGTGAACAGACTGGATACAGATTTCAATTTGGGCAAAAGTGAGCACTGGTATTGGATTGGTACTCTATATTGGTAGATACCCTGAGTTGAGGTAACTGAATCCATATTAGGAGATAAAACGTTTGATTTGTATAAATATAAATAACCACCATTTAAGGGATGCATTGAGGGATTGTTAGAAGAAAGAAGCGTAGAATCTTTTTCACAGCAGACATTTTAACTTGTCACAGCAGGAAAAGCGCAGGTGTACCTAATCACATTAATGGTGGCTCTCTAGTAAGCCATGCCAGTGAGCCAGCATGAACAACAGCAGGGCTCTACCCTGCAGCCATCATTAATCAATAGCTGTATGACATGTCTGCTGTGAAAAAGACCTGTTACAGCTACACAACACTAGAGGAAACTATTGAGTGTGTATTGTGTAGGTAGATGGTAATAACCGTGAAAAAGTGGACAAGGAAGACACTTTGGACACAGCTATGATTTTGATGTTGGCCTGTAAGTCTCTGAAAACAAGTCTCTCTTGTTTTTAGCTTTGTTAGCTCGCTGACTAGCCAGGAAGCCCGTTTAACTTTGAAAAGAAAAACATAAGCTAATAAATGATGCTTCATAATCACATGCGGCATGTCAACATGTCATTACTAGCTACTGGCTTCTGATATATGCTGGCATACCACGATTGCAAGACAGTGATGGTAAGCTAACTGGATGATTTTCTGTTTCCTATTGTAGCGGTTTTCGTGCCCAACAGTTACACTTGGGCTCATATCAGAAAATTATCCATGCCGAAAAAGCTCTTTTGTCGTAAATGATGTGGTTTGATGAAACACAAGTCCAAATGACAACATACAACACTGCCATCATTCAGTAAGTCATGGCTATGAAGGGTAGAAATAAGCATAAGTGGGGGAAGGGGTGAATTAGGGTATGGACTAGCAGCTCGGTGGCCATGGAGGTTGAGAAGCTATTGATGTGACTCATCCAGCATGCCTAGAATAAGTACCTTGAAGAGCAACAAAGGAGAGAAAAACCAGGGAATTCGATGAAGTGACTCAGTTCTGCCTGACATATCTTTTTATATTTGCTGCTGCCCTTTTCAAGACAGCTTAAAATCAAAGTGCCAACAGTTGGAGCCACAGCTGAAAGACAGGAATCACTTGTGATGAATGAAATGGATGGATGAACGGTAAATAGACTGCTTTCTAGTTTTCTGACCATTCGAAGTACTTTACACTACATGCCAACATTCATCCATTCACACACACATTCATGCGCTGATGGCACAGCCTTTGGGAACAATTTGGGGTTTAGTATCTTGCCCAAGGACACTTCGACATTCGTACTGCAGGAGCCAGGGATCAAATCGCCAATCTTCCGATTAGTGGACAACCCGCTCTACCTTGAGCCTCAGCCATGCAGAACACTGTTTCCCACCCTTTCACATAGGAGCGTCCCTCCTCAGGATGGTCACTGAGCTCGGGTGCATGCCAGACCAGATTTCACAGACAAACACGGGCTGAAGAGCAGAGATAACTGTACTTTAGATGGAGCCCTACCTTACCTGGGGAACTGAATCACATTTTCATCTCTAAAATAACGAGTAAGCAAATATTTGCTACTTTGAGGATCAGGGTTATAAAGTAGTAGTCAACAGCCAGAAACAACCATGTGCATAGGTCTGTGGTTGCGACCAGTTTGTGTGTGTAATTTATTTACTCGTGCCATCTAAGGATCAAAAAGTTATCCACAGACAATGACAGATGATACCAATTACACTACAGTGAGAGAAGACAAAAAAGGAAATCATTTGTCATTTGTAGTTTTTTCATTTACTGCCTAGCATGTCAGATCCACTCACTGAGTAACTAGGGCATGCACACACAATGACACAAACAATATTAATTATTTTTATGCTGGCATTCACAAACTTTGTAACAAACTTCTTTTTTTAAAGAAGCTTTGACATACATTCTGTCATTACCTTTCCTCTCCAGTTACACATGGTATCCAGGACTTTTTTGCATTGAAAATGAAGCAGAAATCCTTTAAAAATATTCAATAATTCATGAATGTAAGTTTTTATGGTTAAATGGAGGTTGTAAGTGCATTATTCTGAACATGTTGGTCTAGCTGGTTACAAGTCTGTAGCATGAAATCTGTTAATTTGAGTATTTTGTTACATGCAGTTAAGTGTAATTTAATTTTCTTGCAACACAAACTGGAGTAAAAATCAATATGTGATGGGTGAATCTGCCATCTATGCACTGAAGCATGTATATAGGCTCTTGTCAGGGTGCTTTCCACTCCAAAAAGCACAATTGTAGCAGAAGATTTAAATATTTCACATTGCCTATTATAAATACAATATCACAGTGCAAGTGGCATCTTGCCTTTTTTTTTATCAGGTGGTTTGTATTTTGAAGCGTTTGTATTAGATGTGGAATCCTTTTGCTGCATCAAAACCTCTATGTCTTCTATTGCGTGAGAGTTAAATATTGTTATCTGATGTAGTTGCAGATCTTGATGTAGATGTACAGACGGGTGACACATTAAAGGAAAAACTGGTACAGGTCTGAATGCTTGACCCCTACAGTGAGGGGATCTGGTGGCTCTGTCATGCTGTGGGGGGCATTTTGCTGGCATGGTTTGGGTCCACTTGTCCCCTTAGAGGGAAGACTCACTGCAAATCAATACAAAGTTGTTCTGTGCGATCAACATTATCCTATGATGAAACATTTCTATCCTGATGGGAGCGGTCTCCTCCAGGATGACAATGCCTATAATCCACAGGGCAGGAGGGGTCACTGAATGGTTTGATGACTATGATGATGATGTGAATCATATGTTATGGCCTTCACAGTCACCAGATCTCATCCCAATTGCACACCAATGGGAGATTTTGGACCGATGTGTTAGACAGCGCTCTCCACCACCATCATTGCCAAATGAGGGAATATCTTTTTGAAGAATGGTGTTCATCCCTCCTGTAGAGTTCAGAAACTTTTAGAACCAATGCCAAGGCACATTCAAGCTGTCCTGGCAGCACATGGTGGCCCAACACCTTACTAAGACACTTTATGTTGGTTTTTCCTTTAATTTGTCACCCGTCTATATTTGTCAGATGTTGTCAAGCATTAACACAGTGATCGCTTTAAAATTCAAACAGGTCTTACAAGGGGTGTCCCTGAGCCCCTGACTAGCACTGTAATGTACCGAGTAAATTTCTCCCATGAGAGTGTGCATCATTCATTCCATGTAATGCATTACCAGGCTGCGTGTATAGATTATCATTTATAATGGCATTCCTCAATAGGGGATGAGCAGTATTTATAATGTAATGGAGCTTTTAAACATACAAGATAGCAGCTTGTAATTTGCAATTGCAAGAGCAAGGAAAATGTTTTGTATTAAACTATTTCAGAGCTCTGTATTTTTGCTCCTTCAAAACGCTGAAAATACTTTCTCTTTAATTCCCCAAACTGTGCTGCTCACTGGGTTTGTTTGATTTGCAGCCCAGTTTATACTGTTTACTGGGCAGAGTATAAACCAGTGCATCAGTCCAAAAGCAACACTTCTATATTTGAATATTAACATTCTTCATTGAGCTTAAATCGCTCTCAAGTGGTGCACTCTGGGGCACAAATGGGGCACACTCAGTCATTTGCTCAGTCGTCTGTGATTAAGAGGTCAGCAGGAGGTGGGTGAAGTGGAAATATGATGATTAACCATATTTTTTTGCTAATTTATTGCAAAAATATTATGCTAAAAGCATCTGTAAATTTAAAAGGAGTTAAAAGACTTTACATGATGATAATGTCCCTTATTACCACACTTTACTAGACTACCATATGCAGTATACAGTTTGTGCCATTAAGTTGCTTCCTCATACAAGCACAACATGGATTTTTAGCCATGCTAGCGGCATGGCTCTAGGGACAGATGTCAGGGCTCTATGCTAACATTTTTCTTAAGGAGTACATACTTTAGGAGTGCATAAAGAAATTTAGGATCACAGTGAAAAATGTTCAAGTAACAGAGTTTATTAACTCAGTAATGGGCCAACTTCTCCACAGCTTATCTTTCACACTAAGTCATTACTGTGTTTTACTGTCTTTAGCCTATTGTCAGCTATCACCTGCTGCTGTTTCTACTGTGCTGTGTGTGTGTGTGTGTGTGTGTGTGTGTGTGTGTGTGTGTGTGTGTGCTCAGGTCTTTGTCAAACAGACTCAAATTTAAATACATTGAGGGCAGCCGAATGCAAGATCTGTATTCTGAGAGAACACCATTTCTCCAAGGGGAGTATCAATGAGAGAACAGGAACTGAACTATCATTCACCTTTTTGTGTTGGACCTCAAGAAGTTAATTCATTAATCAGGAACAGTCCTCATTGTGTGTTTCAAACTAGAGCTGCAAAGATTAGTCGATTAATCAATTAGACGATCAACAGTAACTGAATTTATTCAGCTAGTTTAGCTCACAACTTCCAGAGCGCCAGTACCCTCCTGAACAGACTGGTGACAGTCAGATGAACAGCAATTGTAGGTGACAACGAGGAAGAAATGCGAGCAAAATAAGCAGCCATGAGCAGCTGCTGTCAGACTCTCCATGTCCAAGCTGGAAACACAGAGAGTCCACTGGAGCTTTGACAGTCACTAGAAGCATACTCATAGCCCTTTGTGAAAGTTTCTGTGTCGTACCTGAGTTGTAGCTGAGCAAATTTAGTGGCTCAACAGGAGGCTGCCCAGTGTGTGTGTGTCTGAGGGGGAGTGTCAGTACGCAGCCGCAGCCCTGCTGTTTATCACATCGTCAGCCCTGAATATCTTGTAAAGCTCTGAATATAGCACAGTTAGTTATCAGCCCATGTGTTGTGTTTACTGCCACAGAAAAGGAATACATCTTTGGTTTATTAGCACAATGTCGCCTCTCTGCCATCTCTTGTCAGGCTTGCTAACGCTACTAGCAGCTCTGTGAGAGGCACAAACCGAGGCTACAGTTAGCAGTGTGCTGATATTTATACTTGGCAGCATTTCTTTTCTGTGAAACTAATGTACTGTCAATAAATATTGTACTTTATCTGGCTAATAAATACTGGTTTTTGAATGATTAGCAGAAGTCTAATGACAAAACTAATGCAGTGCTTCCCCTACCATTGCTTTTGAGGGGCGGCCCGCTCCCAAAATGGAACTCCTCGCCCCCTGTGAAAGATAAGATGAGACAATACTGTTCGATGTATCGATACAGTTTGATGTTGCGTTAAAATACATAACCCGTTTCTTCCGTAAAGCTGTGCCAGTGTTTGCATCTCTCCTCTCTCACACTCTCCGCGCAACCCCACCCAGGCAGAGAGCAAGGCTATCAGATTCAGTGACAACAGCTCAGATAATAGCAAATGAAGCGTCAAAATGAATATCAGCAGCAACGTGTTATTAAGCACAAACCACAAGTTCACATGCAGTTGGTCGGCGTTGGTTTTTTTATCGATAGGTTATGATAAACAGTGGCGTTACTTGTGAATGGAGCCATGCTTGCTAACTAGCTTGTAGCTAACTAGCCTGAGTTCCCATGCAGCTCGTGTCTTCTGTCCACTAGTAAACACCAACAGCCAAGTCAAACACAGACAGGTGTTTTACCGTTTTACCAAACTGTTTCTCTTTACACTCACTTCCTGTCTGAAGTATGCAGCCTGTGGCACAGCCTGAGGCTGTTGATAGGCTAGTTTTCCTTGCACAAAACCTGTAAGAGGTGTACAGGGATACATAGGAGGAAATACTTTGTCTAATAAGGAACTGTCTACCTCAGTTGAAAACTTAATTACTTTGTCAGAGCAAGTAGGCCTGTTGTTATTTTTGTTCTGTTTACAATTTCATTGTTATTTACTCAGCTGTGTATTTTGTTTAGCAGGAGAGGAGTACCTGTAATTTTACTCTATTTTAATCAGTCTTTTATTGTTGAAAACAATTGAAGGACCATTGTCAGAAATAGGCCTATTTTTTTTAAATTAAATATAGGCCCATTGTCACCCAGCCCAGAACATGCTGACATGCTGAAATAAGATGGTTATTAGGGATAACATTAAACATGCTAAACATCAGCATGTTAGCATTGTCATTGTATGTCAGCATGCCTACAAAGCACCGCTTTGCCTTAGTACAGCCTCTCAGAGCTGCCAGCACGGCTTTAGACTCTCTCTTTTTAATGCTAAGCTCTCACCAGGCAAGTTAGAATTCAAGCACTAATGCAAAAGGAAGTTACGAGATAAGCTTAAGAGCTAAAGATGTAAAGACTGAACAACCAATAGTTTCTTTCTGTCTTTATGCAATGGAGTTATATAATAGTTTTGATTCAGCTGGTCAAAAAACAATGAAATTATGTGAAGTATTCTATTTTTACTATGCACATTGTGCATTCAAATCCCAAAATCCCACCAAAATCCCATATGACTTGCCATGTGATTTTAGGATTTGTTAGCACAGGAATGCTTAACCACATACTTGTGGAGACCAAAACGTTATATAAATAAAGAATAAACATTAATAATCATATGAATACATGCAGAGAAAACATATAAATGTATCATGAAATAGCGATCAAGAAAACTTGCTTATTCAAGCATTATTTATTCTGCAATCAGAATGAAATAACTTCATCTTAATGAGCAAATCATATAATTGGCCGTGGTCTGCCTGTCTTGATTGACAGATAAAGACTCGTCTGATGATAAGAAGTGTTATTATGAAATAAAACATTCATCATTTATCATTGGGGAAAATGGAGTTGTGAGATAAAAAGACTTTGGAAAAAGGACATTTTGAAATAACACTTCTGGAATTAAATAGAAATGACTCTTATGGTGAAAATAAACAGCTAATTTTATAATAATGAGCCGAGTTCATAAATCTGTTATTTAATAATTCTAAGGTTATATTATATATTTTGTCAATATCTATTTATGTGATTATTTAATTCATTATGTCTTTATTTACTATTGAAGTCTTTGGGTCATCTAAGTAAGGAAATTTCCATAAAAAAATGTATACTGAATTGAGACAGCATGCATCATGCATGGCAGTTGAATGAGCTAAACATTCCTGTCAGGAACAGTCACGTCATTTATTGCAGATCATTTGGCTGTGACAAAGTTGGCGGCAAAATACATAAAAGATAACTGGAAATGTACTGTATCTTCACAATGCTTTCTCCAATGATGGTCAAAGTTGCTCAATATGAAGATAAGTCCTCATGATGCTGTGGGTAATGTGCTCTGCGTGATTCATGCTTGCTTGGCTACCAGAACTGCACCCCGTGCTGAGTTGTGGCATTGAGAATTAAGGTCCTGAGTGTCAAGAATCTAGTGGTGAGTAGTCTTGTAGTACAGAACCACACAACGTGCATTATGTAATCAAAACCGAAGCCAAAGAGGTAACATTACCACCAACAGGTCTTACAGTATTTTAAACCTATGCCAAAAAAACACTTTTAACGCTACAGCCACAGAAGTTAGCTTTCAAGTTTACATTAAATATTTCCTTAGCCCAGCTTTCAGTCCACAGCAGTGGGGTCTTGGTGGTTAAGTCACTCTGGTCTCTGATGGTTTTCTTTCTGCTTTCATCTTAAGAGAGGCAGAGGGAGCGGCAGAGAAGGAGATATAGGAAACATGATAACTCTCTCTGAAAGAAACTGCGATATATTTTATTACTCTTCACCCAAGCTCAGTGCCAGAAATGGACTTGGAGAGAAGTAATTAACAAGTCCCTTAGGCATGTCAGAACTGTAACTCACCGGTGTGTGATTTAGAAATACCTCCACAAAGATTGTCCTACATTTCAGTGTCTGTGAGAGAATCTCTGAATGATAACCAAATGGCACAGAGAGACCAGTTATCTGGGTGATAGCTATCATCTCAGTTAAAAAAAAAAAAATCTGTGAAACAGCAGATTGTAAACATTAAAAACGGGAAGGAGGGAAAGGGCCATCTGTGATGCCCACCATCTGATTTAGTTTGAAAACAGCGGCAGAAGAAGGAAGATTTAGAAGTCACTGGTTCAGTGATGTTCAAATGGAACAAAATCCATATTATCTGACTCTGCTATCTTCACTTACATCCCTCTAAATTGCATGTTATTGTCCTCTGTGTGCTCTTATTCCAGATAAACTCTACCCGGCTTCTCCACTCCTTCAGCAGCCATGGCTCACTTTGCATCAGGAGGGACCGTGTTCACCATCCTCCTCATTAGCAGGTAAGACTGCTTACAGAAGGAGAAATACAACTGCTGGGATCTGTAGCCGCAGAGCTATCTTAAGAGGCAGGAAGCATAATCAAGTCATGTCAGATTCTTATTTGGAACAACACCAAAGCTTTGTATGCGGTGAGCCGAGGAGGAGATGGAAAGGTACTCAGTTGTACCATTTTCTCGTGAACTATCAATACTCAATAACAACTCCCCATCCTTCAGACAAGACGCATTGAAATTCCATTGCCACATTCATGACGCTGCTGAGCAGATCCGATGGGGCAGGATCCAGCACCATGTGCATCAGTCATTGCATACAATTGGTGTTACAATCCCTGCAGAGGTCACATAGAGAGAATGATGGGATGTTTTGGTGCACATTTGTCTGTTACCGTGAAAAGAAGCCTCTGCTCTTCCTATAGTTAATTTTCAAAGCACAGAATGCACTTTGCACATTTTAGATAAGGCAAACCCTCTGGGTCTCACTGAATCCTGCTATGAGATATTCTCTGTATAGTGCAGCGCTTCTTTGCACAATCAGCTCTGGGATTAATATGCTGTAGCAGGTTGCCTGCTACACTAGTATGTTGCCAAATGCAGCTGCTATTAGTGTAAATGCCATATGCCAGACTGTGACCATTCAAGCATGGAATAAATTGATTTCATGAATCTGTAAGCTTTCAAAGATCCCATGCAGATTAATTTGCATTGATCATTGTTATATTTGAGTGCAATGTGGACTCAAATATGGATATTTTATCGTGAAAATGGAGTGATAAAATGTAATACACCTTTGATTAAAAGCATACTGAGTAGCAATCTGCTTCTTGTAACACCAACCATCCCAACCTGGGACCTGGGACAAATCTGGCCGGGTCTAATTTATATTCGGTCTAATTGGGATGGTTAGTGGTTGGATCCTGATCAGTCAGTCAATCAATCATTCAAACTTTATTGGTATAGCACCTTCCACAGTGATTGATATCATGGTGTCAATTTGACTAGTGCCTAGTGTGGCTGAGCAGAGAAAAATGTTTATTTTTGGTGCAAGACACTGAGTGTATCTGTGAAGCTTGAGGAGAATGACATGTTGCTGCTGGTGTTGACAGTGGCTACTCCTGAAACAGCATCATGCTGCTGCCAGTGTTGGTGTTCTCTTTCTATTCGGGTCTGTTTGGATCGACTGCATTTTGGATTGGGTCTCTGTTTTTGTTTTTTATGCAGATAGCTTTTCCACAGGTCAGTATTTGGGTGTTGAAGACCTTTATTCAGAAGTGATATAAAATGATAAATAATAGTGTGAAGAAGAAATGAGAAACAAGAAAGATCGTATCAAAACCTGGAATTCCAAGCACAAGCTTTGACTCCCATTTGAAATAAGAATATGTAGGAGTATTAATACTATATTAATGAATTGCCTCGTTATTGGGGGCACCACCTCCTTTTTGGTTAGGATTTGTTAGTGCCAGGAGAGAGCACAAAACCTTGTTCAATCTAATCAATGAATCAGTCTCACAATCGTAAGTTCTTGTCCCAAACAGTGATCTCTGTTTACTGCAGCTCAAAGGAACAACCAAACAATGAAGACATTTATTAATAGCTGAACGTCTTGAGGATACATGATGAAGCATAAGATAATATACAGAAAATAATAAACAAAAAAGAAACTAAAATAAATAAAAAAAATAAGGTCTATGAATGATAAAAAGTTTTTCAGCAAGAGTGGCTCAAAGTGCGTGACTAGAGGCTTACGTATATCGTAAGAGTTTAAGTTGCAGATTCAGGCTTTTGGTTGGCTTATAGAAACTTAAGTTGAGTGTTGAATAAAGTTTAGTCTGACTACGCTCATATCTTCAGCGGCGTCTACTTCAAAATAAAATACTGTACGTGTTTACTTCAAAATTAAATTACTATATGTGGAAATACGAGACTTAATGTTACTAATAAAACAGAAACAAATTAACATGTTGCAATAAAAGATTAAATACGGATATATTTGGTTAAAAAACAAATAAAAGAGATGTCCTAAGAGCTTTCTTGAGTTCTTGGAGGCCAGCTCAAAGAGAAATCTCTTTGAGGCTGTTTTTATAAGTTAGAATAAAATGGGAGGAGTTTGGGTGTGTTCTAAAGGGTTTCACGCTGAATACTGATGACTATTCCATTTCTTTGATCAAGGGGCTTTAGGTGTGGCTGGTGCTTTGCAGCCTGCGCCTCCTGAAGTAAAGGAATTTGGGGAAATCTAATTCTTTTACAGTTTTACAGTTTTTACATACAAAAACTTAACACTTCAGAGTCACTGTGGCCTAATATTTCACATGAAAGCTGTAAACACATTCTTTTCATAATGTCTAAGTATTCATGATATTTCTGATTAATAACGGTCCTGTCAGCTTGTATCATATTTGTAAAACCATTCAAGAAACAGTTAACCAGTTTACATGATTCATGATAGGTCAGTTCTTCTAATAACAAACATTAACCTTCATATTAACACTTCATGATGTCTAAGCATACAACCTTCATTGTTCAACTTTCTCAAACTATCTACACATCTTAAACCATCTACTGAAATAAAGTTTAATACTATACTGAAAGGAAATAAAGTTAGGCAACACTTATGCGATTGGATTACTTTCAGAAACATGTTTAAATATAAGTTGAACATAACTCTTACTTCATAACATAAAAGCATTCAGTGTGGCTATTGTTTAACAATAAAAGAAAACTCTAAGCTCAAATCCTTCAAACATTATATATTTACATTCCTATTACTTCAGAAACTTCATTCTTTCAACACAACTACTTATTTAATTTAACTACTAAAACATGATTGTCTATGAGGTTAATAGATTAATAGAAGTTAAACACTTGGGTGATTTTAAAATACAAATACATGGTTATCAAACATTCATTAACTCTTCACATAAGGGAATTTAACCCTGGTTAGTAGAGGAGCATTATTGTTACCTGTAGTATAAAAGGTTAATAAAGTCTTACATCTCTTTGGTAGATAGTCACACCTATGAATTTTATACCATTCTATTTACATGACAAATGTAAAACATGATATAAGTTTTATAATGATTAGACATTTAATTTACATGAATTCCAGGTTTGACTCAGATTTGCAAGGGGCTTCACAAAGTCCTCAGGAATGTGGGTTAGTTTGTGGCTTTGGTGATAAGAGTCGGTGCTCCATCTAAGGTGGTCCAAGTGGCCTTTAGGGTCAATTCATGCTTTTAGTTTGTGTCATAATTCAACTTATCGAAATGGTTTCTTAGGAGGTCTTTCTGAGTCTGTTGAGCATCACTGATCAGACCCCAATTTAGGGTTACAAAAGTCAGTTCTGCAGGCCAAGGGTGTGCTCTTACAAACTTAGGAATCCAGGGAGTCTGTCTGTTATTTTCCTTAAGAATCAAAGATTAGTTAATACAATTAAAGAACAAGCAGTTGTCCTCTTACAAATAAAACACTCAGTGTGTAGCTTTACCTTGCAAGTCTTTTTTTCCTGGGCTGCAGTGCAGCGATGAGGTCAGCCAATAACTTCCCACCATGAAAAAAAATGTCTTTTTTGAAAATTCATGGGGTTTTCAGCACTTCGACATAAAATACAAGGACAGACTTTGACTTATACCACAAATGGACATTTAATAAGGATAATTATATACAGTATAATATCACCTTTTAATTTTCTTTGAAATTCTATCATTTAAACATAATTAGACAGACCCCTACATTGCTACAAATTTACCAAGGAAACACATGAAAATGTCAGCTTTTTGTATTAAATCTGGTCTGTTTCATTTCATGCTTGATTAACATAAACTGATCCTGAATAATTCAATGATGGCAATTCATTGGTTGCAAATAGAAATAAACAACTCAAGTATTACAAGTATGTAATTGTTTTGACCTCCATGACATTGCTCATGTATGAAGACCATGTATGTATATGTCAATCATATATGATTTACCATGGTCTGCAGCTCATCAGTAAACCCTCTCAGTATGAGGTTCCCAGCTCAGAAGCTTTGATAGCTTTAGTGTGATTAGGAAAGAGAACTTGCAGATGGAATACAAATGCACTGCAACCATTTTCACCAACATACATGGCCACATTATTGATCCAACAGCTTTATGAAGACGACCTATGACCTAGACATTGCTGAAACTGCCAAGACCCTCACCTCAGACCAAACAAGTACCTCATTGTAGGTCAAGAGTGGTAGCAACGTAAGCTTATAAAGGGTCATGAAAGTCACACATTCATCTACCAGAAAAGGCTTGCAGGGACATGAATGGCCTGTTTGCACTCTGTGGATAGATTGATGTCTTACTTCATGTTGAGGATACAGTGTACCACCAATGTAGCTGAATTCCATAAGAGACACGTCGTCAAGTGCTTGAGTGACAATCCAGCCTCAGCTTCCTCTTCTCATGTTCCTGTGGTTTTCACTGAAAGCCCCGGCAGCATCGCAGCATTGTTTTTCTCCCCGAGTCAAAAGAACAAAGTGAGATATTTAAGAGGAGAGGCTGCGGATCACAGCTGAGCTTGTTATTTTCTTAAAAAAAGTACTGCCTTAAAAAAAAAAAAACAGAATCTGTGTCATCTGAGGGAGTCAGCCATGGCTTTGGATGGTATATAAAGTATTTACTGATTGTTGACTGAACATGGCAGTAGTGCAGACCACACATAGGGTTCAAAGTCACTTTATTTATTTACATATTGCCTCATCTGATCTAATTGTAACACGGTCATAGTGAGGCTGGTGTCTTTAAAAGTAAATCTCAACTAAAAGTCAGAAACAAGAAAAGGGGAGAAAAAGTTGCAAGAGGAAAAACAAAGCATCAAAACGAGAGACAAGCCCGGCAAATATTTACAGAAAAGGAATATAAAAACTTTTTAGTTTAATTGAAATAGTGTACTTCCTGAAAAAGACATCAAGATGTAATAATTATAATGCCTATTTTCCCTAATTTGAATAACGTGTGTATGATAAAGTAAAAAGCTAGATATCTAAAGAAAGTATTCTGAATACAAATATCTGATTAACTGTGAATTTCTCTACTTTACCTCAGGTTAAAGAGGGTATCTGTATGTTTTGCAATCAAAAATAACTGCATTCCTCTGCAAGCCATTTAGCAACCCACATTTCCACACGCAGGCTGCAGCATCAAAGCAGTCAGGCTTGATTTCTAATTTAATCTCTCTCAATAGAAGCTTAATAATATACAGTGGCACCATAATACTGTATATAGGAACCAATGGTTTCAAGGCGCTGGTTACAGAGAGCATGGATAAAATTTTACAGAAGCCTATTACAGGCAGATTATAGGCTTACACTGTGCTTTTCTTGCTTTTACTGGAGAGACATGATTTACTCATGTTTAGAAATCCATTTCATGTCAGCTTTTTTTTATTATTGATTGTCACCAGGGAGATTAGTTTACCCTTATGCTCAGATAATTACAAGACTGGATTGTCTCAAACCTAGCAGCACGAAAGGGAATATTTTAAAGGTATGTGAGGAGAAATAATGGGTTTCAGATCATATTATACTTCCATGTTAAAGGGAAATAATCAGAACTTTTACTGTTACAATATAGCCTATCCATGATGAGTTGTTCAGGTTTTTGATGGAAAGGAAGTTTGGGTTTTAGGGACATACAAATAATAAAGCATTTGAGTGTAGTTGAAGTTTGAAAGTATGTTGAATGGTGAGCTTCCTTGGGATCATATAAGAAACTGAGATTGGACTCCAACAAGTGCTTTGGCACATTGATTTGGAAGAGTGATCCTCAATTTTACTGCTTTTGACAAGTTAATGCTAGAGGCTGTTCACTGATGTCACTTGTCAAGGGCTACCAAAATATAACATCACTGATGTTCCAGAGCTGAAGTCACAGCCCATTTAAAGCTTGACTGAAAGACAAAAACACAAGATCAGACCTCGGCTTTTGTACAAAGTGGCTTAAAAGTGCAACCACAGTTTTCCTATGTTGGCATGGAAACACAAGCTAACTATATCCATTAATTTGTCGGTGATTTCACCAATGCTTCCAGGATCTTTGTGAAGGATTGGTTAGAAATTCCTATTTAAAGCTGAAGGATTTAAACACTTTATACAAAACAACATTGTTGAATGGTCAGATTTTACACAAGCACCACTAAAGCACTCTGAAATATTGTTGGCCCATCTCAGGTCAATTATCTTGTCTGCAGGAGACAGGTCCACGAAAAGGTCTTTGTCTTTATGGAATAAAGAATATTTTTCTTTTTCTTCTTAAAATCTGTTTTTCAGAGTTATATAATGAGCTGATTGAGATTCTTCTGAATTTCACAAAATCCACTTTCTGCTTTACTACAACAGCTTTAAGTAATTGCCTTGTCTCGCCTGTTTGAAATCCATCATTTATCATTTTCTGCTGCAAAGCCACTGAAAACCAGTTTGTTAAGTTTAATTGTAGGTCCCCTACCTGGAACAATATCTTCCCTCTGTTGGGTTTCTCTGCCATTTCAATTTTCACAGCAGTTAATCTCAGTACCATTCCTACTGATATTTTCCCTTAGCAAGGAATTTTCTCATTCCCAACCTTATTATTCTATAATGTTAAACTTTCCAAACTACAGGACTCCGTTTATACTCATTGGCCTCTTTATTTACGCAAAAGCAGCTTGTCATCAACCTATAACATCACTGAGCTACAGTACAAACAAACGCTTACCACCACTATGACTTGTAAGAGAATATGTGAATGTATTTTGTAGTTTCCACGACAGGAACTTTTCCAGGGGACCATGAGCCATTTGAGGAACTCATGAACTTAACAGTGCCTGTGTTTCAACGAAATTTATTTTTTCTAGTTGGCAGGGTTAAATATATTCTTCTTAGTCTTCTGTAACAAATGATTTATATTAAAATGCCCTCCAGATTTGTTTTAAAACAAAATTATTTTCTTTGAATGATAATTTGTCTGATATGTTTTTCACCCCCAAAAAAGTACACATCCTTACACATTCCTAAAAGCACATCTACTTCTTTTCCCACATAAAAAATGTTTGAATCTAATCTGTGAATATGGAAATGCACAAGTTAAACTCATATTTAAGGTAAACAGAGAAACTTTCCCCCTACAGCGAGAGTGTTAAAACAGTCTTCTAGTGCCAAAGCCCTCTGCACAGTGAAGCTCAAACATCCAAGTGAAGGAACAACAAACAAAACCCATTTTTGAGAGGAGGGGGATTTAAAATTTTCATAAGGAGTTGACTTCACTCCCTGCTGCTAATGACAAATGTGACAGATGTTCCTCCTCTGAAGAGGAGTAATCTTATGCACATGATTTAAAGTCTAACACCGAGTCAGCTGAATTTTGTGAATTAAATTTGTAAAATTACAGCATACATGCATCTATTCTTATCTAATATCCTCCCTGTGAACATGTTTTTATTGCATAACTCTGCTCCTCACAATTTATATCCAGTGCCAATGCAGAAAGTAGCGTGCCCTATATGTAGAAAAATGGAAAGCAAGGTTGGTGTGTTGGATTGACGTGTAGTGT
The DNA here is from genome assembly GCF_914725855.1 of Thunnus albacares. Classification (NCBI taxonomy): domain Eukaryota; kingdom Metazoa; phylum Chordata; class Actinopteri; order Scombriformes; family Scombridae; genus Thunnus; species Thunnus albacares. The sequence goes on from NC_058119.1 coordinate 6,345,004, forward strand.
GTCCAACTTCATGTACGAAAACAGAGATTGCATCCAGTCACAGATCTGCAATTATTTAGTATAAAATGAACCATAAGCCTGCAATAACCATAATCTTTCTCTACCCTTATCCATATCATTACCATGCACAGATATTGTAGAAAGAAATAATTTATCAAATCATCGGCACTGAACATTACAAAAAATGTCGAAGATAATCTGTCTTTTGCTGCATTATCCAAAACCAGCATTCTTGTCTTCTTGACAATAGGGATGCTCTGCCCCTACCCTTCATCAGAACAGACTGCCAAATTATGTTCCTTGTCTTCTTATTAACAAAACCAATTGCAAAGAATATTAAATACAGCAAGTCATAGTTACCATGCTCCCAAAGAGTATCTCACAGTTGTGCACACATGCTCACTGGCTGGAATTCAATATAGCTTGGATATATTTTGTCATATGTTTGGTTTAGTTTTGTTAGAGAAAATTTCTACCTTAGAATCTCTGACATGTTAAACATGGTGGTACATTGTTACTAATCGGGTCAGAGGATATAATTTGTATGAGTGGCTTTCACTAATTGTACAGTATTTTATATATACATGTATACCTTTAAAGGGAACCAATTATGCTTATTTCCAGCTCTATATTTTTATTCTGGGACTCCACTAGAGTAGCTTTGTATGACTGACTGTTCCTTATTTATCTTATACTTGCCCTTTATGCTGCCCCTCAGTTCGGTCTCTGTCATAACTTGTTTAAAATCTTTAAAATGACATCTATTCCTTCTCCCTCAGCAAAAAATCCAGAATCTATGAATATGCAAATATTGTTCATTTCATAAATTGAACTGCTGGATGCAAGATGTGTCCTATTTCACTGAAAAGTCAATTCTTAGTCTATGTGCACTGGAGGTGTCAAATTTCCACATCACACTTCTGTAATTTGCATATTATAGTACGGTTGGCTTCAAACTAGTTGTCATGTCACAAATCTTGCTTGTATGCACGTCTTCAGCTCAGATTTAAGTTAAGCACAGATAAACTTTCTCCCTTCATCAGATGAATGTGGAAAAAGCCTTCCAGTGTCAAACTATGCACATACATCATGCTGCATAGTGAAAGATTGAAGGAAGAAAGAAGGGAGAGAAAGAAGAGGAAAAATACATTTTTGAGTGATTGGGACTTTAAAAAACATTTTATTTTTATTGTTACTTTGTTTTTCCTCATACAGTTATGAACTCCCTTATCAAGATTACGGAAATACTGCTCACAGTAAAACAGAAAACATGAAATGAAATTGACATATTCTTCATGCACATGTGGTAATGTGACTGAAGGGTACTGATCTTCCACAGCTAAAAGGTTATCACATTTTTCTCACCAACATGGTTAGAATCCTTCAACTTTGACATATAAATCGGAAAGGTCAGGACTCCATCTTTACAGCATTTTATCAAACAACTAAGGTGTCACTCATAGCGTACAAGAAACCCTTCGAGTGTCTGGATCGTGAATTTTTTGTGAATTTAAATAAGTGATTCAGTATCCAGTGGGAAAATTTAAAAAACCAAGCTCATGTATATAGCATCTGTACATGAACTACCCCAAAGCTCCAAGGTCCACTTCATATTACAAGACTACAAAGCTGGAGCAGCAGATAAAACTCTTATTACCATGATACTGCTTTGTGGTGTCATTTTAATTAGTACTAACCAGAGATCTATTTTTGCCCCTCCCCTGAGCTTTTAAAATCTCAGAGCTTGTGTAAAATAAAATATAATAAAGAAACACATGCTTGCCTTAAGAGGGATGTTACTGTAGCCAGTGTCTGATCCCATCGGATAGGAACTCTATAATCCAGAGCATAGTGGTGTACTTTGCATCTCCCTCTCCAACAGAACATCTTACTCAAGGTTAAAAGCCAAGTACAAACTGACAGCCATGTGTCTGGTTGTCTCATACACCACATCTTAACGGGTTTCACTTCCTGATGATCCCAGGATAAATGTTTGAAGAGTAACAGCATAATTGAAACATTATCTGAGGGGGAAGAAAGTTCAAATTGAGAAACTTCAACAGATTTTCTTGATTTTTACAAGTTGGCAACTCCTTTTACAGTCACTTTTCACTCCACATTGATCACCCTGCACATGTTCTTCCTATGTACTCAAATAGTCCAACCAGTCCTCTGATGAAGGTGGTGGTGTTGGGTACTAGTGATGAACACATTAGTCGGTACATTAGTCGTGACATTGTTTTCATGCCTCAGCCCAGCTGCGACAAAACATTTTAAGTATTTAACAGGTGTAGAAATAGAAAAAGGGGCTGGTTTAACAAACCACCAGACTGTGGTTCAGTGGTGGAGGTCATTTTCACAGATGATACTTTGAACATGAACATAGAACATAGTCACAGAAGGAAAAGCGCATAAGTAAATAATAAAATTAATGACACTTGAATAGAACAGTCATTGTTAATGTTATTAATATTACCTGTGCTTTTCCTACTATGACAAGTCAAGTGGGTCTATTACCTGACCATTATCAGCTAGCTTAACATTAGCACCGGGTAACTGCACACAATTGTATTCCAGAGGGCTGATCCTCACAGTTGAGATGCGGGGGTTCACACACCCTCCAACTCTGAACAAACCAGCTGAATCCTGAGTGTAGGCCTACCTTACCAGTAGTGAACATTAGCAAGCCAGCTATGAAGATATGATATTGGAAATAATACAACATTTGGACATCTCCCCTATTAAGTAGAGGCTACCTGTCTGCCACGGACACCCAGCCCCACATAGCCCTAACACATAGCCACACAACCCGTCTCTCCACTGAATGCAGAGACAAAACCTTTCATCACACTCCCCTTAAGACAGCAAAACAAAACACTAGAGAACTTTTTATCAGTTTCAAAAAAATTTCATCTACAAAGTAGGGGTGTGCCTGAATACAAATACGTTATTTGGCAAAGCACAAATAGTGCTTTTTTTTAACGAATATTTATTTTGTACAAACATTTTAAAAATTATTTGTTTTTGGGAAGAAAAAAACAAAAAAACATGTCAAATACCAGCGCACAGGTAGGTTAAGTCACTATCTCACTCTTGCTCCACTATTACGTCTATCAGCAGGTCTCAATGAGGGGAGTCACATCCACCTGCTACATGATTCACATTTCCTAATTTGGAAATCTCTCCCGGAGTTGGAAGTGTTCCCCAAAGATAAAGCTGAGCTAATGAGACATGCAAAGTGCTGCCAAGGGACTCTCCATAACCTGTTGTTCCCCTTCTCCTTTCCACAAAGGTTGTGAAAAATAGGCAATAAATGAAAAGTGCAAAGCAATAATCGCCTTTGAAGTTCTTATCTACATATGACACAATGTGCTGTCTGTGTGTTACGGGTGTATAAATAAGTAGAGGTCTGTCTGCAAGGAGGCAATGAATTGAGTTTTAGCTCAGTAGTCAGTGCAGTCGTCTATGATCTGGGAGACTCCAGTTCAAGACCCGGTGTGGGACCTCCTCCGTAAGGTAGTTTATTCATGAACACTTTAATTTTCTAAAATTAAAAGCATAATAAAAACAAAAACAGGATTTTTAAGCCTCTTTCCACTTTGAGAATACAAATACAAATACAAATTCTGGGCCCTCCCTGTCACAAAGGCAGGGGCTTTTAAACAATGAAAAGAACAATGAAGGGTAGACAAAGTTCACATACCCTAAACAAGTTTATTCAATCTTTTTTATTTTTGTTATTTCAGCTTTTAACAACAAAATATACCATTGTCTCCACATAATCCCTCTTGTTGTCCTCCCAGTCACATGTATACCTCCGGGGAGCTTCATGAACTTTCCCCTTGATGTCATCACAAATTTGAGGCTTCCTTCTAGTCTCTAATATATGCAGTCTGCAGCTTTCTATCCCAACCAAACTCTACACTGGCTCATTTGACTAATTAGTTTTTTTCTGGTTGAAGTTGTGATTTTTCTGTTAAATGAGCTGGTAAACTGGAATGTAATCCTCTTGGCATACTCTTGGGCCTCCATGAAGGAAATCTCTGTTTTCTCCATCATACAATAGGAATATCCTCTCAGAATGTTGGCATAGATTTTGATGAATGCAGTTGGCTTTCGACAGGTAAACCAAAAAGTAAGAACTGATGAAAGCAATACTAATGATTTACAGTTTTCCAGCCCATCTACCTGGTTAAAATGTTATTGTTGCATTTAGAGTGAGGAATTACTCTTACAACGTCTTGTTACTGCGCACATGTTTCAGTTTTCTACCAAAACTCCCCATCGCAGATTATAAATGTTTCACGGTCAGCTGAGTGTGTGTGCTTTGTGTCTCTCTGGAGACTTAATGCAGCGTGTAACTGTGATGATATTTTTTTCTTTCATTATGAATCCATCAAAACTTAAAAAAAAACATATTAAACAAAATTATACATTACAAAATCCTGCCTTAAAAATTAATCTGCACAAATTGGTGGCTTTTGTACCATATAATTAACCTCTTATAATACTTGTCCTGGAGATATTCTCATTCTCCATACCCACTGTAATGTTGCAGCTCGGCAAACTCTTGAAAAACTCTATTAAGAGCCGCTTGACTAACCCTGGAATACCCTGGGGATCTGATTTAACGCTTATGGATGTGACAAAACCGCTGCCAACTACTTTCAACTCCTATGTCCTTTGTCAGCAGCTCGACTCACTTTTGACAGCCTTTAATTTGAGACTTGGAGGTGGTGCAATAGGGTTTTTTTTTGCCTGGACAGCTGTGAGGATATTTGAACCTCAGTGTGTGGTTGATCTTTAAATGTGTCTAGCTTGACAACAGTAATTTCAACTCATGAGCTTGAAAATATACATATGTTAGTCCATTTTTCAGTCTGCAGGGTAATGCTCAGGGTGTTATGCATCCAAATTTTGGCAAAGCAGCTTTCATTAGCTGTCCTTTACAAATTCATAACCCCATACTGGCATACATTAACATTAACAGTTTTAATTTTCACGTTTAGATAAAAATGTCACATGGAATCTCACTATTCCTACCTCACACTCCTTTCTAGCTCAGCATAAATTTACATGATTCTTCCCTCAGTTATGCGTGGACACGTTTGGTAGAGGCATCCATTAATATGCTTGTTACTCTCTTTCATCTGGCGCTGAAAAGAAAACACAGTTAATTATCCTGCTGATAGGATTTTTCTGCGTGGTTAAATCTTTCTTCTTAACTAATCGTTTGTTTTTCCTCAGTAATGGCCTAACTCTGTAATGGACAGGAAAAAATTGCTAAGAGTAATTATAGATTACCCACAGAGGCATAAAATGTATCTTTGATGATTTCCCTTAATGAAAATTCAACAAATCTTGCAGGGATGGCATCTACAGTTTCTGTCAACACAACATTAAGCTTCAGTGTAATGTTTCAGTTCTTTTAACGAAGTTGATACGCCATTAAATTCGAAATTCTGCCCACAGTTCAAATTTTTTTCAAGGCCTTTCATTTAACAAACACATTCAAAGACACACCTTAGATTTAAAGTAATTTTAAATGATTCAAAGTGTTCACACTGACTCAGTTGGCTTTTAATCCTCAGACTGATGCATCATGATGTCATGGCTGCTCCTTTACCCCCTGTAGTGTGTCTTAGTGGTAACTGATGTAGCAACTTTCTACAACTTTCTCTATGCCAAAGGAACATAAAGCACACACTGTACTGTAAACATGGAGACCAGAGAGAGGAATGACTGTAATATTTGGGTCAAAAGCACTATATCAAATTAATTAAACCATGCACTGTGTTCTGCATACAGTACCTACCCTACCCTTCTGTCTACAGGCTGAGAAGGAACAAGACAGACACTCAGGCTCACTTTTATTCATAAAACATTGGTTGTTGCTTCTGTTAGATGAAATAGTGAACTTGGTCATTGGCATGACGTCTATTGCATATCTGTACATTCTTATATTTCTTCTTTTTCTTTTATCTGAACTGAAAGTCTAAGGATAGAGGGTACTGCTGGTACATTTGTGATTTTGGGCGAAATAAATCAAACTGGCATGACTTGACCTGACCTTACCAATCACCTACGTCACACAAGTTGTTAAAGACAGCAGTCTGTGACTGGTTGAGGTCCGATATGTAGCCTGGAAGAATTTATGATTCTATGATAGAGGATATAGCAGATTTAAGATAACATGATCATATTTACCCTGTGTATTAACACCTATATCTGCATTTAAGAAAATAAAAATAGGTTTTGTGTTGTCCTCATTTTTGCTCTAAAGGAGAATGTGGAACTTGGATAAAATGATTGGCTACTCATGAATCCCTTATCAAGTCTTCTAAAAGACAGCCATCCTGTGAATGTGACACTATCTCCAATTAAAACAGACAAAATCCAGTCTTTAAAACCTGTCAGAAAGGGATGAGCTCAGTTAGTGTTCATGATCACAACATGATTCTGGACCTATATATCGTATGGCTCCTGGAAGTCTGGGTTTCTTCTTGTTGTCAGTTAAACCTTCTTTTTTTTTAGAGGCATTCACATTTGGATCAGTCGCATCATGTTTTGCAGTCAGTGGAAATTACATTATCTTGCAGCACTGGGCATAATTCTCTTTAACATTAAGGAAAGGAGTGAGGGACCCACTCGACTGCATGACAACCAGGAACCCACCAGGACAGAGCCGGAGCCCATTCAGGAGACTGTGCACACACTGAATCAATTACTCATGGCTGATTCTCAGACCGGTATCTTGCTATAACTGCATAAAGTGAGGTGAGCAAGAGTTTGGATCTATAATCATCAGGCAGAAAACAGGCCGTCAATGCTCCTCACAGCCTGCTGCATTTGTCTCACAGCGGGCTCACAAAATCTGTTTAATCACTCTGAAAAACTCAGTGAAGAATAATAATGTTTAGTTGAATTCCACTTGTCAAAGCATGTACCGTTCATTGTTTTGACAGCCGTATGTGTCTGCACTTTCTCTTTTGTCAAGATGCATTTTACCGGTATAATGACACATTTTTCACAAATGACACTTCATAACTTTGCAGTAATACTTTAGCAGCTCCTTGAGTGACAAATGGCTTTTGGAAAGCAGCCTTGTATAAAAACAGCAGCTGATGAACATTAGCAACACAATTAACACACAAACATGCTGTAAAGCTCACATGAATAACCCAGTTAATTTACTGTATGATTCAGGATGCAGGATTATTTCTGATTGTGCTGGTGCAGTAATTGATTGAACACTGTGTGGACATAAGAGGGCATGACTAGTTGATACTGCAAAGTGAGCAATACTTCAGTTTAATTGGCTGGAGGTGACAGACTAGAGCACTTCATTGACGAATCTCACTCTGCCCCTTCAATAATCAGCAGAGCAAGTTTCCAGGGCTATATCTATTATTAATGAAAATGAGGTCAGAATAATACAATGGAATTAGCAAGGGGCTATACCTCTATATCTGAAATTATTAAGAAATTGTATTTCAACATTAAAGTAAACCTATCAGGATTGTTAAGCGTATTAAGCTTGTAATCCAGGCAAAATGTTTCATTGAAATTATAATTTTTTTCCCTCTCACTACAGCCACATACTGGAAGTTCCATTTAAAACTTGCCAAGATGATTATACAGTAAATTTCTTGTTTTTAAGGTTTGAGGCTAGAAAGTAGACAAAAGCATATTACAGTGCACTTATAACATTTTCACTTACTGGTTTTCCTGAAATAAAGTCACATGTTTTTTATGTCACACGTCACATTTTTTTATGAGATTCAGACTTCAGTGGGCTTATGAAGACAGTAAATGCTCTGTATTTGGCAGGAGGGAGTTCTTCTATTCTTCTATATGGAGGGGCTTAGGGAGCTGCCTGGGATAGCATGAAAGGGAAAAACAGCTGCTTTTATCCACCAAGCCTACGACATGAACTCAGGAGGACTTTTTTCGTGGTGCCTGGTTGCCTGCCTTTGCATCTCCGAGACTGGAGCGACTGAGGGGTCTGAGGAAGCCTCGAAAAGTCCCTGATGAGCGAGAGAGTAATCTCTGTATATGAGAGCAGCAGCGACTTTCCTCAAATCCCATTTCACAGCGGCAAAAAAAATGAATATTCTCTGCACAAGAAGAAAAGAAGACATTTAATGCAACTTGACAGGCTAAGCATCCGGTGTGAAGCTAATGTTTCCAGCACACCTTGAGGATCGAGCTAATGCAGTATGTAGTACAGTACCTGCTCTCCCCAGAAGCCTGTCACAAGACAATGAATGCCTCCTCTGACTTATAACTGGCCTACTGTAATGAGGAAGTCATGAGGGTATGTGCATGTGAAACCTTCGTGCTGTGTAATTTCAACCCTGTATGGAGAGAAAATTAATCAATTTCCATGGTTTCCCATTTGATCTGGGGCTGTGAATGAAGACGCAAATGTCGTTAGCTTTCATTTGAATAAGAATTACCTTGATTCTCTGACCTTGAAGGCCAATTAAGTACTTGCATTATTTCATATGGTGTGTTGAATAACACATCTTCATACATCTGTGACCTCATTTGAATCGTGATGACATAACCCGCATAATTTGAAGCAATCCCTCAAGGGAGAATACTACCATTTATCAAGTGAGATTAAATTATTATGCTTTATATTATTCATTTGACTGATAGTATAAGGAAGCAAGCAAACTATATGCTAATATGACATAAAGTCTATGTAACTGAATGACTGTAGCGTCAAATCAGGATCCTCACATGAAAGTGTATTGGGGAACCAGTGCGTGTGCTAGTTTCAGGGGAATACATAAGAAGAAAAAAGTCTTTGTGATAGAGCTGCACCCCCGCTTTATCAAATCCCACTCTGCTCAGTTGATTTGTACATTCTCCATGCTGAGTATTCAACCAAATTGCTCCCTGTGCATCTACAGAATGCATATGTTGTATTCCTTTGTGGGGCTCGGGCATTATGGCATACCAATGGCTGCGAGGATTTCTGCAGCAGAGAGGAGGCCAGCTGAGGGTGCCGGGGAACGAGGAATGACATGAATCAATGAAAGAAGAGTGAGAAGCGGGTTGGAGTTGAGCGTACTGCTAAGAGGGAGGAAGAATGGAAGGAGGAGAGGGAGAAGGGGGTCCACAGAGTGTATTACTCAGCTCTCTGCAGGGTTCAACTGAATTAATCTGTTGTGAAATGTGCAAGTGTTGCCCGGACTGATGCCTTGTGCGCATTGGAGATTGGGGAGAAGAATAAGGGGGGTTGGGGAGGTCTGTGGGGAGGCTATGTCATGAAACAGGATCTGAAAAGGCAAATTTCCCCACAGGGTTTGAGGCCTTCATTCCAAGCCACCCCATCACCCCTGTATTACTCTGTCTGAACCTATTCCACCACCCACGCATCCAACATCAAAACACAAGACACATTAGCATAGCCTATAGGCCACAGAATGTATACAGATGCCATCCTGTGGTGGTAGAGGTTGCTCACGGCTGTAGCACTGCAACTTATTAGATGTCATGCATGTACTGAGTGTCTGTGTACTCATTTTTACAGTTTCAAGCAGTTACCAAGGAGCATCGAGGAGCAAATCAGGAGCTAAACCTTCAGCAGAGAACAACTAGAATAACACTAAATCAGGGACTAGAAGATGAGAAGAATATTTAGCCATTGTAGTTGACTCCTACTAGATGTATGAAGGCATTTAGGTTCACTTGGTTCTGTTGCAGCAGAAGAAGATATTATTTTCCTTTTATTGAACAGAAATGATGAAACAATGGTGTTGCCTTTCCACATACAGTATGATCTGCAACCACTAGTTGTGGTTCAGTGTGACTGTACTACACAGAGCTCCAATGAATAGTTAATAATTATGATAATGGCACATTAGCAGTCATTACTACCTTATTACATATATATTAGTTGGTATTCTGTGTTTCCTCAAGTAAAATATTTAACATCTCTAGTATTCACATGAAGTATTGAGTAGTTTTTACATCCATATGCTATTACATCTATATGCTATCCATATGTTATTAGCTAACACAACCACGCTAGACATTAACCAGCTGTCATAACACTACATGTACACTGCTTTATGATCAGTTAAGAGCATTTGAATATATTATTTTCCATTAACAACAGTACATATAGTTGGTCCATCACTCAAAAATTACATGTTCAGTCCCTACTTGTTTCCCCTGTTAAACATCTGCATTAAGTTATTTAAAGGAGTTCAGCATTTTGAGAAACACACTAAATTGCTTTTATTTTCAAAAGTGAGATGAGAGGATCTTTACTAGTGTCACATCCATTCCACAACCAAGAGGTCATTAGCCTAGCTTAGTCTATAACAGTCCTTGATTTAACATTATGCTGGAACTACTTTTTACCAGGTCATTAATTTGCAGTAAATGTAGTTTCTAATTTGCTCCATACTCATTCATTTGTGGCTACTCAGTATTTTGTGTACCTTACTGTAAAGTGTAACCATGTTTTTGCATTTCCTTCTCACTGTGGATGCAGGACTGCTTGCAGTCATATGATGGGTGTAATATTTAGGCTAATAAGCCTCCTCATGGTGTGCGGTGAAGCAACTCAAACACTGACAGTTAACGCTTTGAGAAGGAGTCAAAAAGAAAAATGAGATTCAAGAAAGCAAAAAAAAAAAAAATGATAGAAAAAGATTCAGAGAGGAGAAGAGAAGAGATATGCAGAGCAGAAAAAGTGAACTACTGAGGATACCGGAGCAAAGGAGTCTGATGGTGAAAAAAGATGACAGACTGATCATTGCCTCCTGCTGGCACTTTCTTCCCGCCAAGTTCACAGGGCTAAGAAGCAATCATTTGTGACTGGCCAATTAGCACATTAGAAGGTGTTGTTTAGATACACAGTGTCATGTGTCTTTGCTGATAATGTAGCCGCTACCAGTGCCATGACAGATCAAGCCCTCAGAAATCAGCTGGTGTCATACAATGACAACAGCAAACTGTTGAGCCTAGTAGTTGAAATGGTAATCTGCTGGATTCTTTTTTTCAAAAAGTTATTTTGCATCTCTTTGGTGTCATGGAAAGTGTCCATCACTGTGGTGTTTTTGCACTGCATGTCCCAGAGATCACTTCAAATCAGTCAGAGTTGACCAGGATTTTTTTTCTTGAAGAAATTGTAGTTGAAGCTACCGTCTATCCCAGCATACCACGGGTCAGATGCAGGTCACTCACTGGACAGGTTGTCAGTCCATCACAGATCTAACATCAACTGACTGCAAAACACATTTACACCTACAGGCAATGGAGAGAATAACCTGTATGTCTTTAGTTCGTGGGTGGAATCTCAAATAAACACAGCTGGTGATTCCTTACTGCCACCTCTTTGTTTGAACCTCTTTGGTTCCATTAAACACTAAACAGCAATTTGGATAGAAATTATTTTAAATTTTGATATTTCACTTTGATTTAGCTGCTCTTTGCTACTACTTTACTGTGTTAAATTGTTGGTGGATATGCAAAACTTCAGCATTACAGCCAGGTAAATCTTCCAAATATTCTGCACAGGAGGTAAAAATGCCAGTATGCTATTGGATCTCCATCGCAGTTAACATCCAAAGGTAAAAAACAAAGGTGTAAAAACTACAGGTTTTATGGGGGGTTGTGTGCCAGACTATTTCTTGTGTGGGAGCAGTGACTTCATGAAGTCCCCGCTGGTTGCCTGGCAGCCTCCTGGTGACAACAAAACATCAGGAAAGATTTTTTTTTACCTATGGACAGAGCAGGCTAGCTATCTTTATGCTAAGTTAACTGGCTGCTAGCTGTAGCCTTACGTGTATATTTACCGGTCAGTTATGAGAGTCCTATTGATCTAGCCATCTTGTCGGCAAGAAAGCGAATAAGTGTATTTTTCAAAATGTTGAACTTTTCCTTTAACACTGCTTCTGAACTAATACTGAGGCACACATGAAACACATCAGGTTTACATTTATATTTGTTTTTTGTATTTATATTGAGACTCAAGTCAAGGAATAGCTTGTGACTTAGTATGGCTGAGGTCCACCTCAGCTCAGCTGTGGGCATTCAATGTGTCATCTTGTTATTCTTGATAGGCAGCCTGGTGGACAGGTGTGTCAGGTCTGTCATTGTGCATTCTGGGAAAATGCACACTCCATAGCCCGTGCTCACATTGGAAGAGAGGGACCCTACAGTACATAAATATGAGTGATGTTTGTTTTTGTGTGCATGCATACATATGCATGTGTGTGCAGTGAGTCCATGTGTGTGGTTGCCACAGTAGCACACAGCCTAAATATCCTCTTGTCTTCATGGCCATGCTACCGTGCACATAAATGAAAAGATAAGTTGTTGTTGTATTAGTAACCTGTGATTCTCGGAGCATTCTGGATCTTTTTCTTTGTTTTTTTTATTGTCAGGGCTCAGTGGATAGCAACTGTTTGGCAGGTAGGAGAACTGAGGTCTCATCCCTGCCTGCAGGTGAAGGTTTAGACAGCCAGAAGTTAGAGTCTGGGGATTTACAGAGATGGATAGAGTGAGAAGAATGAGGGCTTCCAGCACATATTCTGGTCAAAGAAGCAATGTTTCCTTGTCAGACTGTAAAACATCAAAGATAAATAGCTCAGTTGCTATCTGTAAGTACTATGCTATGGGAAATCAATTCCACGATATATGATACCAGCACTAGTATGTTTTTGTAGCTCAAATCCATGTATTATATGATTTATTAATATTTTCTCCAACCTGTTAAACATGTTCCTGTTTTTAACATATCCTGCTCTCTCTGAAATGCTTTGTTCTGTTATTTTTTTCATTTTTTGCCACTGCCCTCATCTCTGTCACACAAAACATATATTTTGATGCAGTTCACACTCACATATTTACTCGTACAAACATGCAAAAGCATTTGTGAATGTAATAAGGGTCACACAGGGCCAACCCAGGTTGATAATGCAGCAGGCTAGAGGCAGAATGCTGTCACTACTGTCATTAACATAGCTTTCCCATCCAAGGCTGTTGCCTGCTGAAACAACCGACAGCAAGCCATGTAGTGAGATTTTATGCAGCATAGCAACAGTGCACTGGGAGTGAGCTATCCCGGTGTCTAAGCTGATTTGACACAGTCAGGTGAAACAAGTTCTGAGCTTCATGGGGATGACTTTTTCTGTGCCTGTCTTTTTTGTAGAAGCCTGTCTGGTCCAGAATTTTGGCTTTCAGGCCAGGTGGTAGTATCTCCAGTAGGACAAACATTCAGTGGATTGCTATGAGATCTAGTAGATATTCATCTTCCCCAGAGGATGGATTGTAATGAGGTGACCCCCTGATTTTACATCTGTCTACACCTGCAGTTTTCAGTTATCCAGTGCAATATCTCAAAATCTACAAGAGGGATTGGCATGAAATGAGGCACAGATATCCATGGTTCCCATTCTGAGCATGTTGTTGCCATGCTAATATTATCTTTCAGCCCACAGCAGAGCTTTGCTTAAATAAAGCCCAACATAGCTGTAGACTTTTTTTAGACTCTAGTTTTGTTCCATAAAATACAATGGGTGTGTGTACAACAAACACAGTTATAATGGGTTACATAAAGCATTTATCATCAATAAATCATTACATTCATCTTGAGACATTTCTATATTTATATACAAAGAGGGATATTACCTAGAAGAAAATGTGTCCCACATAGTCTAAAGACAAATACTAGAGACTGTCCTCCCAAGAACAAGAGTGACAAAGTCCATGTGGGGAGGAGGGTTCAACAAACATTGCTATATTTGCTATATATGTAATTAATTGTTCATGGGTATCTTTGAATCCTCACGATGGTTCTTTACTTAATGCATAGTTCTTGATTACTTCTGAATAATGCGCTAAATGGCACTTAACCAGTAACAAATCCTTACTTTATCATTACCCACCTATTTTACACCTAGTTTCTATTTTTTTATCTCCTCAAGTAAAGTGGTGTACCATACAGTGTCTTTAATGTGCACTGAATCATTACGTTCATTACTTACCAAGTTTGTGTTCACTAGAGTGGTGAATCATACTGAGTGGTTAAATAACATTTTTACCATCTTTTATTTTGAAAAATGTAAACATCCAACAATGATGTGGTAACTGCCAACAATGTAATGGCATTTGCAAAACCAAGACATTCTATCACCCACACACAACGAAAGTGTTCGCTAATAAAGGTATCATGTCAGGCAAAACCAACAATGTGATATATATGTTAAAATGCCCCACAGAGTCTCAGAATGTAGAAGTACGATCAGAAACCATGACCATAAGAGCCCATTGGTCAACCACTTCAATCTAATGAACCACACTGTTGCCTCTCTCAGTTATACCGGAATCTAACATGTCCAATTCCCATGGATGGGGGGAGACATCAACAGTCCTCTTTTGAAACATGAACTATTCTGGATTTACACTCTAAACACTATGTCACTGAAGGACCTCAGGAAATGGACATTCACCCCTTTTTGTGACTCCTGAAACCCTCTATTTGTCAGTTATCCTCTGTATACTTGTCATCTGGGTTCTATTTTTGTTTTCCTTTCTCAGTTTCTTCTTTTTGGTCTTTATGCTGTTGGTTTGGTTGATAATATTGCGTTGTTATAGTACAAATAGAGGCACCTCTTTAGTATTTTCACATACTTTATGATGGCTTACAAGCCTGTTGGTGTATATATATATATATATATATATATATATATATATATATATATTTATTTATATATTTCAGATGGCTTTGTGCTTTATCACTTAAGTCTGATGAAGAGCAGTGGTGCTCTAAACTTCACCTTGGTGCAATAAATAATAAGTGGACATCAGAGCCTTGTAGTGTGCAGGCTCCTGGTAATTGTTTGCTTACTTTTAACCCAGCACCTGCCCTCTTTGGTTTGGATGTGCATGCATACTCCTATCTTGAACATCCAACAATGGCTCATTGGCCAAAACTAAAACTGAAAAAGTTTAGTTGTGCTGTAGTGAGAAAAGAAAACAACTTTTCTTTTTCCTGCAAGGACTCAGGACACCTGCTGATAGCTGCTATGCTGATTTATGGTCTAACTGTATATAAAGTAGTTGAAACTAGCTCCACGACCAGCAGCTACAACTGAGAATTGCAACTGCCTTATTTTTTTACTTATTTTTATTTAATCTTTATTTAATCAGTGAGATTAAGATCTCTTTTCTAAGAGAGACCTGAGAACAAGAAACATTCATAAGACAAGAACACAATCAGCAGACAGAAACAACACAACTACACAATTAACAAGGAATTAATAAAAACAGTTACAAGAATCATAAAAAACATCAGATACTAAAGCTTTAAAATCTCCAAGAGGAATGTAAGGCTCAAGTTTGAGGGCAGTTTGCAGTTCATTCCATTTAAAAGGTGCATAGTATCTGAAACTAGTTCTGCCAGCATTAGTGCGAACATGAGGGATATCTAAGGTTAAGTAGTTTGTTGTAACATAACACTTTTTATTAATATAAAACATAACCTCGTCTGGGCTCCACCTCCCTCTTTGGTTAGAATTTGTTAGTGCCAGGAGGAATCAGTCTCATTACCATAAATTCTTATCCCGACAGTGACCTCTGTTTACTGTGCTCAAAGAAATCACACAACAGCCTCTTAGGATAACTGAAGACATTTATTAATAGCTAAACATCTTGAGGATACATGATAAAGCACAAGATAATAAATTTAATAAGTTAATAAGCTATTGGATTGTGTACTGTTGTTACTAGATTTAAATAAGAGAGGAGATGTGAGATAGTTTGGAATCTTTAACAGTAGAGCTTTATAGATGAATAACATGAGATGGTTATTTCTTCTGGACTGTAAGGAAGTCCATCCAGCCGTGTGATACAGAGAACAGTGATGAGTATGAAGTTTGTAATTTGTGATAAAGCGCAATGCACTATGATACACAGGGTTTAACTGCTGAAGTGTTGATGGGGCAGCATGACAAAACAGGACAGACAAGTCAAGGGCATGAAGGTTGACTGCACAACAGTCTTACGGTTGGAAGAAGACAGACAACCTTTAGTTCTATACAAGGAGACTAGTATATAATTAAAGGTTGTCAAAGTTTATAAATATTGAATATGTTGTGTGTCCAAATTGCACCAAATTTGACACTGCACGTCCTTGGGTCCCCAGCAACACACCTGCCAAGTGTGAAGTAGATCAGATGAATGGTTATCGAGATATGCAAAGGACATACATACAGATGGACAGACAGACAGACAGACGGAGAGTCCTTCCTTTATATCCCTATCTGTTGTCTACATTTTTCTTTCTCAGAACTGGTTCTTACAACATGCTGTCAGAAATCAAATGTTTTTATCATTGTTTTGAATAGCTTCACTCAAAGGTGGAGTGAAAGTCACTGGCAGAGAGAGGAGGGGGCAGGGAGATGCAGTATCATTTCATTATGGTACATATTTTAATAATAGTGTTGCACTCGGTTAGTGTTATTGGTCTCTTGTTTGTTATTCTGATGGCAGCAACACTACAGGGTAACCAGGCTACTTTGGCTAAGCTGGCTAGCATATATCCATTAGCATGCTACAGCTAAATGGTGCGCTGCCAAAATGTTGCTGGTGGAACTAACTCTAGCATTATTGTTCCACACTTCGGAGTAAGTAGATTATTAAACTACTTTGACAGTAATTGTTTGAGTCATGGTCTGTGACTCATGGAGCGTGTTCCTTGTACATATGTAGGCACCAAACTGTCACATCCATACCGTGACAGTCCGGGACGAATATGTGTACCATTACACCCCTACTGAGGACTAAATCATTACTTCATGATTACCTGTCCATTAGTTACTAAGTTTGTGCCCCCTCAAGAAAAGTGGTGCATCAAACTGGGTGGTTACGGAGTACTGAATAATTATTTCATGAGTACCTGTCCATTAGTTACCAAGTCTCCCTTTCCTCCCCCTAAGTGAAGTGGTGCATCACCCTTATTGACAAATAACTACTTATTTATCACTAGAAATCCATCAATTCTTAATGATTGATCATTTCATTATATTATCATTTTACCCTTATGGACAAAGATTTTAATAGTAATCTACCATTACTTAAATCATTAACTAATCATTAGCTATGCTATAAAATTTGATTTTACGTTACTCAAGAACTGCCCGTAAACTAATGGTTTACAAGCAGTTAGTTCCTCATTTGTTCCCCACTCAAAACTTTATACCAGATTTTTTCCAAAACAAATGCAGCTGTACTGTATCATTATGACAAGAGGCAACAGAGTTTATAGAAGACACTAATCTAACACTGGCATAAGATAGACACTTCCAATTATCTTGACCCAAGGTGGTTAACTTGTTTACAGCAATTATCAGGGTATCAAAATTAATTTGCAATGACTTACTGACAGTTTAACATATGTAACGTCTTCACCCTAACGATGAGTCAGTCATGAATGTGTGGATATTCGATGATGGTGTGTGATAAGAAAAAGCAGCCCATCTCACTTCTATATTCTTGCTCTCGTTGTCATACATTTGACTATAGCAGCGCATAACTGACAGTGGGGACTCTGAAATGCTGGCTGCGTATGGAGATGAATGTTTTCTGCCTCTGCACATGGCCTGATCTGTCTTGCTCCAGCCCCTCTTACATCATGGCACGTGCCCCGGGGCTTTCTCTCTACAGAGCAGGCGTTCTGTATTTAGAGCCTGATTTATACACAAACACACATACCATAGGGGAAGGCGCAATGAGTGTTCTTTTCCCCTGCTGCAATTGCCAGCAATATAATCATCTTCCCACACTTCAATGTGCCTTTAAGGATAGCATTCAGAAAGAAAGAAAAAAAAAATCTTATGAAAGCTAACAGTAATTTTGAAAGCATAAGTGAATGGAGAATTCGAGAGATGCGTGGTTTACAATATTCTGAACCCGGTCAATTCAAAGTACTCCTAACTAAAAAAAGCATTTTTCATTCTTTTCTTCTGTCTTCCCCATTTTTCTGTTCCAAGTTACCATTTTCATCTCCTGCCTTTTATTGCACTCAGCATGTGTTTGTTAGATTTGCAGCGGAACTCAATCGACGCCCCACAGATGCACTGAATAGTGAGGTGGTTGTGAGGAGGAATCCACCTGGTAAATGCACAACGGGAGGAGAAGCGAAAAATAATTCTGATTTCTCCCTTTTCCCTTGCTTTCTTTCTTTCGCTCTGTTTCTTCTCAGGTTGTTAGAGGGCTCGATGCTCAACGCAGAAGTGAAGGAAGGAGAGATTCTGCCTCCCACCATTCAGAGGCTGATGAAAGGATACAACAAGTACCTGAGGCCTTTCTTTGACAGTAAGGAAACTGCAGACACATGCTGCCATGGAAATGACAGAACACGCAGGGGAAATGTGTGTTTGACAGAGAATGAGAGAGGTTCATATAGCAATTTTGTGCTTGTGTGTCCCTACTGAATAATACCAGCTGACATACATGAATATTATAATGTGAAATGAAGTCAAATGTATCTTGTATGGTAATGGGTTTCTCCTATAATTACTTTGGGTATAATGAAATAATAAGAAAATATGTGCAGAAGAAAACAACATTAACATCAAAGTGTAGCCAGTACATAGGAGTTTGTGCATGATTTACTTTAAATACTAATATAATCTAAAACTGTGATGTAGTTGGGAGATTTAATCAAGATCGGAGCTGCTACAGTAATACGTGTTGTGATTTAGATTCCAATTTTCAGCAGGCGATTCCTTTACTCGCAGGAGAGAAACAATGTCTATCTCAGTGTCTATCTCAGAGGAAAGATGTTATGTCATTCCCTGCAAATCCCTCATGACTGTTATTGTTCTGGGCTCTGAGAATCTGTCACAATGTGATTATAATTTGTTTTACTTGCTGTTTGATCTGTAAGAACACCTTGGACTTTACCAATGCAAATACTGTTCAGCATAATCACAAATCCTTCCCACCTAGGAACAAATTTGGCACACAGTAATGGTAAAAGCACTGGTAAACACAAACACAGTGTATTTGTACTGCTATAATTGTGTGAACTTCCTTTGATTGTATTCATTCCCTATCCCTTAAGGGGCGATCATCCACAGATGCTTCACTAAAATCTCTTCTCTAATGTGCTTTGCATTCTCACAGTTTTTTTTTTGCAGTCACACAGAAACTAAGCTGAAATATTTTCTGTCTTTTGGTGCAAGGTGCAATGTTGCACTCCACTCCAGGCACAGCCAGCAGGGCACTGCAGTGTGCCCAAGTTTTTTTTGAAGCAAAATGCCCCCTTACTCAAGACTTGAGAATCATTATTTCTAATGCTCAAGTGACCTTACACCTAAACTCAATCATCCACTAGCCTTTTAAAAAACTGAGTGTCACCAAGCTTTTATTTTAAGAGCTTTTGAATATTTGAGTGGACATAAAATATAAAGAAATACACAAATGTTTTCTCACAAACTGTAGACCTACAGTAGGCACACACAGATACACATACAGTATCTTTAATCTGACAACAGGCTCATTAATCTCTCTCAGAGAAATGAAGATTGATAAGTGAGTGTGCAAGAAGGAGAATGGGAACATGAAACATAGGACAGCGGCAAAGTTAGCCCTCTTTGATGGCGAATCAGGGAGAACTAATTCCCTCCAGGAGGTTCACACTTGAGAGACTGCAGCTGTTGATGTGCCAGCAATGTGGGGTCTTCAGCAATTTTAAATGTGCTTGTCCTTGGATATTGCTTCATTATACAACACTATGATTTATTATACAACCATATATCCCTTTGCCTCTTCAATAAACCCTGTTATGTCATACAACTCTATCACACGTGCATTCAAACACACATTAAGCATGGGTATATATTCAATCTGTAGAGACAGTTATTATTGGTTTCTTCTTTGTTTCTAGATGGTCCTGTAACAGTTGGTATGAGCTTGGACATTGCCAGTATTGACACCATTTCAGAGATTAACATGGTAAGACAATATTTCCATGCCTTACTGATAACTGTGATTCATCAATAAACCTAAAACTGTATTGATAATTTAGTGTAGCATTAATCAGTTTAGGGGTCTTTTTTAACTACTGTCTCCTTATGTCCTGTTTACCTTACTTAACCTTTTCAGCCCCGGAGCATAATTTGCATTTTTGTACTCATTCCATGTGTCTGCATCTCAGAATCTCTGAGTAGTTTCAGATACGGATGTATTAGATCTTTATTTTTCATAACAATCAGGGCTTTTTGAAAATTAAGAAACATTTGATGTCATAAAATGGATTTATTAGATTTATTCTGAGGGTGTCGAGGATGATAGCTCATTCCAGAGCAGTAATCTAACTAATCAATGAAATTTCTGAGGTTCTTAGTGTAACTGACAGTAAACATGATCTTACAGAATCATAACCAACAATGAACACAAGCTAAAAATTGAACGCAACAACAGGCCTTCATTTAAAATAGCTTTTTTCTAAGTCAAATCATGTCACTGACCCTTTCACTTTGCCTGTTTTGTAGGGGTCAAGAGTCAACACCTACAGATGGGTGACAAATTAAAGGAAAAACTGGTCCAGGTCTGAATGCTTGACCCCTACAGTGAGGGGATCTGGTGGCTCTGTTATACTGTGGGGGGCATTTGGCTGGCATGGTTTGGGGCGTACTTGTTCCCTTAGAGAGAAGGGTCACTGCAAATCAATGCAAAGTTGTTCTGAGTGATCACCTTTATCCTATGATGAAACATTTCTATCCTGATGTGAGTGGTCTCTTCCAGGATGACAGTACCCCAATTCATAGGTTCACTTGGGGTCACTGAATGTTTTGATGAGTATGAAAATGATGTGACTCATATGCTATGGCCTTCACAGTCACCAGATCTCAACCCACATGGCAGATTTTGGACTGATGCACTCTCCACCACCATCATCAAAACACCAAATGAGGGAATATCTTTTTGAAGAATGGTGTTCCTCAGCCTAGGCATTGATTCTACAAGTCTCTGGAACTCTTCTGGAGAGATGAATATCACTGTAGGGGTCAAGCATTCAGTACTGTACCAGTTTTTCCTTTAATTTGTCACCCATCTGTATATGTTATCTTTCTTATTACAAAAGCATCATAAACTATAATAACATAGACAGCTATTTACAGTAGCAATAGTGAACTCTTCACAGCCTTTTCCCTCACTTTAAGCAAGTGAGACACAACCAAACCTGATGTGCACATTTTGCTTGGATCCCCATAACAAGACACAGAGAAATTAAAGCAAAACCTGATAGCTAATTTTGCTCATAAAGATTATGAGTATTGATATGTTGACTGACAGCAAGACACACTGGTCTGTTCATGTGTAAAGCCCCAGTTATACAGTTGACAGGACACCAGTGCTCCACTGGGACCAGTAGAGCTGATAGAGTTCATTCCTGTTGTGCTGAGCATGTTTGCTTTGGAAATTGCACTCACAGCTTGATGCCAAACAGTGGAAGAAATTGATTACGTAGTTACATATGATGTAACATCAGGACTTTAAGAATGGATGTCCTGCACAAAAAAATATGTTCAGTGTCCTGAAAAACAGAACAGACTTGCTGACTTGAAGCAATGATGTGGATTACTGTTGCCTCAGGCACAGAAGGGCTTACATCATCAATACCCAACAATGCAAAAAAAAAAAAAATCAGGCTGACTAATGAAATACAAATACACAGGAGAGGCTTAGTTTGCAAACTGACACGCTTGTTAAAATAGTCTATTAGCCACTGTTGTGACCTTTGGGCCCCAATTCTGCAGGACTACACAGCCACCATATTCCTCCGCCAGCGCTGGACGGACGAGCGCTTGGTGTTTGAGGGCAACAAGAGCCTGAGCCTTGACGGGCGCCTAGTGGAGCTCCTCTGGGTCCCTGACACCTTTATCGTTGACTCCAAGAAGTCCTTTCTCCATGACATCACCGTGGAGAACAGGCTGATCCGCATCTTCCCCAACGGGACCGTCCTTTACGCACTGAGGTTGGATAATGAACTAGATTTTTGCATTATTGGTTGCTGTGTTTGTTTTTCTGCTCCAACAGACAATGAAAATTTGGCCAGAGAATGGAGAAAAAATGGGCTGATGGAGGGCGTGTGGGTTGAATTTGAGATAATGTGATTGCAAAGCAGGGAGTTGTGTTAGTTCTCTTACTTGGGTATTGGATTTCATGAGTGGAGGAGCATTTGATCTGTCAATACACGGAGCTGTGGGCTATCAAAGCAACATAAGTCCCGTTCGGATCCTTTCAACAGATATTGCTCTGTGAGCGAGGGCTTAACGTCTGACAAGCTCTTGGCGAGCTCCTGAAACGTGCAATACTTTGGCATTTTGATTAGATGTTGGGCCAAGCAGACAGGTTATAGATAGAAAGGTTATAGATGATCCAGCAAGGAAATTTGTTCAGCTCTTTTAAGCCTGTGATGATGGGATTTTCACATCGTAATATTTTTATGTCACATGCTTTAACCTCAGACTGTCTATGGATTGTGTAAGAGCTGTCCGTGGTCCTGATTTGACTTCACTCACTCGGTGCTTTTGTGCCTTGTCCTCAATGGTGCTAAACTTCTTTTCATGCATACAGTGTAGAGGTGGTTACACATGTTCTGGTTACACAATGAGGAGGGGAAAAAATGCCACACGGGAGACATCCTCACCGTTCTAATGGCAGCCTTGCAACTATCATGAGGGTAAAAATGTATGTGGGAGTCTCGTTATAGTAAATTGTGTTGGGTATTCGGGCTCAGCTCAGTCTGGCCTCACAGTTAATCATATTTCCATACACTGCAAACATAAGGAAGGGACTGCAGTGCTCTTCTTCATGGATGAGAGGAGGCATGAGAATATGCTTGTCTGTGTTGCCATTATGTCTAAGTTTTGATGTATTATTTTTAACAAGTGCGTGCCATTGTTATGCTCAGTGTGACTCCATTTGTGATTTATGTTGCTCTGAATGTGTGTGTGTGTGTGTGTGTGTGTGCTTCATGGACATTTGCCTACATACTCCATACAAAAGCTGCACACTTTGTGGGGCTTTAGAGAGGAGGAAAAGTGGAGGATGATGGCACCTGACAGTCACAGAGCAGGACCAGTGAGAGTAAAACAAGCCTAAAAACATAGTCAGGAGAGGGATTGCCACCTCAGGGAATTGGGGCTGTGAAAAAGGACAGGATGAAGTGAGAAATGTGAGGTGGTGGAGGAAAAGGACAGCTGTAGTAAATGTTTCAGTGCTGTGCCAGGGGGAATACATGAGAAAGCACTGAGGTGGAGCAATTTAGAGGAAAGACTCAATTAAAGAATTTACACTACAGTACTGGTTGCTACATTTATGCAGGGTCCAGTTTATATTTGTGATGAAAAAATATAATGAAACCACAAATCAAGGCTAAAAATACAGTGAGGACCGAAAATGCTCATTCATCAGGGCCTTGTAGTAAATTGTTTTCATAGTCAAGGATTTTCTGAGGGTCTTCTTATATTTTCTCATTTACAAGTTAACATGCTGCAGCATATTGGTTTATAGGAAATAAAGCAATATTCAATTCATACACAAAAATCAATGAATCATATGAATTACATGTTGAATTGTTTTTCCATATCTCCATATAAAGTTTACTGTATATATATATATATATATATATATATACATATATATATATATATATTTAGAATCATTTTAATTTGTAATTTATATTTTGCCTTTCAAACTCATCAGAATTCTTGTATGTCACACCACAGCTAATATGTTATGAACATTTGATCATCGATATAAATATGTTTAATATGAATATTAGAAAGAATCACACTAATGTGAACATTTGATTATATTCATGCTGAATCTATCATGTCATGAACTTTTTCATGTTGTACATGTTGTGAGCGTACTGGGACAAACCTTTTATATTTCATCAACTTATTATCATTTATTTCCAAACTATATAAAGTGTGAAGCTCCTGCATCTGCTGCTCACTCCAAACTCATAGAAAAACATTTGTGCAAAGAGAATCAGAGCAAAATTACATAATTCTTAGAATTTTGATGCATTTAGTGTGGCTTTTTACATACCGTCCTAGATTTACAACACGACAACAATGCAAAGTAAAAAGACTTTGTTCTGTTATGTGGGGGCAGAGCAGGTGAACTCAAGTGCAGATACTCAAGGCGAGGAAACAGCTGGGAAACTGGGCCTGGGGTGTGGGCTGGAAACTGGGAACCAGGAGCTGAGGATTGGGCTGGACGCAGAGATCCAGGACAGGGAGGCAGGGCTGACGAGACGAGACGAGGGGCTGAAGACGGAGCAGACAGAACTGCAGGGAACAGGAGACAGGGTTAGGCGAGGGAAAAATCAGGCAACAGCAAGAAAACTGAAGTGTAGACTGATGGGTAGCAGAGTCTACAATCTGGCAGTGTGGAAGTGGCAGAGCTAAGTCTTTGTAGAGGATTGATTGCAGATATGAGGTGCAGCTGGTTTGGCTCTGCCCCGACTCCAGCACACCTGTCTCCACTCACACAATAACCCACACACACACACAGAGAGAGAGGGGGAGAGAGCCACCGGGAGAGCAGCAGCAGGCCAGGGACACACTGATATGGAGGTAGAGGGCTTGGCAGAAGATGTCCCAGGGGCAGATGTAACACATTCCCCTTTGCATGCATGACATAGAGAGATGCATACTTTCATATACACAAAAACTGAGCCTATACATCACATTGGGAAAATAATTCAAAAATCCGCTCTCTTTTGTTTTTTAGAATAAACACCTGTGTACTCTGACCATTGTGCAAGAACAGTCTGCAGAAATAACATGTACTATAGCTATTATTTTATTTTATAGAATTCCCTTTTAATAACAACTACTACATTTATGTCTTTTAGGATTACCACCACCGTGGCCTGCAACATGGATCTGACTAAGTATCCCATGGACAAGCAGACCTGCACCCTACAACTGGAGAGCTGTAAGGACACTTCATACTTAATCAAGAAAATCAGAAGGGTGCAGCTTGAAGCTGTGGCAGCGAGTTGGTGGGTGGGCATGATTTCAAATGAATCTGATCAAACCAAAGGATCAAACAGATCACTTTCTCTCATCTTCTAAATTGCTGGTGTGTGTGTGTGTGTGTGTGTGTGTGTGTGTGTGTGTGTGTGTGTGTACGACAGCATGCTTATGTCACACAGCCAGACAGATACTGAGGGGTATGCTCCAGTCATGATGTTGTATCTTCCTGTGTATGTTCATGTTGTTATAAATTACTTGATTACTGTCATGAAAACAAAGATGTAGCTATAAGGTAGTTCATGTGAAAGTTGTCTGCCTTTAAACAAACAAGCTTCAGCGTGCTAATTAGTAAGCTTTAGAAGTGTTGGTAGGTGTGTTTTTGAAGCTAAGCTAAGCTAATTGTATCCTGGTTGTAGCTCCAAAGTTAAAGGTACCTTGTGGAGTTTTTGAATACTAGTAGCATTACGGAGCATTCTTTTCACAGTTGGGTCCAGATTCTGTTTAGTGCATGTGCACTATTTTGCTGATCAGCAGTTGGTCTTGGTGATGGACAAAGAGCAAATGGCAATTCATCAACAAAAGGCAGGCAAGAAGAAGACTGCTGGCAGGCAAATGTGCATGTAAACAATGCAGGAGTTAGTGTTGGAAATGTTTTATGTGGAGGGAACTGCATTCAACAGATTTGTTATACTTCAATCATACATACAATGTGTTCAGAATATAAATATAGCTTTTGTTTCTTTACAACAAAGCTCCACAGGATACCTTTAATGCACAGCCATGAAAGTGATATTAATCTTCTCATCTAATTCAAAAAAGCAAATACGTGTATTTTCCACAATGTCAAACTACTCTGTTAGTGCTTTACTGATCCAAATATTCTTCTGACAGCAGTAATTTTCCCAAAAGCCCTCTTGCACCATGTTTAAGGATTGGCCCTGTCCCTGATAATGAGCACACCTAATCTTACAAATCCTTTAATCTCAAATTAATATCTTAAGGAGGCAACTCTCCGCCAGCAGGCTTAGACAGTGTCTTTGTTCACTTTCTAAAATTCAGGGGTTTCTTGACATTTTCCTGAAATGAGAGGAGTGATTTGCTTAATTTCAACAACTTTCCATTGATTTCAAGTGGAAATGTGTTGGCAGTATGTTTATAATTAAAACAAATTATTAATAAGATTAAATTACATGACATGATGGATTATTTGGCTGTGCGATCCAGGTTTGGAAGGTAGAAAAAAAATCTCCTCTCCTTTCTTTGCCTCCCTCGCTCATCTGCCGTCTTTGCTTTCCAGCTCTATGCTATTAATGCCAACCAGCCAGGCTAAGCTAAGTCTGATCCCTGCCAGAAGCCCACCGGGACCTCAGTGCCAAATAAAACATTTAACGGCAACTCCATTCCCACTTAGCAGACAAAAAGACATCTGGAAGTTGAAGTTAGGTAACTGAGAGGATGATGGATCCCTCCTCCACTGCTTCAATAATTGCAGGCTAAATATCTGCATCTTTCTCTTTCTTCCACCCTCTTACAATTTCTCATCCTCTGCTGTTTTCTGTCTCTTCCTTTCTCATCTCCTTCAATCTTGCTCTCCCTGTCTCTTTATGAAGATGTATATTCAAGGATTTATGTCTTTTAATGCTGTGCCAAGTGGCTCCTCTGCACAGGAGGTTTAAGGTTTAAAAGACAGAGTCGTTGTGGGAGGCTGCTGATCAGGATTACGGTAAAATATTTAGTGGGTTATGACAGCAAAAAGAGTTGCAGTCTTTTGTGATCTGTGCTTTAATTTAACTTTTGGTGGCCCTTTCATAACTCACTGAGCATAGATGTGTCTAATTGTTTACAAGGGGCCAAGGGGCACTGGAAGGTTGAATGTACCCCCGTGTAACTCTTTCCATGCTATTGCACATCATGTCACTACCCATTTGTGTCTCTAATTTGTACAGTAATGTCAGGGCTTTAGGTCAGGAAAATAATGAGTTCTTCTGGTAAGAGAATCATAACGAGAGAGAAAACAGTGGATTTCCAGGACCTTTCAGCATCAAAGTCACCATTGCCCTTCATTAGGGGACTTTGCTCTCAGCATCATGGCTCACCCTGGTCAATAATACATGACTCCATATGGGTTTAAATGGGAGAGTGATAGCAAATTAATGAGCATCTCATATACACTGGATTATAGAGGTGTAATGGCGCTTCTTCTTACTTTCCTTATTCTCTTGCTCCCTCTGCAGATAAATTAGGAAAATACACCATAGAGGTTTAAGCCTTGTTAATCACACTTTTTCCTCCTTCGCAGTGAGTTATGGAGCTCAGCAAATATTGTCATCAGAACCACACCACTTCTTCGTTTGTTTATACTATTATAGTAACCTTGTACTGACAAAAGCACAACCACATTGGCATCTTTGACACCATTAATTTTGCATGCCCTCTTATTCCAAGTTTTATTTGGGTTATGAAGGCTCTCTAGGGCCCGGTGCAATATGCATGATTATTCTGTTATCGTATAAAGCAAGAGATAAGCTTTCATCAGGACTTTATTTTTCATTTCTTTTGCTATCCCCTTTGAAGAATTGAGTGAACACCAGAAATGCATTTCCATTAGCAATTCCTGTTGAATCACTCTGTGTCAAACTGTGTTAAAGCGAATAATGGGAGAATAGTCTGGTTCCACTGCGACTTTAACTGCATACATGAGACTTTAACACCTTTTTTTAAGGCTTCGTTGAAGTGGTTACATACTATGTTAATTTCATGTGTTGATTTACTTGAGTGTTACAATGTGTAAGACCTTTACTGTTATGGCTGAGGTTGTTTTTTGGACCCAAAAGCAGACATGGAAAACAGAGGGATGGATGAGAAAAGATGGTTTAATGAGCGACCTTTCGTTATGGAGGGTAGAAGGGAGGGGGGCTGGCGTTGGCAAGGGGCATGCAGGCTGGAGAGGGGGTTATGTGGCAGATAGAGGCAGGTGGCTTGGTGTGGCTGGAGAATGGGCTTGCAGCTGAAGAACAACAGATGACCGGGTGGACAGGTTGACACTGGAGACCTGAGCACGGGAGAAGTCAGATTAAAGGAAGCACAAAAAGAGAGCACACGAAAATAACTCTAGTATTGATAATACTGAGCAGCTGACAGAGTAGCTACCACTAAGGTGACTGAACAATCTGGTGATGAGTGGAAGGAGAGCTGGAGGATTTGGGCTGTGGCTTGATTAGCTGATTGTAGACAGTAGTGGAATTGAACCCAGGTGCCAGGTCAGGGAAGCAGCGCCCACCACACACACACACACACACACACACACACACACACACACACACACACACAGACAAACAGACGGGAGGAGGAGACACGGGAAGACAGGGAAAAAACAGAAACACAAGGAGAAAAGCAAGAGACCCAGCCAGAGCCCTGACAGTTTACCCATTTGCTTCTCAGGGGTAACATGATGTCGTTAACTAGCTTTTTAAAGGGGTTTTCAAATTCCCTTTTCCAAATGTCTCAGTTGTGTTGATATTTAGCATGAGGGGGACTTTACCACCCACTTTGGATTGCAATCCCAAACAACTCAACCATGAGAGGAGCAGATCTTAGTATAACAGTCAATTAACATTCCAAGCTGTTCCCACTATTGCTAAATTGGGGTTTAGTGAAAAACTACTTATATTGTATCTATACCATCATCAGTATCATCATCATTATCACCACTATCATTATAGTTATAACAGCATCACTGTATCATGAGAAGGCAAAAGCTTAATGTGGTGGGTAAATGCTATTACTGTTCATCTGTTGAGCTGTCATTGAGCAAGGCATTGACCCTCAAACTGCTGCAGGAGAAAACACGTAATGATGAAAGTGATATGACTAACAAATTCACTTTTGTGTAATCTTCCCAAAAAATGTCAGTTTTCATCCCTTTCTTCTCCTACAGGGGGTTACAACACCAATGATGTCATGTTCTACTGGACCAGAGGGAACGAGTCTGTCAGCGGCTTAGACACTCTTCAGCTGGCCCAGTACACAGTGGAAGACCACTACACCTCTGTGTCAGAGGCCATCTATGAAACTGGTAACTATGACATTTAAAAAAGGTTACTCCCAGGGCTGGACTAGTGGCTGTGTAGCATGTTTCAACAGCAGTGCAGCGTTGTCAAATTAAAGCCCCTATGGGAAGGTTTTGAAATGACTGGCTTGGTGACTCTGATAGACACTGAGAGACAGCAGTATACACCTCAGACAGCTGTCACACACGGAGCACCAATTTTACTGTTATTGTCATTTTCTACCTTTTTAAAAAAAGGGCCACACTGAACACAATAAATGTTAGGAGTACAGTAGTAGTGGTCTACTTTATTTACATTTGTTTAGTTTTGTGCTAATATCTTCAAATGAAAGTGATGTGATGTCATATCACTTTAATATTAAGCAGTGAAATACATCACCTACTGTTTCACTATACTTGTCTCTTTTCTTTTTTATAAATTGCACATATTTTCGTTCAATCAAGTACATTTACAGACTTTTGCCCTTCCTCTCAAAGGCAACTACCCCAAGCTGGTCTTCCACTTTGAGCTGAAGAGGAGCATTCTATACTTCATACTGGAGACTTATGTCCCCTCGAGCCTGCTGGTTGTCCTCTCATGGGTCTCCTTCTGGATTTCCCTGTCTTCTGTTCCAGCACGTATTTGTATAGGTAAGGCAAAAAGCAATCTTTCTATCACAAAAATGTGAAAACATGAGTTCCTGAGCAGATACCATACATTGCAAAACCTAACTTTCCAGACATGTACATATTACGTGTCATTGTAAATGTTGTGTTCTGTTGTTATGAGATGAAGAATTCAACCTATCTCTGTTGCATTATCAGTCTCCAGTTTTATTCACTTTGCTAGTTGTGGCTTTGCTCTGACAATATATGCATTAGTATTCCTATACACATGCACATACTGAAATTATGCTCCACTTTAGTGAGCAAAAATGTTGGTTTGGGTATGATTTTAGAGGGCTGAGGGTTGAAGAGAGCATCTCTGACACAGTGTTATCTGGTGGGAACATCCAAACATAGATCCGTTCCGTTGAATTAGATCCACCACTCCTCCAGGGGGCTCAACATGTTCTCAAAACACACAAATATACAAGCTATCCTACTTTATGGTGCACTGGATGTAAAGGGATTGTTTCTCTTTCATGTTTCTTGTGTTGCTGCTGTTCTTTATTCTTGAGTGTGAGTGTCTGTGCATCTTTACCATACCATGACTGACTAAATTAAAGAAATAGGTTGTTGTCGTTGTTGTTATGGGAAATACACTGATTCACTTTCTTGTAGAGAGTTTGATGGGAAGATCTTTACCACTGTCACGTCTCTGGAGCCTGTGACTGGAGGTGATTAGCTTAGCTTACAGAAAAAAAAAAAAGAAAAAAAACAGCTAACCTGGCTCTGTCTAAAGTTTAGAAATAAGACCAACCCTAACCCTAACCCTAACCCTAACCCTAACCCTAACCCAAACCCACCATCTTTAGCTTACTAAGTAACACATTGTATCTTATTTGGTTACTCCTCTCATCAATGTGAGGTTGGCAACCAGCTGAAACTCCAAGAAGTCATTGCACCTGGCCACTGTTTGCCAATGAAAGAGTTACAGCATGTAACTCCCTCAAAAAACACAACTTGTTGTCTTTACATTTCTGTTTGTGTACTGATTAAGCAAACAAGATACAGCATGTTAGTTACTGAGCTTTAGAGACGTTTGTGAGCCCAGCTAGTTGTTTCCCCCTGCTTCCAGACTTAATGCGAGGCAAAGATAATCAGCTCTGTTCTCTAACTCCATACTTAATGCATGACTGAGAGTGGTATAAATCTTCTCACTTAACATGAAGCAAATGAGCATATTTCCCAAAATATTGAAGTGTGTCTTTAAATCAGAACATTTATATATGTATATAAGGACATATACACTATATAGATGTGGACACAGAGGATTGACTGTAGATATCTGGTCATCATCTCTGGGGATGTGGGATCTATGATGTATGGGAAGTCATTATATAGTCATTGCACCCCAAGGTCACCAACAGGAATGCAGCACTGAATGCCAAATTGGAGTCATAAACATTATGCTTTAATGTCATAATGGTGTCTTCTCACGCCCAGTACTCCTTGCAGCCTTGTTTTTTTTGTGCACCCCTTATTTTCTTTTAACGCAGTTACATATAACATACTGTGCCTCAATTGTCTCTCTGATTATTAACCATTCTTTTTATGCTGTAAATTTAGGGTAATCATAACTGTTGGTTGGTAACTGTTGATTGTGGTTCACTAGTCTGTCTGTGTTTTCTGTGACAGGAGTGACCACAGTGCTCACCATGACCACTCTGATGATGGGAGCCCGGACGTCACTGCCCAATGCCAACTGCTTCATCAAGGCCATTGATGTTTACTTGGGAATCTGCTTCAGCTTTATCTTTGGGGCGCTCATTGAGTACGCCGTGGCCCACTTCTGCACCCTCACTTACACCGACACACACATTCTCATGGTGAGACCCTACTGACTGTACTGTCTTGTCGTTCATTGTTGTGGTCATTGCTGTTGTTATGGTCACAGTCTTCACCGTCATCATTATCATCATCATCAGCACTGTGTGGTAAGTCGAGCATGTGCTGAATGCTTTGGATTTTGCGCGTCATCTTTTTGTTTACACGCGCAGCTCATTCTTTCTCTCGCTCTCCTACAGTACGGCCACCAAATGCACGACTTTGACGACGAAATGAACGGCATCGTCACCACCATCTCCAGTCACACCAACAGGGCCAAGAGACGCAAGGAGCCTGCCGCAACTCCTTCCCCAGCTCCCGCCTCCACAGAACTAACAGTCAGTCCGTCCAGCCCCTCAGGCAGTGAGCCTAAGCCCGAGGCGACCCCTCCGGAGCCCACCCACTGGTGCCTCACTGTCCTGGCCACCCTCCGCAAACTCTTCAGCTTCATAAGCTGCTGTCACGTGAAGAACCCCCACCACATAGACAACTACTCAAGAGTCACCTTCCCCCTGTCTTTTGTCATGGTTAATCTGCTCTACTGGATATATTATCTCTACTTTTAGCATTTGCTCGTGTGCAGCACATTTCCCAGAGAGTGTGAGACCGAGCGTGTTTGTAGTATTTTACTGTATGTATGTACAGTAAGTGTTATTTAGGTGTGTTCTGAGATGAGTGTTTACAATTTCTACATTTGGATTCATGAGTGAAGTAGCGTACTCATAAAGAGTTGTTTTCAAAGATGGAAAGAAAGAAGGAAAGACAGAAGGAGCAATGCTTATAATTACAGCTCCATTTTTAAATAATAGTGTGCTTGAATTGAGTCATTGCTCTATAGCTGTACAGCTGGTTTTGGCATTCCTGACACTGATTGATGAGATTTGATAAATTCTGAGATGAAAAGATAATTGCCTACAAAGATAAAAACGGCCAGTCTGCATCTTTCTCACTGCAGCATATTTATTTTAACTATATCGCTGTCTGACACGGAGAAGGTGGAGCTGTAATTTAAGGCTTTATGACAGAATTTGCCTGCGTTGTTGAGGGAGAGCAAATGCCCATTCCACTTTGATTCTCCACTGTGATGGATTGATCATTGATATTTTATTAATTTTCCATTTCTGCCTGCAGGTGCAACATTTAGAATGAAATAGGAAAAAATAATGGATGGGAGAAAAAGGGTGAAAAAGAGGGACAGGGGAGGTGGAAAAATAACTCAACAATGGAGAGTGTGTTTAAAAACTATAGTCTTCCAAGGACGTCATCATTTCCTCTCACTGTTGAAATCTCTTTTTCTTCTGTGAGTTATTTTTAATCCAGTGAACAGCACTGTCTCTCTTTGCTGGTATTTGTTTTATTCACTGACACTATAAATGTAGTGGCCTTGATTCCTTCAGTTGTGTCCTGGAAATGTGGCGACCATGAACAGTGGCACTTGT
Organism: Thunnus albacares; assembly: GCF_914725855.1. Classification (NCBI taxonomy): domain Eukaryota; kingdom Metazoa; phylum Chordata; class Actinopteri; order Scombriformes; family Scombridae; genus Thunnus; species Thunnus albacares. The sequence goes on from NC_058119.1 coordinate 6,378,012, forward strand.
CATCACACTTATCTCTTATGCTGTTTGACAAGGAAGGTAACCTGCACCCAGAGCTTATGGAACTCTGAAGTGTTCAACATTAAATAGATAAATAAGACATTATGAAAGTAATAACTGAGGAATATATAATCTTGAAATATGACCTAACCAATTGCGAAATAATTTAATGAATTATTAAACCTCAGCTGGTCATCTTTATTTAATTACAAATTTTTTTTATTCTGGTTCTGAAGATGGTTCCTCTAGCTAGTAGCAGCTAGCTGGTTGCACAGCTCTGGCTGGCAGTTGGTGAGGAGAAGCTAAGCTAGAGGCACAGTGATTGGCTGACGGTGGGTAAATATTTGTATGCATTGGCTAATGACAACTCCACACTCTCATATAAAGTGTTGCAGAAAAAAATGCCATTATGAAATAAAAAATAGACTTTTAAAAAAGGGCATGTTAAAATAAATTCTCTCCTTTTAAATTATTATAAACATAAGGATGATGACATAATATTTCATAATAGTGGATTGAGTGTTAATATTTTATTAAATGATTTCACAATTTGTGAGTTCATTTATAGATTTTACTTTAAAAAAAAAATCCATATGATTATTTATTTCACCCCGTCCTATTTATTTAAAGCCCCTGAAAATAAGCAATCAAAGTTTTAAAAAATACATCAACAACACTACATATTATTTATTATTTTTATATAAGAGTTTAACTGTCAAAAATGCTGATAATCTGCTTTGTCAGGAGTGTGTGGGTGAGGTTTGAGCAGATTTAATTACAGTTAACAAACAAATCCTGATTGCTCCATGGAACTAAGTGACATCCCCTTTTTTCCAGCTGAGCTCCTCCCACTACAGAAATCTCTAATGCAAAGTAGTCAAAACTGTTCTAACATCGTCAGAAAATAATGTGTTCATGTAGGATATCATCATAAGAAGCTGATTAAGAAACTACGTTTTCAGGGTCTTTAATACTGAACACTTTGACTCTCCATACTAACTGGGCAGGTGTAATAAACAAAAAGGTGTGAATATACAGGACAGCAACACCTGAACAAACAGGTACCATGTTTAAGTGAATTATGCAGTATTTCTCTCTTTTATGTGCTACTGTTAGAGTTTCTCACTGTGTTTTTGTAATAGATAAAGCAGGTGTCAGACCTAGATGTGTTAGACATTGTAGAGGATTTGAGTATGAATGAAATGGCCAAAATATTTCAACATGATGTCATCATCTGTGCATTATCCAAATGGAAAAATGCCATGATATGCCATGCTTGAGGTATCACTCCTCTCCTCGCTTTTTATAAGCTGTTGTCATCTTCTGCTGTGTGAGTATCGGGTGTTTCAGTTCAGGTGATGTGTTGGCTACAAGTGATGTGAACCAAAGAACCAAAGATTTCAACTTGATTTTACTGTTCCTCTTGGTTTCCCTTTAGTTTCTCAACTAGGAGATTTTAAGTGCATTTTCAAATGTTAATATCATGTTTCTTATTCATAGTAGAGTTCTTTAATAGCATGCAATCAATGAGCAGATGAACATAACACTTCATATTTCAGAGAGAAAACAGGATTCCGTTTAACAACAATGATGCATGTTTATTTATTGCTGTATTCAATATTGCTGTGACATACTCTCACTCTTAAATGAAAGCAGAATTTAACTGTCCGTTTTGTCATAATGCAAGTCTGAAAGGTTCCATTATTATTAACTACCATTTGATGTGTATTGAACATGAAGCTAAATTGTTGATATCTATTAATACTTCATTGCTTTTTAAAACTATTTAAATTCATATTTCTGCTGCATTGCTTCTCCTTTTGAATCTATTTTTAAGTATGCCATCAAACACTGCCAAACTGTTTGATTGCTCTCCTTGCCTGATGATAATAGAAATGTAGGATTTACTTTAGTTTCTGTTTTTCCTGCATGATTATCAAAGTATAACTTTTGTTTCTTCTGCTTTACTTGATTTTGTTTTGGTTTAATATGATGGAGAAGAATCATCATAAAATGTTCAGCTGAGTCTACTGAAAAGACTAAGATCTTGTATTTTGATTGTTAATGATGCAACTTTGTTTTGAGGTCTCACCTGGGTCCAAAAGTGCAAGATGCTCAAACTTATGTTCTCATTTTCAGTTTTTGAACTTTATTCATTGACAGGTTGAGTGATCGGTGACAGTGTTCATTTGCCGCCAGCTGAGCTTCTTCTGCAGAAGTTGGTGAGCGCTGACCCGATGAAAAGGTTAATGTGATAAAACACAGACTGTTAGGTTTTATACAATATAGCACCACGGTTGTAGTTTTGATAGTTATCCTCTCAGCGAATAGTACAAGAAATGAATGCCAATATGGAGCCAAAGAACCATAAAAGCAACCAATGAAGCTTCTTGGATACAAGTGGAACGTTTTGTCATGATGACAAACAAGATTCAAGAGTGACATTAATCATCTACCCAAGTATGGCTCCATGGTCGCAACTTCATAACGGACACCATTAGATGGTTACAAATACCCAAGAAAGGTGTGAATATTACAGAAAGATGAAACAGAACATTACAGGCAGCATTGCCAGGACATATTTGGAGCTACTTTCCAGCAACTGTGGGCAACAGAAAAAAGGGGGAAAATTATTTCTGATGGACGACTTTTCTTTTCCCTGAAGTGGGACATGTCAAATAATGCCTCAAGGTGACGTAGGCTACCAAACTCACAGTTCCTGGGACGTCTTCATGTGAAATGTATTTATATACTGTAGTACCATGTTAATATAGGCTTTGGTTTGCTTAACCTGTTGTAAATAAATAGTAACTATATGCATGTTTACTTGGTGTATGAATATGAATGATAGCAATAAAAGAGGTTTCATGTGCTCATGGTTAAAACTCTTATTTAATTTTTCTGTATTGCATTAGTGAGGATGTAGCATTAATGAATGAAGATGACATCATAATTTAGCAAAGCTGTTTGTAAATATATAAATTCTCCTTAACTGGAGCCAGAAGTGCAGGGGTTGGACTAGCTTGCCTGCAGACATGCAAATGTGTGTTGCAGATGTTAGGGCAGCAGTGTCCCAGTGGGAGCAGAGACTGGAAGTCTTAATTCCCTGCAGCTCCAGTAGCTCTGAGTCAGCAGAATATAGAATGAAAAATATAATCATCATACAGAACATATCCACACATACACACAAAACTACTTTTCATGGGTGAATTCTGTCATATGTAATATACGCCTTTGCTCTCTGGCGCTTCCAAGTGGAAGTTAACTGAATTTTTAATGATTTCATTACCCAGAAGTATGCAATTTGAGTAAACTATGAACTCATTTAATCTCATTAAAATAAGAAATAACTTATAATAGCTTACATATAATATATTATCATAAGTTTTTTTTATATTATTGGTCAGTATGATTGACTTTATACAGGCTATTTGTATTGTGGCAGTAATGATTAAATGAATTATTTTAGTTCTCAACTTACACAATATACCAAATAAATAAATCAGATCAAAATGGTAACATGTGAGAAAACAAGACACTTATTCCTGCAAGCACCACAGTAGCATAATATACACACATTTAATAAACATCAACTAAAACAAAGCAGAGCAAACAAAACAATGCAATGTTATAATTTGATTTTCTCCCTGGATGAACAGCAGCCTTGATGGGAAGAATCAGACAGCCTGGCAATGTAACCTTGAGTCAGTAACTTTGCTGCTGCTCAGTTGAAAACAGGAATGGGAACAATGTTGTACTAATGTCTCTGGTAAACATATTCATAATCCTCATACTGTAAATCCTGATCCTCAACTGAATCAATCTCTCTGATGCCAGAAATCTCTTTAAGAAGAGATCATCACTGGGATGTGGTGCTTTCACATGACCTTTGACCTCAATCACGAATATTTGATATTCAGCGTGGATCATAAATAGAAGGTTTTTTTTATCATCTCTCCTCTCTTCTATGTGTACTCTTTCTCCTTCACTTCTCATAGTTATCTACACAATATTGTAGCACCTGATTGTTCACAGCGTATGCAATATGCTGCAATAATGTGAACAAAGTCCTGAGACAACTGCCAAAATGTCATCATACAATAATAACAGTTTCACACATAAAACTTCCCAGTTGAGAATTGATATTATTTATTTGAACTAAATCATATTCCTGGGGTGCCGCAATGAGAATCACCGATAACCTTCAGACTAAAGCTCTTCCTCTACAGAGGGTCTTTTCTGTCTCCAACCTTTCCCCATACATGGGAAAAATTCAGTCCTACACCAGATATTGCCAACAAACCCCAGTTACAGACCTGGTTCTGCAAGCTGGCTATGCTCAGCAAGTAACATCGACCAACTAAGCTTAACCCACTTTGCAACCCCTGTAACATGCTACATTTCTGCAGTTGTTCTACACAAATCTTGACCGATTTTCTAATATGTTTCTAATATGTTTTACAGGTCAAAGGTCTAGCCAGTGGCTGACATTTTGACTGGTCCACATGTAGCTTTGTATCTATCTATAGCTTGTATCTCTTATCTCTTATCGGGGCATAAAGTGGCTTTCAGCATTTTTAACATTCCTAAGTTCACCTGAGTTTGGGGGCAAAAACGCTGAAACATTATCTGTTTCATTTTCAAACAGTCCAGGGGATAATAACAGTTATTATGAATGAATATGAAAATTACACACAGAATTGTTATTCAAGTATTCTGAGACATCCTTGTTGTGAGAAAACTGTCATGTATCTTTGAAAATCAAACACAAAGTAGTAACTCTCGCGCTATGTGGACAGACTCTAAACCTAATTGGAAAAATGTGGTTGAAATAAAAATATGTTTTATACATTTTGTTTGCATGAATTGTTTTGATTGTTAAATTGAACGTAATAATGTGAAATCATAATCGACCAAAGACAACAAACCCCATGCACCACTCAGATTTGTGCAACATAATTGGAAAAAATAGACAGGAAAAGCATGTGTGTATATGTATTTTCCTCTTACCACCCACAGTTCCATCCTCAGGAAACTGGCACTATTTAGAATATTCACTGACTATACAGTGAAAACATACATGAATACAAACATGTGATGTATATATAGATAATAGATTAGATAAGAAGAAGAAGGTCAGTTAGCAGTATAACTGCTGTTAAAGAGTTAATTTAGGATTTTACAATATTTTACAATTGCTTTTCACAACCTTTTCAAATCTTCACAAAAAATGCTGTACTCGTAGTTTTGGCCTCAAATTCTCACAAAGATCACAAAATGGAAACATCTGTATCATCACAATATTTTACAGTAAATGTTCATCTCTCAATTTTAATTTAATTTAATTTTTAGCATTTTAAAATTAAGCAGTCATTATCAAACAGTCCTGTTAAACAGTAACTCATCTGAAATTATGTGGTTGGAATGACATTTAAAAACTCTTATTGTATTTATTCAATATGCTGTTATTCTAAACATGGATAATTAGGTCTAGAGTCACACTGCAGTAAATCTTATTTTACTACAAGGAAAAATAATAATCACAACTCTACTGCATCAGTTTACCGTTTCTGTTCTGTATTGACCACAAAGTTGGTTTTAATTCATGTCTTGAAAACTTCTTATTTCAATTGCTTGTAAGTACAGTAATCCTCTAAAATACTCTAAGCTACAGTAATTCTGTTGTCCTAGAAAGCATAAAACAGTACTGGTGACCACAACTTGCACTACTGTATCAGACTTATGTTATATATTTAACATTTTGATAATAATCAAAAGAAAAGAAACTGCATTTCTTTTTTCTTTCTGTATGTTTGCATGAATTGTTTGTTAAATACATTGTGCCATACATTTAAAATGTAGCAAAAGCAAGTCAGTTTGCACAAGGCTAAAGTAATCATAAAATGATGTAACTGGACTTGTGTTGCTCATGACTCATCTGGTATACAATGCTGTGTGCACTCTCATCCAAAATGTCTTGACTTCAGTGTCAAACTATTGTCAAATAAAATCAATATCTTAAAAGCACACATTCTTACATGGGGGGGCTGGCAGCTGCCTTGAACCACGTTGGGTCCAACCAGCCTGACTGAACATGCTGCGTAGTTGAATACTTTGAATAAATTTTTGTTTGTCTGTCTTCATTGTAGCAAAAAATAAAAAGTCAGGCCATGTCTGTGTCTTCTGCAGAGCAGAGACGAGCCCCCATCACTGCCAAGGGGTTCTTATCTTATGCAGTATTTCAATTTCAGTTTTATTTATATAGCACCAAATCACAGAAGAAGTTATCTCAAGGCACTTTTCACATAGAACAGGTCTAGACCGTACTCTTTATTTTACAGAGACACAACATTCCCCCATGAGCAAGCACTTGGTGACAGCAGCAAGGAAAAACTCCCCTTTAAGAGGAAGAAACCTCAAGCAGAACCGAGTTCTAGGTGGGCGGCCATCTGCCTTGAGCAGATGGGTTGAGAGAGAAAGGGGGAGAGGGAGAAGGGAGAGAGAGACACAGAGAGGCACAATAACAACAATAATAACAATAACAAGGATAATAATAATAGAAGTATGACTAATGATAATAATAGCAGGCATGGGTGTCAAGCAGGACCACGGGGGTCCCCCCAGCCTTTGTCCATGGAAGCCTGCGATCCATAACAAGGGGGTCCAAACAGCACCAGCGGGGGCACTGTGGCCTGTTGGTACTGTCGTTGACTCCACCCCCCTAGTGCCCCCTTAATTTGGCCCCTGCCACTCTGAGTTGATTTGGCTGCTGAGAGTTTTAAAAGCTTGCAGCCCATGTATGCGTGAAAGCGTCATGTTGTTGCAGACTGTCAAGTTAATGGTCAAGGTAATGTGTTTTTTTTTTAATCTAGGTATGGTTGAGGTAAAATGGAGAGAAAGCACAAGAGCAAGAGAATAAGAAAAGTTTAATTAGATCCTGTGCTCTTCTTACATCTTACTTCTTGTCTTGCTCGTCCTCACAACACAACCATGGTGATGATGGAACGGATATTCAAGCTAACGTTACTGCTAGCACTACTAGTCTGACAGTGGCTAACAGCCAGACTATTCAACTTCACTTTGCTGTGTGTTGAGCAAGACATAAACATTGACAAAGACAAAACGGTTGGAAGGTTTGCTACCATGAAGAGAGGAGGATGAAGTTTTAAAAAGGGATGATATGTATAATGATATGTATAATATGTACAAAGTTCGTTAACCTGTTTGGATCATTTTGTTCTATGGAAGATGGTGGAATACACAAATTGACCAATTTACACTAAACTACAGCAGGCTGAGCAGGGACAACAGCTTCCATAACTTATGAAAGTTACATTATGTACTGGATCTTGTACTCGGACTGACAAGCCTGCCAAGGCTTTGAATAAGGTTGATTTTCCCCAGTTTTGCATTTATAAGTGGTTCAGTCTGTTGACTGTCAACCTGTTGACTGTGTTTGGTTTGAAAATGAGCCTCTGCTGTTCTGTCTCCTTGTTGGTTGTGAGAATTCATTCATGCACATAGAAAACAAGAATGAGTAAGTTGTTTTTTTATACATGCAGTGATACTTTTTGACATGAACAGAAACTCTGAAAGGGGACCTATTATGCTTTCCTGTATTTTCAGTCATATACGTATATAATGTTACAGTGTTGGATGTTCTTATTAAATGTGGCCAAAGTCTCAAATAATGAGGTAAACGTCTGTAGAAGTAATCTCTGTGGGCAAAATATACCAGCTTCAGACTGCTCTGAATGCTTGGTTTCCAACAGTTTTTTCTATTTTCAGCCCGAACCAACATCGGTTTGTGATGGATTTCGTTATATGATCATCTGCTTCCAGAAGCATCAGGCTTCAGGAAAGCTGGCCAATCAGAACAGAGTGGGCTCATAAGGAGGGGGGCCTTAAAGAGACAGGAACTAAGACTGCCTGTTAGAGACAGAGGCTGAACTGAGGGGCTGCATAAAGGGCCAGTACAAGATAAATAAGGAGTTTTTTGAACTGTGAATAATGCAAAGCTACTGTAGTGGAGTCAAAAAATAAAAATAAAGAGCTGTAAATGAGCATAATAGGTCCCCTTTAAGGAATAAAGAATAGTGTGTAAGTCATGTATTTACAGTGATATGTATATTGTTTCTTTTTGATGAGAACATAAATATGCTCTCTGAATGCCATCTAATTGAATGTAATGTGGTTTGTTGTGTTGCACCACTATGAAACACTAATAACATTAATTTGTTAACTGTTTTGATAAAATTACATGTTATCCTACTTTATACCTTATTTCTTTTTAATGACCGGTCTGACTTGGTTTCTGATCACACCACTGCTATTATAAGTGCTTAGTTTCATACTTAATTTAGCTAACCTTGATAAATGTGTGGGATCACAAGATGATAAAGGCATAAAACAAAAAAAGAGCAATTTCTTTCCATTTTTTCTGATTTTCCTCTAATTGCACTGCTGTTAACTTGGGAAACACTGGGTGTTTGCACCTTTTCAGGGCTCAACAAAGTTACAAACATTCATAATTAGTCTTTATTAACTTAAATAACTTAAATTTTGGTTATGAAGAAAACAGAATATTAGATTAATCTGTTGTTTAACTCCATGCTTACCACATCTTGGCACCTGTCTGTGTCACTGCCTGTGGTGTTGTAAACTGTCTACTTTGTATTTGAATAGGCCTTGTTTAGTGTTGTATAGTGTTGTAGACCGCTGTGTCTATTTTATGTTTCTGTTATTCCTGTGTAAGAAAAACATGGTACTGAGACGGTACACCTGGCCTGTCGCTGTCTATTGGCATTGATGCTGAACTGTTCATCAATCGAAGCACGTAGAGCACTGCGTGCTGTCCTCAGTGCTGAAACATTTGAAGGCGACTGGCAACCTGTTTTCTTTTTTTGTTCTTCAGAACAAGCTTGTCTGACAAAGTGGCTTCACTGTATGTTTTCTTAGATATAGGCTTGTTTGGCTGAGTAAATGATAGTTTGCGTTTATGGATAGGATAGGATATTTCAGCTATTTTACAGTTGTGAATTTTAAAATGACTTAATCAGAAGGGCCCCTTGAGAATGCTCCGCCCACTCTGTGCTGAGAGTATGGCTCTGCTCTTGGAGACATCAGTTACATCAGTGTAAAAACCGTTAAAGATGAGTCATATTGCGGAGCCTGTCACTCTCTCCGCAGGACATCGAGTCTGACTCTGGTTTGAGGAAGCATGGAAGAGAAAGTTATCCCAGCATCAACACAGTTCTCAGGGTGGTTGATTCAGCACGAGTGAGACCAATACACCATTTGTCTCGGCAGAAAAGTCACACAGGAATGTGAAATAATGTGTGCAATCATTTTTTCTCACAGGCCATGGAATATCAATAGTGATCTAACCAGATGGACAGTAGCAGGAGGTAGAGGCCACGAGTAATTACAATCTAGCTGAGCAGATAAATGTCTAAAGTCAGTGAGATTATTGACCCAGAATTGATGAGACCTTTCAAAAGCATGCAACAAATTGATCTCAGTGTAAGTATGTTTGTGGATGATGGATTCTGAAAGGATTTCCATATGGCCATCCATAAAAATACCTGTGTTTTGCCTGCCACATTGCCCACCACTTGTTTTGTTTGTGTTTACAGCTCTGCAAATCAAACCCATTACATTGTAAAGATCCACATGGCTGCTTTGAGTATTAGGGAGTAAAAGGTGTGATGTGTCCAGAACCAGCTAATTCTGTAAGCAAATCACACTGTCAATTTGAATCAGTAAACTATTTAACCTTGAAATACCGTAACATGTTCTCCTGACACAGCCAGGCAAGCGCTTACATGTGCTGCTCTGTGTCACCACAAGATGGCAGTGTGGAATCACATTTCACCACCAAATCCACTGCAGTGCAAAGGAGCTGCACTGTGTGTAACACAAGCATAATGAGATTCACTCACATGTTGATGCACTGACAAAAGTATCAGCTGTTACCAGAATTTATTGACAACCTCCCTTTAATGGTTTAAGCAGATGACGTGTGTGTTTCTTGTTTAGCTGTTGTCTAATTTCAGTGTTCCTGTCCTGAGGGAGCGGCAGGTGGAGTCACAGGAAGATGCACATGGAACAAAAATGATGCTCATTAAAATGAGGTTCAGCTTGGGTGATGTAATTGTTTAGTTAGATTATAAAGCAGAAAATGTGACTGGGGTGTTAACAAGCTACTAAATGAAAAGATGAGACAAACACATTGAAGTGATTTTTGATGTTTTACAAAAATTAATATCACTGTTTAAAGCAAAAGATGTACATTTTATAATAGTACTACTTTGATAAAAAGATGCTGATGTTTAATTTATTGAACATTTAATTGTGAGTAATATCTTACTAACAGTCTTTGAAATTGATGACCTCATCATCTTTATCAACTGACAAGTAAAATCTTCATTGTAAGCATTCTGTCACACAGCAGTCACAGCTCTGTTTTGCATATTTCTTATTATTTATCTGTCTTTTTTTTTTGCTCACCTGTGATTCAAAAGCTGCTTGTGCCACATCTACCATCCATATGTTGATGTTTTCCGTGTTGGCATAAATTACTGTACAGATAAATCTGCATATTAAATGAGCTATCCATGAAAAACTAGATTTTTACAGACAATTTCGATATACATCTTTTTTATAATTTTAATACTACTGGTTAGTGATTCATATGTCAAACTGTGTGCTATTACTTTTTTTTACTGATACCTGTTTGACAATTTTGAATGATTAAGTTTCAGAAACAATCCCATAGACATCCATTATACGTATATGCCAGCCATAGAGTACAGACTCTCTATGATGACATGTACATCTGGAAGTTATCATGAGTTAAATAATACATTAATGTCCATGGAGACCCACTCTCTCCCATTGGATTTATAACTAAACACTTGTACACAGTAAAAAAAATAAAAAATAAATCCATAAAATTTTCAAAATGCTCAGTATTGCACACTGATCAACTGTGAATAAGCTCATTATGATAACATGTATAGTTTATGAGTTACTTGGAGTTATTTAATACATTGTATTTATAACTGAGTGTATACAACACAAACTGCATTCTGGTATTAAAATGGTCACCACTGCACACTGATCTGATTGATATATAAGCTCATTATGATGACATTTACAGTTTATGAGTTAAATACTGAAATGTGTTAATGCCTACAGCAAAAGTTATCCATTGTCCTCATTGCAACTGTACACTAATAGCCAGTACATTAAGGTCAATGGGTTTCTATATTATTATAAAATAATCTGAAAATCATGCCAACCAAGGTCAATGTTTGCAGAAATCCTGTGCATTTTCTTCAGGAAATGCTTATTTAGATAAATCTACAATTGCAAATTAGGTTTTTATTATTAAAATTATAATTGGTAGAATAAGCTTTTATTCCTCTATGTTTAAAAATGACATACAATTAAACATGTTGATTTATTGCTGTGATAAAGTGGTGAAATGAGGGAGATGTTTCTTTTTTTTTAGAAAACAAGTAGTAAGAGCTGATAGAGGAAGATGGCATGTGATACTTTTTAAAATGCAACTGGGTGAAATTATTCACACACAGATTTAAACAAAGGATTGAAACTGCAAAAGCAGCAAAGAATGGGATTTCTTGAGACCAAGTTCCCACAAACTATGCTCAGCTGCAGCATTTCAGTTAAAAATAACATCACTCACTCCTTATGGCTCATTCTGTGTCAATCAGATCCCCTTGTAATTTGCAAATTTGGACCATTGGGACCATTACCCTGCAAATTGAATTTCAATCAAACCTTTCAAGCACTAGCCGTTTAGCCCACCACGCTTAAAACACTCCTCCGTTTTTCATCACAGATGTATTTACACTGAGCCAGTGTTCTCCTAACTGGGGTGTGAGGACCTCCAGGGCTACTGAAGGGGCTTTCAAAGGGTCCCCACACAATTAAAAATAGAATTTCTACTTTATATAGCTCAAATTTAGGTTGATTCATATAAATGTCCCTGTTTGGTTAGAATAGTCATGGTTCATACTTGAGAAATCTGTTTCCCAATTATCTACTGTTTAATGGAGAGATCTTCACCTCTCACTCGAAGATATTAACTGTCTGCTCAAAGTCAGACTCACATAATGAATACATTAATGTTTTAATAGCTCTGCACAATCAAGATCAGGGCCAGTTATTTCTCTGTTACTTCAGCTTCCTAAACAGACAGAGCAAACCATGCTCTTTGAGTTTGCAGGCTGGATGGACTCCCAGACTCATAACATTTAACAGATGACAAAAATAAATGTGATTGTGCCAGAGCTGTTGGTCAGTTTATAAAAGAGTGAAATGCATATATGAAACCCTGGATAGTGAACATACTAACTTTAACCTTCACTCTTAGTTTCAGCATTGTGGCACCATATCAGCTAAATCGATTACTCCCATTACATGATAATATGGCATGGCTAATACATTTGTTCCATATCTTCACCATACATGTTTCACCATGATTTTACAAGTCAAGGCAATTTCTCACATGTATTCAGCTAATTTTAATTTTATTATTTAAACCTATGCCTTTCCAACTGTGACATGTGAGTGAAAAAGCCCTATTAGAATAATATGTGTTGATGAGAAACCACATCTAGCCTGTTGCACCTGCACTTCACTGAGTGTGGCAGGTTCTTTAGGTAGCTCCTCAACCTACTTACAACAGTGAAACAGTGACACTGGCTCTAATGTTTGACATCAACATTTTCTGCCTGTTTCCATTAGTTGAAGGGTAAAATTGAACCTGCATTGCTACTTAAATATCAACCATTTGACTGTAGCCACCTCCAGACTGTCCAGTCATGGTAAGTGACATATTGATATTGTTAGCAGGAAAAACACAGGTGAACCTCACAACATTAACAATGGCTCTGTTACAGGAGTCATGGGATGCAGTCATTAAGGATGTAATTAATTACACCTGTGCATCTCCTACTATCAGGTCAAATTGTCTGCTGTGATAAAAACCTCTACTCAAATGATCTGACTGACTAAAACAAGATCACATGTAATTTGGAGAAGAAATCTGACTGAAGCCCAGTCTTAATGTAAAACCATACTATTTTTTTTATTTCATCTTAGTTCAGTATTTCATTCACATTTGTTTCTGGGTGTGGTTGAAGGATCAAACCTGAAAGGGTGATCAAGCAAGTGCCTCAGCTGCTGTGGCACTGAGAAGGTGTGTGTCCAGCAATTAGCTGTGCTAAAAAAATTTTTTAAAACTGAGTCTGAAGGCCAATTTAACAATGCTTTTAATAGTAATCTCGGATTCTGCTTTACGAAAGGAACAGTCTGCAGAGTCTGCACTGCACCGGCTTGTTAAAATGGACCTGATAGTGGGCATACTAACTTTAACCTTCATTCTTAGTTTCAGCATTGTGGCACCATGTCAGCTAAATCAGTTACCCCCATTATATTATACAGCACAGCTCAAATTCCACTTTATTAAAGGCACAGTCTGCTGCTAATGTCAATATTTGTCCCAAAATGTAATGCACAAAATAAATGGAGGCGCTGCTCACAGCTGCAAAAAATTAGAATAAATTGTGAATGGTGGTGTGACAGCTCTATAATTGAGCGTTAAATCATTGGAAAAACATTTAGCTTTCTCTTTGTGAAGTTTAATTGGCAGCGGCATTATAAAGTCTCAGTTTGACTGACTTCCAATGAGACATGTACACTCTTGTTTTTCCTGTTAGTTTAAAATGATAAAGTACACAACTGCAAAAACAGTGTACTTTAAAGATTACAATAGCACATACTCTATACAATTTGAATTAGGAATACACCATTAGATTCTTGTTTCTTGTTAACCCACAGCTTGGTTTTGGGATGATACATTTATGTCATACAATGCTTATCAGAGTTTGACAAACAATATGTCTAGTGGGTTTTTATGGTATGGAAGTCTCTACACCTTTTTCCTTTTTTAAATCACTGACAGCACAAAGTCAAGATTGCACATTGAGAAAATGGGAGATCAGGGGATCGAAGTTAATTGACACAGTGTAAATAGTAGTTATCTGGATGTAACTCGAGTTCTATGAGTACGTGTGTAGCCCTCTAACGGGCTTTGCTATTGGTTTACCCTTCAAGGCACCGCATCAGCACCCTGAGGAAAGAACTTTTTTACACGTGTCCAGCGCCCGCCCCCTAGGGTGCAGAGAGCCCAGTATTTGTATTTGTATCTGTATTCCAATAAAGGTGGAAATCGGCATAACAATCCTGTTTTTGTTTTTATTACACTATTACACTACTAATTTTAGGATATTAAAGTTTTAAAATAAGTGTTCTTCAATAAACTATTACAATAATCATGAAGACTTAATGTAATATTGATTTATGGTTTTCATAAACCCAGCAATAAACACGTATAACCATAAACATCATTGAAAAAAATCATTTTAAGAACTAAAATTCAGTTCCTAATCCACACTCAAACCAGTAAGCTAAACTCTAAACCAATAAATGCTTATGTTAACATTGTGAATATATGCATTGCATAGGCTAACAGTACTGTGTGCAGTACGCACACACACAAGCACGCACACACACACACACACAACGTTACTGTTTTGAAAAGAGGACAGCTGTAAGGATACACTCACTAACAGTTGTTACAATTCAAAAACAGGTGCAAGCCAACCCACATTGCCATGAGCTACTATTAGTAATAGTAGAAAAAAACATAATTTGCTCTGCACTCCTGTTTTCACAACAGAGAAAACAGAGTTAGCTCATACCAGGAAACGTGTCACACTCAGTTTGTGATGGAAAAATAAGTTCAAATCACCAACATATTGCTGGCACCAACACATCAAGACAAAATGCTCTGTCAGCAGCAAACTTAACTTAATGGTAGCAACTGTTAGCTCTGGACAGCCACTCTGTCAGGGGAAATGCATACATAGGGGTGAATTCACAAAAGGATTGGGTGGATTTTGTGGCTGCTAAACCTGTGCAAATGACACAAGAAACTGTGTAATTCACAAAGCACCCACAAATGGTGAAATGTACCCCAAAATGCCAAGCAAATAGCATCTCTGTGTTCCTTTGCACATATGTAAATTAGATCATATGCATACATTTGCACAAAACTGGCCATAGAGAACTCCAACCAACCGGAAAGTTGGTGGTCAGTTCCAAAGCTGCTGCACTATCTCGGGGTGCAGCCTCCATATGTCTGCCAGGGGGCATGAGGTCGGTGCCCCTGTTTTCCAGGACCCCCAGTAATGCAGGTCCTCCTGCACTGATGGAGGAACATTCACCATGCGGTGCTTGTGTGTCTTAGAATCTGAGTGCAGGCTGGCGGACCACCTGGCTGGACCACAAAGCTGTCACTGCTTCTCCCTGCCGCAGTATGAGGGCTGCCTGCTGCAGGGCAGTGCATCTGGATTCCAACAGAACAGCCCACAGACTGACCGAGTTGAGCACAACTCCCAGATACTCTGTCTGTTGGCATGGCTGGGGAGTGTTCTTCTTTCAGTTGATGGCATTGATCTTGGCTGTGTGGAAAATGGCCCATTCCTTGGACCTGGCCATGACAATGAGGTCTTCTAAGTAGAAGACTCTGCTCTGATTGCACAGTGGCTGCAGCACCGCGTCCACACACTTGCTGAATGAACAGTAGCTTGTTGCACTCGTAGGCTATCCCCTGAAAGGCAAAACACAGGAACTTCATGTGATTGGGTGCCACTTCAATGTGCATCTTTCAAGTCAATGGTGGTGAACCAGTCGCCTGGTTGAAGGTGTTCCAGCATGCAGAATGTCTTTCAGGCGATACACTGATTTACAATCTGGAGATCCAAAATGGGTCTGAAACCTCCCGTGTTCTTGGGAACCAGGAAGTATGCAGAGTAAAAAGTCTGTCGTGAGTGGGAACAACCAAGACAGCCTGTTTTTTAGCAACAGGTCCTGGATCTCCAAGGAGAGAGAAACTATTTCCTCTTGGGAGGATAGTTTTATCTCCTTGATGCCCAAGAACGGAGGAAGAACATTGTAGAACTGGAGTGAATAACCTAGTCTCAGTGCTCTGTCCATCCACTCACATGACATGCAACTGTGTCAGAAGGCAGGCGGTCAGCTGCAGGGCAGCAGCGGCATGAAGCGTTATTCCTCAGTGAGGAGATAATGCCACCTGCTGCATTACCATTAGCCGGAGAGATGAGCTGCACCAGCTGGTCTGATCGATAATGGTACCAGTGAGCACAGTGAGAGACAGATCTGCCTTTCTGTGTCGCTATGTCAGGTGGATGTGTTTCTTTTTCCCACAGCATCGAGCCTAACATAGCATTCACGAATGGGCTCAGCGCTGAGCTTTTTCCAGCTAGCGAAGCATGTGGCTGAATGAGGCTACCAGCCGTCTGCTTCCTAACTGTGGGAAGAGAGGCAGTGGCACCAGCTGAGTAAGTGCTGAGGGAAGAGGATTTTGCTCCGCGGTGGAAAATGTAATTTTTTTATTAAAACATTTTCAATACACATAGGACAGCATGAACATGAGCAGTGGTGGGAGGGGGCGGTGAAGTCCACTGGCACATCCAATAGGGGGCTGTTGAACATAGCCCTTGCCTATGTGTGGCTCCCTTCCACTGACAGCTGTTTCGGTGCCTCAGACTTTCCCCATGTGCATGGCCTCTGTGGGAGTCTGCGTTTTTCATCCTGGCATGGGCTACTCCAGTTGCAGGAGGGCCAGTACTGTGGTGTCTCCGTCGAGGTGGTCTGGGAGGTGGTTGACAAAGTGGTGGGCTGACAGTGGTCTGCCCTGCCTGTGCACTCTCCTCCTCGTCATGGTGTTATGGCGATGTACCTTGTCTCCTCTCTGGCTTGAAGAAGGGGCAAGTGGCAGATGGAGGCTCAGCTGCGCATTCACCTCTTCCAGCCTCTTAAAGTGCTGAGTGACAGAGTCTGGAGCTATGGGAGCTCCCAGGAGGTCTTCTCTGTCCTCTCTCTGTAGGACAGTGAGTATCAGCCACATGTGGTGTGAGCCCACTGTGGAAAGCACTCTCAGGAAGGAAATCAGTCCTGCGACTGGTGAGTTTCTTTTCACAGCTCCTTCCAGGATGCTTTGACACACTGCCAAATGTCCAAGAGAGGAGGTGAAACAAAGGCTGGTAGAGCCAGATGAGTTGGGCTAAGAGGAGAGCCGTCTTGATAGACAGCACCTCTGGGTCTGCCTGACTCAGAGGTTCAGAGGGTGGACTCACTATGCCATCCAGCACCATCTGGAGGTTCCACTGAGGAACCAAGTGACGAGTGTAGGGCTTCAGTCTGCAGCCCCTCATAGGAAGTGCTTCCCCGAGGGGTGGCTAGTGGTCGTGAAGCGATCTAGACCATCATGGCCTGATGTGCCTTTGTCCCCCTGTAATTACTTGCTGAAGATACAGCTGCTGATTTTGGCCGCAGGCAAGTTGGCCCTGCAGCCTTTTGGTCGCCATGGTGCGAGGAGATGCCATCTTGAGTTGGGGCAACAGAAACATTGCAGCATCTAGCAATGATAGCCGTACTATCAGTGTTATTAGCAGCTTGCCTGCGTCCGCCTCCAGCCAAGAAAGCCATATTGTTCGCAAGTGCTACACCCCAAGCAATGGTCGTATAGGATGGCCACGACTTTGTCCTCTTCGGAGAGAAGTGATGGCTTAGCCCCTGACCAGAGGAAGGCCGATGAGAGGAGACGGACCCTGACTGGATCCTCACTCACCGGCACACCCCTGTCCCATTCTCAGCCCCTGACAGTGGGGTACACGCCACTGCCGGAGGTCTGGCGGCCAACAGAGTAGCCTACTTTGCTGCACAAAGGAGAAGATGGGTGCTATCTTGGGACAAACCACATGCGGGCAAGACTTCTCAAGGGGCTGGGCATGGAGGCCTGTGGTGAAACACTCATCGGGAGCCCAGGAGGAGGAGGCTGGCTGCCGCAGCAGGGGGATTTAAACATGACTGGCAAAAAGACGAAGTATGACTCGTGGGCATCCGATAGTGGCATGGACAAAGCACAGGTGAAGCAGAGTTTGGCAACAGCCATGCCGATGAAGTTGAAGTGAGGTTGGCAGAGAAATGGTGAAAAAACCATGACACCAGAGAGTGACAAACATTCACAGATGATCCATTCTCAAGGTGGCTGAGTGGAAAAAGGGAGAGAGCTGTGTGTGTACAGAGCTTATAAAGGGGGAGGGTGCTGGACACCTGCTACGCCATGACTGGATGGTGAGTAAAAGAGATCTTTTTTCAGGGTGCCAAGGCGGTGCCTCGGAGGGTAAACCAATAGCGAAGCCTGTTAGAGAGCGGAGCACATACAACATAGAACCTGAGTAATACAGCCACTAACCAGGTTGCTGCATGTAAGCTGAGTAAGCGGTTTCACAATGTCTGCTGTGGTTATCAGTGCTGCCTTCAGTTATTCAGTTCCACACAATCAACCCCAACAGTCTTATCAGATGGGGCTCCTTAGCACAAAATCTTATCAAATGTGGTCCCTTGTCATGTGCTGTGGCTGCACATGAACAAACCCCTCACTTGCACACACACTCACACACACACCTACCCCTATCTGCCTCCTACTTTGCCCATCTGCGAGCTCACAGCAGAATGGCAGCATTTAGCCTCTATTGAGAGCCCCCGTGCTGGGTGTGCTGGAGTGATCCCTAATCTGCCCCGAGATCTGTGTTTCTCCCTATGGCCTGTGAGCACCGTGTAATTGGGCTCAAATTGGAAGCAGGATCTGAGCTTATTGTGTAACAAGCATTTTGTGTGATAAGGCCACTGTGCTGTTGGACTGTCTGTCTGTCTGACTCATTTCTCTGCCGACTTGCATCCAAGGCTAAAGCTCCTGTGAGGCTCTGAGGCCACATCGTTTGAGGTGTGCAGTATCTAATAAACACTAGAAATTAGACTTAAATAGGCTAATGAACACGTTGGTATGGTCAGGCAGCTTTGACCCTCGATACTGCAGCTGATGGATTTCAAGCATATTTCTCTTTTTCTCCCTCTCTGCATCTTTTGGGTCTTCTCCTTCCTATTTTGCAGGAGATTTTCTCTGAGGTTATTTTAGTGGAATGGCTATGACCTGGTGGTGGATTTCAAGCCTATGTTCCCGTGCTTGTTAAGCCCATTCCTCTTGGTAGGTCTCTCTGCCGCTCTTTCTGCCTGTATTCTTTTTGTGTCCGACCTCAGAGATCTCGCTGAGAGCCCATGATGAGTCATAGCTCAGTCTGGAGCCTCTGCATCGCAGTGGGGAGTCGGGAATACAGAGCAGCTCCAGCATTTTAACCAACACACACACAGATACACACAGTCACACAAATTGGTGCATGCAGGAATGACCATGCATATATAGTACAATATGTGCAAATATGCATAAACACACAGAATGTATGACAAAAGTGTGTGTGTGTGTGTGTGTGTGTGTGTGTGTGTGTGTTTTAGAGTGAGCTAGAGAGACATTGCGGTAGAGGAAGGAGTGTGTGTTCAAAGGTGAATGCATTTGACAAGGTGTAAGCTCATGAGCCATACCTTCCAATTAACAACCAACGAAGAATATTCATGGACCCACACACACACACACACACACACACACACACACAGACATTGTTATTCATAATAATGCCTCATCCCCGGCAGCAGATTATCTTATTGTCTAACCCTGATCCTGTAATATGCAGCAGTGTGACGTTCCTGTGATCTTATTCACTTTTGCTGGAATCGTCAAGAGCCCTCCACGTCCCTGATTAATTTCACTCGGCGCTGTGATTGAAATTCATGCTACTACCTAACACACCACTACATTAAGACAGTTTCCACTGTTGTATCCCTGCCATCTCTCACCGCGCAGTGTTTGAGTTTCATCTCTCTGTGACTAAAGAGCGTGTTTTCCATTCTCCCACCCCTGCACCTCCCGAGACTGCAGTGGGATCTCAAAAGAAAAGCATGCTGTGATGTATATTTCAGCTACTTCCTTCAACAAACCCTATCTTAAACCCACCTTTTTTATTTTGCTCAAACTCTTTCTCTCTCTTCCTTCATATGTGCTGCAGTGGCAGCTATGTAGTCGTGACATCGACCCTGGAAAATGTTTCGCTGGGGAGCTCCTGCGTTTGTGAGGCTCTTTTTTCATCTTAAACAAGTTTCTGCTGCTCCCCTGATCAATGACTTGGGTTTGAGCTATGTGATACCACACATCAGAAGTTTATAAAGGGGTGCAGAGAGGAGAACTGTCTCCGATTTACCCAGGTGAGCCTCACCGGGAGTTTGAATGCATTTGGCCTCCAGTAAGTGAAGGTGCCAGAGATGAGTCATGGTTCAGACAAATTCAGGCTCATAGAAATAAGCCACATGACCTGTAGAAACACTATACAGTCCATGAATAATGCCAGGTAGCCTACATCAAGTTGCATTTCTAAAACAAATCAGGTGTATTTGGACACACAGGACCTAGATCTGTGTTGTGACAGTGACACTGCTTTGTGAACACACTTTAACACTGCAATACGCCTGCACAATGGAGGAAAAAACAATAAGTCCTAAACCTACCTCTCAGATCTGATCTGTCTTAGCACATAAACACATACAAAATGTTGCTTTAAGTTCAGACTTACTCCAGCAATCCATAAGATGCAAGATTTGCAAGAGACAGATTTTGAAAAGATGATTAAATCTGTGCAGCAGAGGTCGAGATATCCTTCTTTTTAATCCCTGGCATGGGTCTTGTTCCAAAAAAATGCTGGATCCTACATTTCCCATAATGCAACTTCATAGTATCTTTCAATAGACCATCCCTGACCGATGAATACATGTCTTCCAAACTCTATTCTACCAGTTTGAAATGTAGGCTTTCTGTTATACATTTGAAATCTCCAAATCTAGGTCAAGATCACCAAGCCAGAGGGCAGGCGGTCAGCTGCAATCACCAAGGCATCATCAGGGTTAGCTTTGGAATGCAAGGTGAATTTATCTTTGTGCCCTTGTAAGGCCACCTGAATAGTAAATGTATCTGAATGTTGTGAATTATTCTCATGGCATAGGTTTTTGTTTTAAGAAATAAACAGATCACTTGAAAGAATATGGGTGCCATCCATGTGTTGCTTTGAGCTCATCTATCCCTGACATTGCTATCTGACTTTTGAGGCTACCACTAGCGGGGCAGACATTTTCAATTTCTACATACAAAGGTAAAAAAAGCCTCCTTTCCCCTTTGTAGCAAAAAAAATCTGGCCAGGAATGAGATGTTTTCTGTATATTTATTCCATATCATTATTTAAATAATTTTTCTATCCATACATCCTTTTTTTTTCTTTTTCTTATCTAGGTTGCGCTGCAGAATAAGCAAGGTAGGCCAGATGTCCTTCTTTCTTGCCATGTACTCCAGCACCTCCTGGAGCATCCCAAGGATTTCCTGGGACCAATGGGATACAAAATCCTTCCAGTTTGTTCTCGGTCTACCTCAGTTGTATGTGCCCAGAATAACCTCCAGAGGGAGGCGTCCAGGAGGCATCCAAATCAACAGTGCCTGAACAACCTAAATTGAAATTGGAATTTTCAAGATCATCAACCATCATCACAACACAAACCACACACCCAGATAATGTTATCTGACTAAAAAATATATTTTACAACAAGTATATTACCAGTATTGTGTATACAGTGAAAGCTGTCTCACTCATTGATATTTTTATAGTACAAGCTTAAGGCACTGTAGTGAGGATGGCTATTTTTTTTTTACAGTGGGTGCACACTGACTCCCACCACACACGGACCTGTACTTCCTATAAAACATACAGTCATTGGCTTCTATTTTCTGCCTCAAGTGGTGTTCCCATGAATCATAAGAGGCAAACTCGGGGATAAAAACAGTCCACAGAGTAGAGCTCCTCCAGATGACTGGCTCTGTGGTTGCTTCCTGTCAAGTGTTTACCATACAGATCCTCGTCTGTTTGATCCCACAGCATCATCAAACTCTTATAGTTTGATTATGTTGAACTAAGACGATCCCTTTTAAGACTTGAGGAAAAGGCAGACAATTCAAAAGATGCTCATAAGGGCCGGGTGCTTTGATCAGCCTGTTTTTGGATTTCCTTTTTATACACTGGGGAACTTGATTGCCATGTCAAAGCTGGCATTTCATTGCATTCTATATAAAAGGTTTTCTGCATAAATGGAAACCGTTGCTGTGAAATATGACAAGATGAAGATCATCAGAGGAGTGTTTTCATGGATTTCTGAATTCTACTGTTATGTTCATATTCTTCAGACAAATATTTAAGGTTACTGAGGGGGAGCAACAGTATCTTTCACGTCTATGTAATTTTCTATAAATGGAATCTTTCAAAATGGCTTCTTCCATATGAGACACAAAAAGGTGTGAAATGTCAAAAGAATGAACTGGAAAAAAACAAAACAAAAACCAATTCCACACCTGTGGAATTCATATGCCGTCTTTGTTGCTCCACAGACGCTGTTCAAATTGCCAGCAAACGCAAGGTGGTAAGGGCAAAGAGTGGCAGCAGTAGGAGAAGAGAAAAAAAAACTATGTTCTTGAAATCTCTCATATCACATTTCATCGTCAGTCTACGCCATGTGTTGAGCTGGAGAAAATGGAGAAAGTGGGTTTTATGGCATACCCCTGTAGAGTAATCAGAAGCAGTGGCTAAGCAGAAGTGACAGCAGCGGTTTGGGATTAGGGTCAGTAGCTCCACACCGCATGCTGCTGAGAGAGGAGAGAAAGGAAAGGGGAGGGGGTGTGTAGCAGGGGTGTGTGCTGGTGGGCAGGGGCCAGCTGGCGGAGGGACGGCCCCAAGGCCTGGGTTAAATCAGAAAGTTTCATTCCCATACCTATCATAAATAACACATCTGCAGCTAAGGCTGATTAACCACCCACTCGTCCGTTTCTAGGCCTGTGTTAATTAGCAGGTGTCAGAGGACGTTTCATAAAGTGTAAGATTACGACAGGACCCTGTTTCACTCTGGACTCTGTGTGACCTTGTGCTCATTAATGGGGTGCTGCAATCAAATGTTAATGCCCCTCTGAGGTTTTGGATAATGTTCTGCCTATAATCAGGGTGCTCATGAAATGCAGCCATAAATGCTAATATTTGGCTTTCAGTGACACCGGTGATGGGTCTAAATCCGTTTGCAATCAGGTTTTAGGATGGAAAAGGCATAAGCAAATGAAAGAGAATTGACCACTCTAAGGTTAGAGACAGCATTGGTGTGGTTGTATAAGAAGCTGAAGACTTCCTCCTCCACCCTACAAACCCCACAAGTTCTATTACTCTTTATTTTTGTTGGTAAATCAGGTTATAGTCCCACTGAGTTCCTAAAGCAGAAGAGTAAACCATCGTCATATAGTCTAATAGACATGATAGGACAAAATGATGGAGACAAAGAAAGAGACAAATATTATACTCACAGGAGCAACTGCAACTAACTCAAATGAGTCAATGTAATAAAAGCCTTACAGTTTCCAATGCATTCACCCCACACAACACTAAAAAGTGCGTTAAACTCACTACAACAAGTCAATGTTTGAATGCAGAGGAGGCAGACTTTACTGTAAAAATACTAGCCGCCATCTAGTATATACAGTTTGAAAATTTTAGATGTGTTCATCAGGAAATCATGACCATATTAAGACAACAGAGACAACATTAAAGGTACCAACCCACGGGTTATAACGGGTGTGTGTTTGTGTCACCTGCCAACAAAGGAAACAGTACTATAACAATTGTTTCAGAAGTGTTATAACCATATAACCTGGATAAAAAAACTATTTAATCAGATTTGTATTGACCTTGGTTGTTCGTTTTCTTTTTTGTAGTTTTTCCTTTAGTTTTCAGTTCCTGTTTGATTTCTTTGTTTTGAAGGTACATTTACATTTTTTTATATACTGAAAATAGCTAGTTGTTATGGAGACCAAAAATGTTCAATATTAAATAAATATTAATACCTTTCCTCTCGATCATGACAAACAGGGGGAGAGTCAGTTATGTGATTGGCTATTGTTTGGAATCAAATGCATAGATTCTTATTAATTTCTGTTCTGGTTTTGAGTTTTTGAAGTTTGAATTTTTAAGTTAGGGTTTTAAGTTTTACTTTTTACATTTTAAGAATTACTTGTTCCAAACAATAGTTGGTGAGTGGAACTATGATTGAACACGGATAAATAAAAACAACAAATTACATGCAGTCAATCATCCACAAACTGAACAGCAACAATCAAACATAACAGAGTAATTGATTTTGATCCATGTTCATTTTTAGTGAATGAAAAGCTGTCATAAGAGTAATCAGTGTGCTGCAGTTGACTGTTGAATTTCCTTTTGTTCTGTTGACAAGACTGAAGATCCTTAATGTGTTACTGCATCATCCAGTCTAGGAGCTTGATCAACTTTATACAATTTTATTGAAGACTTTTTAGTCATTATTCCAAAATGTTCCCCCTGAAATACAAAATATTATGCTTGTGGTACACTATCATTGCTTCACTAGCAAGAACCACGCTACAACAATATGCCGTTTTAGGTTTAATGGAATTCAGAAGGTATTGAATGTTGAGGATAGATGCATGAATGTGGGTGAAGGTAGAAGGAAGATGTCGTCTGTTAGGCCGGTCTGGGAGGATGTGCTGAGAACCAGGTGGAGGGAGACTCAGCGTGGGGGTTCCGTCTCAGGAATATTTCCGCCCAAGCTGATCACTGAGCCCCAGATAGTGCCAAGAGTGAGATGTGGGAGAGGTATGCACCGGATTGAATAGGAAGGGATGGGGGAAAGAGGTAGGGGAAGAGAGATTTGGAAAGAGAGCACGCCATCCTGCCTCCCTGGTAAAGGATCGGAAGGATGATGGACAAGTTGGAAGTGAAGGAGAAGGCTGAGGAACACCAACTTAGTTAGCCTGTGATGGGACCCCTTGAGTTGATGAATGGCGCCCTCCTACTGCTATGTTGGCTATGGAAGAAAAATGAGGAGGAGAAGCGGTGTTGCTGAGAGCGGCTGAAGGAAGGGTAGAGGAAGGGATGATGGGATGAAAGGATGCATGTGCACAGGGATTTTGTGAAGTCTGCGAAGACAGGGATGAAAAGAAAGCTGAAATCATCTAAGAGAAAACAGAAACAGAGGGAGCAGGCACAGGGGGACATACAACCTGGCCCCCACCAGAGGGGGCTGATGATGCAGACTGTGGCTGAGGCAGCGAAGGCACTGTGACGTCACGCCTGACGACACTGGCAGTTGGTGGCTCAGACATGAATATATAATAAGAGCTGGATAGGGCGCCGCCGCTCAGCCTTGCAGCCAATTTTTCCCAGCGGCCACTCGCGGTATTGCAGCGAAAAATCCCCCTGCGGCCCAAAAAGGATTTTTCCCATAGACCACCATTGTAAAAGAGATGCCTGTAAAACTGTTGACAGGACCCCTCGAACCGCAAACAACGTCAATTATGACTGTTTCTATTATGAACTTTTGATCCATGGAGTTTTTATGTCTGTCAAACTTTCCTTGAGCCGAGAAAAGCGATTTAAAAATCCGTGACGTCATCATAATGTAAAGTCTATGGGACGAGCGGGAGCTCGCGGGCGGGGCCAACAGGGGAAACACTACTGCGCATATTCAGTGGGCCGCACAACGCGGAAGCAAACCCGGAAGCCAGAAGCTTTGTTTGGCGTATGCGCCAGGCGAGCAATTCCTACACGACTGAACGGGCGCTATTTTTACTCCGGTATCCAGCTCTTATAATACATCCATTTATGCGCCAGGCGAGCAATTCCTATGGGACTGAATGGGCGCCATTTTTAGTCCGGTATCTAGCTCTTTTAATACATCCATGGGCTCAGGCGAGGAACCCGGAAGTGCGGGAGGTACGGAGTCTGTCGCTGTGTTGGTGGAGGCTGAATACAGTCTGAAAAGTTCGGCTTTGTGTGCGTTGCGGTGAACTGGGATGCCTTTACCTCGAAACGTTGGAGGCGAGCAACGGTCCAGTCTCTGATATTTGGCCCGGTTTGTGGACGCGGAGACTGCCGACTCGCAAATGAAGGCGCACCGCGAGTGCGCCGTGGTGGAGAGCGGGGAGCTGGAAGCCTGCATGATGAGGTTAGCTGCCGCTGAGGAGAGTTGGAGCTGGCTCCTACGACCATGCCTATGGTGTCCAGCCCTCGCTGAAGGAGGAGAGGAAGCCTGACATCTGCGGGACTCCGAGGTCGGAGTCGGAGAGATCTCATTGGCGGTTGACGCCGGCGGGACAGAGGTACGCTGACCACCGAACGCAAGCGACTACGCCGGGGTGTTCGGCTGCTTTCTGGTTGCTGCTGCGAGTCTGGTGGACCGGTGTCGAACAGATCGCCGTCTGGATCCATGGTAAGTAGTAACATTTTTTTTAATTGTGTCTTTGTTTAAATCAAGTTTTGTATAACGTGTTTAGGCGAGAAGCACGGTCTGTCTGATATTGAGAAATTTGAGACAAACAGGGTAGGATTGGTTGACCCGGTATAATAGGCTTGGCAGGTGATTAGAGGTGTGGTTCAGGCGTGGTTCTGCTCCCGAACCCAAGTTAACAAGTTAACTACATTAATAAAACTACTACTGCAGTACTACTGTTACTTCTAGCTACTACCATCACTTTTCCTGCTGCCATTGAGACCACTGCTGTGGCTGCTACTATGATGGCTCTTGCAGTTGCTTACATATTCATACATTCAATTCAGTTGATATTTTTATGCATTTATTTTTTAATTAAATTAATTAAATTAAATTACACAGAAAATGAAGTTACATAGAATTATTCCTCAACATGTACAGAGCAACAACAGCAGCACAGGGCTCTAAACATCCTGCCAAAGAATCTCTTGATCCTTTTCAGCGGCTTCCTCTGAGTGTTTCTAGAGCTGGTGGCTGAGACTCCACCAGAGTCCATGACTGTATGTTTATCAGCTGGACCAGCTTCATCTGTGTCAGTCTCTGGAAGTGTAGCTGAGGCTTCATCAGCTGAGGATGCAGTGACTGGACCTTTGTCAGCTGAAACAGCATCATACAGGTCAGTCTTGAGAGATGCTGTTGAAGCTTCATCAATAGAGGCAGAGGTGACTACAGTTTCATCTGCTGCACCAGCAGCAGCATCAGAGTCGTTTCTTGGAGGTGCAGTTAAAGCTCCATCACTTGCAGATGTAGTGACTGGACCTTCGTCAGCTGAAACAGCGTCATACAGGTCAGTCGGTACAGGTGCAATAGATACTTCATCTGTGGAGGCAGAGGTGACTGCAGCTTCATGAGCTGCACCAGCGGCGCCAGCTGAGGGCTCATCATCTGGATCTCTACCATTTGAGCGACTTTCAGCCTCTTTACTTGAATCAGCATCATTCAAGTCAGCAGTTAAAGGTGAAGCTGAAACCTCTTCAGCTGCAGATGTGGTGACTGGACCTTTGTCAGCTGAAACAGCGTCATACAGGTCAGTCAGTACAGGTGCAGTAGATACTTCATCTGTGGAGGCAGAGGTGACTGCAGCTTCATCAGCTGCACCATCTGAGGGCTCATCATCTGGATCTCTACCATTTGAGCGACTTTCAGCTGAATCTTCATCTCTTGATTCAGTCACAGCAGAGTCTCCATCTCTTGTAGTCGGGATGGCAACTGTGTCCACTGCTGCTGAGCTACCATCATCTTGTGGCTCTTGATGACTTGTAAGAGCAGGTGAGGCTGTCTCACTGGATGAAGCATGATGACAAAGGAATGAATGAATGAATCCTTCAATCAATTTACCATCACTTTATCTATGAACTTAACCACAGGACCACTTACTGAGAGATGGCATCATCATCGTCACCCCGTTGGCTCATGGTTATAAACAGGTGACCCAGAGCTTGACTTGGGGTTATTCTCTTGTGAGGATTCAGACACAGCATCTGCTTCAGCAGGCAAACAAACTCTGTCCTTTCCTCAATCTTCTCTGCCTCTGGGTACAGCTGCATTTGGAAACAAAGTCATTGGATGAACTTCATAACTCCCAGAATATTGCTGTTAATTCAGTATTTATTTGTACTTGTACAGTAAAGTGAGGACCACCTACCATCACAAGTCATCCAGGCTGCTGAACCTGGTTGAGCTGCCTCTGTGATTTTGGGGTGGGAAGCCAGTCACAGCCTTGTGCTCATCAGCCGTCTAAAACAACAAAGAATATATGTGAGGTACTTTTTCATAGTTTATACCAAATCAAGGGAACAATATCCAACCTGCTTTAAGTGCTGCAGGACAGACTTTCATACCTTTAGCCTCCATGCTGGCTTTGTGGAGTCCTGGTTCTGGCTGAAATAGAGCAGTGTGTGGGTGCCATCATCTAGGATCTGGTCCTCCGGCTGACCCAGTGTCTGCACCATAGTCTTCATCTGGAGAAAGAATATAGAAAATGACAT
Organism: Thunnus albacares; assembly: GCF_914725855.1. Lineage (NCBI taxonomy): Eukaryota > Metazoa > Chordata > Actinopteri > Scombriformes > Scombridae > Thunnus > Thunnus albacares. The sequence goes on from NC_058119.1 coordinate 6,406,445, forward strand.
CAGCCAACAAGATACACCATATTTCTGTTAGTGTTTGGACATGGAGCTGCACAAATAAATCCAGGTGTATTAGATTACACACCAGGTAATACTGGCACCGCTGAGGGAACGGCACACTGCCAAGGTACAGGGTTGCCAGAACACCACCCAGAGACCACATATCTGCAGCCTCTGAGATGGGAAGACCCAGAATCACTTCAGGAGACCTGAGGGAGGAAGAAGAGAAGCACATTTTAGAACATGTTACAAACAATTCCTGCACAGTTTGACAAGTCAGCAGTAATCATGTTTGTGATGGTACAACTTAATGAGAAGATACTAAAATAATGCAAATTATATAAAGTAACATGAGTGTGATTGTTCAGTCACATTAAATATATCAATTACAGTCATGAAAGAATGATGTAAACCATCAGAAAGACAAATCTGTATCTCACCTGTATGCGACAGGCTGCATGATGAGGCCTCGCTTGACTTCAGCAGCTTTGATGGCTGAACTAAAGTCAATGAGTTTGACTCTGAAGGGAGTTTCTTTTTGGTTAACCAGCATGATGTTTTGTGGTGTGATATTTGTATGAATCACACCAACAGTCTTCAGAGCTCCGAGTGCAGAGACCAGCTGAAGGGACAGAAGAAGAAATAAAGACGCCACAGTTGAAAATCTGCAAGGTTCTGAAAGTTGTTGTTCAAAAGCTGGTGCGCTGCTTCCATTGATGCACATATATCACTGCTTTTTGATAGAAGGATCAGAGCCACACACCTGTTCTGTGATAGATCTGATTTGCTGAAGAGAGAGCGGGTTGCCGCGTCTCTCCTTCAGCAGCTCGTGGAGATTCTTGTCCAGCATTTCAAATGCAAGACACATCTTCCCCATGTGTTCGAAACTCTCACAGAATCGAACGACGTTGAGCGGATCAAGACCACGGATCATTTTCAGCATGGCCAGCTGGAGAGAAACAAGGAGAAATTAGACAGTTGATACAGCGAACAGTTAATGTTAGATATGTAATGAAATGTGCTGCTCAAAGACTCAGAAAGACTCAGATGATCCACCTCTCTGTTGGGCTCCTGGGAGTCATTGCTCCTCTTCTTGAAGATCTTGAGGGCCACAGTGTCTTTGGTGTTTTTGTCTTGACAGCGAGCGACTCTGCTGAAGAACCCATCAAACATGAAGTGCTGAAGCAGGTATTCACTCCAACTGCTTCTCAGCACGTCATTGGGTTGTAGCTCTGAGTTAACAGGTGCTTCAAAACATGGAGAGAAAATGTAAATCACTACGTTCAGTCAACACATCACGTACGAACACACAACTATACTATCTGGAGAGGACGAGTTCCAGACCATTTAAATGAGGAGCCTCCTCAAAGAATAACAGATTAGTCAAGAGCATTAAACTGAGTACAAAACCAACTCTGTAATCACAGCACATCATCAATGTGTCAATATTGTGTTATAAATGATCACAAGTCCTTTCTGCAGTTTTCACTGAATTGTACATTTTTGTAAAAGTAAAATTTCTCTTTTGACATCAAGCTCAAAAGCAGATTTCTTTCTTATACAACTGTATTTGGTCTAATTTAGATGAATACAGAGCATGTGGTCTGCTCCTTTAAATTTACACTTAACTGTGAGATTTTTACCAACTAATATAATTTAATATGAACCTCATCACAAATAATACCTGAAAAACAGATGTGACACCATATGTCAACATATTCAGTAGTATCATGACTTTTTCCAGTGTTTAATATGTGAGAACATGTTGGTGTGTTTAGTCTCTCACCTCTTTTCTTTTCCTCTTTTCTTGAGGTCGCTGATGACCGTTTTCTATTTCTATGCTTTCGCATGTTTCTTTGTCAAGTTTTGCTAATTCAAAGGAAGCGTGGCGCAGATTGACTTTGTGTTTCTCGTGTCTCCTGTCTGAACAGATGATACTGAAATGATTTCTGGCTGAAGTTCTCACTCATAAACCTGTTCTGATAGAATGCAGCTCTATGATGTCATACTGTAGAAGAACTCTGTCATTTTCTGGAATGTCAGAATGTTCTGTGATAAAAAAACAACAAGTTTATCTGAAAACAAGAGCAAAGACAAACACATACAGACTGAAGCGTACAGAGTTTGGTTGAAGCTCTGTGCTGCTTCCTCTTCAGGAAGAAAATCAATGTGATTTTGACTAAAGTAAAGTCACTCCCCTCTCCTCCTTATCCTGCTATACATGTCAATAAATAAATAAAACATTTAGCCCTTCAGCTCAGGTATTGATTATTGCCATCATGAATTAAGTTTTCAGGATTTTTTTCCAGTAACTAATAATAAGTAATTTATTCTTTAGTCTTTACACTTTCAGAAAATAGTAGAAAAAAATGCACATCACAATTTCCCAGAAGACTTCTTTTTCACAAATTGTCTTTTGTGTCAAACCAACTGTCCAAAACTTCAAAACAACCAGCATAACATATGAACATATGAAACAGAGAAAATAAATCTTCACATTCAAGAAGCTGTAACCAGTGAATATTTTGCACTATTTATTGGCAGTGAAACTTAAACAATTAATCAACTATCAGAATTGTTGCCAATTAATTTTCTGTCTGAGACTAATCAGTAAATGGATTGTTTCAGGACTCTTTTACTTGTATTTTGCTGCATACGGGTGTTTACTGTGGTGTTATTTGGCATTCAGTGCTTTCTTCTTGTTTTGTATATCAACTTAAACTATATGTTTTTAATATAATCACAGTAAAATGTTTACATTTCAACACTCCTTCAGAAAACGAGTGTGAGACATTTTCTAGTGTTTTCAAAGGGAGCTCTTGGAGGCATTGATCAGAGCAGTGTGGTAACATAAAGACTTTTGATACATATGTACCTTGATGATAGAATCCTATTGGAACTAGAGGCCCAGAATTTAAAAATGCATAGGCACTACAAGGGCTGTGTGGAGACTGTGTTTGGTCTTCTTTATCAGCTTTACTCTTTTCCTTACATGTTTCCAGTGGCGGTGTTTGTTTCTAACAAAGACAGTAATAACTTCACCAACAGAACTCAAGTGTCTTTTCCCGGGGTCGTCATAGAAAAGCAGTCCTCACCTTCCCTGTAGTCTTATACAAATTTGCATTCTGTAATATATTGTAGCGGAGCAATTCCCAGCGCACACCTTCTCCTCGCCGTGATTGTCATTTTCTGTGACAAAGTGAGTACGAGCATGTAAAACTTCAGATATATAATGAATGCACAACACTGCCTGATAACGCACAACACATCCATCAAGTGTTGTGGCGGCGCTACAACAGCCAGCAGGTTGAATATCTGTCAGCCTGCAGTGAAATGAATAGCCTGAATGGATATTGTGGGACTGTTCGAAACAAATAGGACCTTTACTGTAAACTGTAAACTGAATTGATTTTTGCTTCTATAAATACAGGTAACGCTGAAACTTGTTATAACATCTACAATAAAAGGCAGCGCAGCTTTTTTGTGCCACAGCGCTAGATTCGGTGGTACATGTGATGGATTGCAAAGAAGTACTCATCCGTCATAAACTGAACTAAAGCTTTCAGAGTCTGTGCCAGTGGCAGATAGTGAAACGACTGAAATGCTGATGGAAAAACTGCTTCCAATGTATTTATCCTCTTCAGCACAAATAAAAAGGAAAAGGAGATGATGGATATAATAGAAGCTACATAGCTTCTCCACAGGCTCCTTTGTTTGTAATAATCAAACCAAGCTATCATAATTATTTTGACAACGCTGTACTGATCGGAGTTTCGGTTGTCATATCCTTGATACTAATGAAGAGATCTTTCTTTGAGATATTGCACTGACGCTACTACTCTGCCGTTGGCTTAAGAAACACAATTTTATGATGAAATATGTGACTAAATCTTTTGCTTTCACTCAGAGCATATGTCATATTTGAAGCGAAAATACCTAAAAACACATGTTTCCTTTTTAAATCTCGTCCACCCACATGTGTTCTGACCCAGAGAAACAAATCCGTCATCACTTCCATGTTGGCTGTGTCACCATCCACTGTCGCCATCTAGACAGCAATCTAAGTGAAATTTGGCAGCCGCTGGGCTGCGCTCGCCGCACCTCGCTGAATCATGATGTATGATGTTTACATAGCCATAAAATCCCCTCCAGAACTGCAATGCTCACTGCTTCCCCTAATTAAGAGCAAGTAGATATAAACACGGACGCAACCTCACACAGTGCAGGCAAACACGTGCGCACACTGACAAGCGAGCAGATACACAATTATAAGTGCATGACTTAACATTCGTATAGACAAACAGGAGGTTAAGCACACTCATAGACATCTGGATCTCTAAGCAGCACATGATGCACTTAGAGAAAATACATACAGACATACACTCACATAATATATTATGTTACTCATATTGCTGTAGGCAATGGAAAAGGTAGATATCAGACTCAGCAAGTGTCAGGTTTCCAGTCTATAAATGGGAATGTATTCAGATGAGACAGATGTCTCCCCTGGTACTCTTTATGCTCCAACACATAATATGAAGTTATTGATCAATATAAATCCTCTAATATTCCCTCTCAAATAATACTACCTGCTGTCTCTTCAGTTCATTATACAGGAATGCAGGCGTCTGGGGACAGTAAAAGCAGGGTCAGTGTAGTATTTATATGTAGGGGGGGGGGGGGGGCGGGAAGATGTTAAGAGAGCTATGATTTTAATGTCAAAGCTTGCAGTGCAATGTGTGTGCTGCACAAACACCTGGTGCAGACGTGTCTTCTCACACACACACACATACACACACACACACACACACTCAAAGGAATAAGTCCAGTTGAAGAGCAGCCCTCTCTAGATTAACTTGTCACTGAAGTTGAGGGCCACAGTCCTCAGGGGTTGTCTTATCCCTGGACAGATTGGCCTGCTAGCTGCTCCTTGTTATTTAGTGGGCTCTTATCTGCCACTCTGGACCCAGGCACTATCTCCAACACGCTGCAAAAAAAAATGTACTTGAAGCAGCATTCAATCTCAAAGCCTTAATTGGAAAGGAGTGATGTCTTTTTCAGTAGGGCACAAAAAAGAATCAAACTGAATTTTAGAAATTCATTCTATACTGTATTAGAAACAACAAAGATTTTCATGTCGCAAAACTATTTCTTTGTTCTTATTTAGTGGAAAGAAATCTGTCTGAAGTGTCTCCACAGCCAACATGTTCCAGATGTGTTCATTTCAACTGATTTTAAATGGAATGTTAATCAACATGATTAATTATATGAAAGTGGATATTGTTACAATATGTTTATGTAATTCAACTGCAAAATTCAACCATTTATTTACCTATTAGGTAAATATTTACACCATTTATCCATTATGATTCCAACTATGTAGCCATTACTTTAAGCAAACTATTTAAACCATTTCCATTACTTTAGGTATTTCAACCATTTGTCAATTACTTTAGCTAAGTATTTCAACAATTACTTTAAGGAGTATCAGCCATCAAGCATACTTTTAAACTAGCTAACTATTTAATCCATTACTTGAAGTGATCTATTTTAGCCATGTAATGAAGCTGGCTCAATATGCCAACATACATTTCAAAATCTAATTGTAATTTATACATTCCCTAATCTTTCCACATATACACACTGGTTAAAGCAGAAGTGCCCACTCCATGGTGCTTTCATGCACCACAGAGTGAAGTACATCTCCTCCCAGCCCAGAGAGTCACGAGAGCCTGATGGATGATAACAAACCAACAACCACTGACTTGGAAAACTGTCAACCACAACCTTGCTGGAAACTGACAGGTGTCTAAAAGCACATGCATGACTGAAGCAAAGTAATAACATTTCAATGAGTCTGTAAGGTCAGGCTGTTTTGCCAATCCCATAGGCTTACAGGTGAGGATTAAATAAATATAATAAAATGAAAAAAATAAACTGTGGAAAGACTTGAAAGAGGCAGTTGCTACCATCCATGGACTGGAATTATCCAGTAGTAGGAGAGTTATCAGTCTTCTAGGAAGGTGCCCATGTAGATGTCAAAACAACATTTAAGCAGAACAGATCTATTTACAAGAGGTAGTGGTGGTGAATATAGCTGAGGGAAGGAGTCTGAGATTTATATCAAACACATATCAAGACAGATTAGAAATCTCTTTGGATTTTATTTATTCAGACACTTAGGATCAGTGATGACTCACATTTGCAACCGGACTTCATTTTTCTAACTAATGTGAATCAGCAACTTCTGTGAGATACAGACACAGGGAGTTGCAGGAGGACTGAATATCTGGCTGTTTAACAATGACTGCTTGTGAGCCCTCGTCACAGGTTCAACACTTACTCATAATGAAATCACCACATACTGTTGGTTGACTGTACCTGCACTCCAGAACGACTCACACTGACGTTTCCAGAACGACTCATAGGAGTGTTTTCTAATATGCTGCTTCTATTGGCAGTAATTGATGTTTTATGGTGTGACAAGGCTGTGGTTAATGTCTGGTTAGGTTTAGACACGAAAACCACTTGGCTATAGTTAGGGAAAGATCGTGGTTTGGGTTAAAATGATCACTTGGAATGTGGTGTGGGTTAAAGTTACTTCCTTTATGTTAACCTTGCAACCTTTGTTGTCATGGCAACAGTAAATACCACGACGATTGAAGTTACAGTTTTTAAAAACTGTCCCGACTCACAGTTGGAAACGTGACACTCACGGTTGGAAGTGGGAAACAAACAGAGGTCTCCTGCAGCTAAGTCCATCCGCCCATCACACCTCCTCCTAATATGAAAATGTATCACCTTATATCAACGACATCTGAACGTACTGAACAGGACATTTTACATTTAAAAAGTAAACTTGTCAGTCCTCTCTGGTGGACAAACTATGAAATGAGTCTGTAACTTTGTTTCTGTATTATCTCAAACAAATCTTGGCAGAAATTGCAGTACTGTAATTCCCAAGCACTTATTAGCTGACCGCATATATCAGTGCATTCAAATCTCCTAAAGGAAATGAATAAAACTCGCTGCGGCTTCAGCGGTAATAAAGCTTTAACAAATAATAATGATTATTTAAGAGAAATGTAATATTTTCATGAAATGTAGCTCAGTATCTCTGTCATTAGGTCTTTTTATTACAACATTCCAGACTGAACTTTGTATTTACATTCACATTATTTACAGTAGTTTGTATAGAGATAAAATTGTTTAGACCATTCAAGGATAAATGTGGTTTGACATTCAACAGATGCAATTAGAAAATTGTCAAAACACATTTTTCATAGCGATTACCAACCCATGACAGAAGCAACTGGCTGTTGTTTAGTTATTATCTCTCATGACTCATATGTCTGGGCTAAAGTCTGCTGTTCTTCTTATAGTTTTCCTCTAATTGTAAGTTGTGTTTTTCTTGGTGGACTGAACGCAGCCCGAGACTTGATTGGGATGTTACTGGCCCACTCTCTTGTCGGCTCAGCTCTGCCTGCGTTCTCAACACAATGACAGGATGTGATGTCACACAGTGCCAGTCTCCCGTCTGTGCCAGGGCCCTGTTGGCATTTGGGGAGCAGCGGTGACCAGTTACCCACAAATAAAGAATCTATAGAGAGTTCACTCTCACACACACACCCAGATGGAAAGAAAATAAGGGGTCAGATGGTTTATTTCCGTCCGCATTTAGAGTGTGTGGGTACTCCTCTGTGAATGTCCTTGTAAAAATTCAGTAGACTGTTTATTTTTGAATTGACGTGAATTTTGTTGAATGAAAGGAGATCAAGTGGGCTCATTTGGTGTATTGGATGCTGAATTGGTTTTTTCCACTGGAGGTTCTGAGAATAGCTTGACCCCTTCGTGACTGACCAGCAGGCACATTAGACATGTCAAGCCTCTTTGAAGATAAATCCTGTTGGACTGTCTCCTTGGAGACTCGGGGATAGACAGCGTGGAAAGTAAAATTAGGAAAAAGCTTTTTCTCAAGCTTAAAAAAGAGTTCTACGCTACGGGGAGTGCAATTTTGACCGGCGAATAGCGCGTCAGCTAATTCTCTAAGGTAAGCTACCTGTTGGCTCTCGACAACCAATAGTAGTGCCGCTCTGCTCATGGCCAGAGCCGAGATCCTGCAACACCAGCACCACGAGTGACGCTAGGGAATCAGGGTCAACATTTTGCTTGGCAAGTTTCCAGTGTCATGAACTAAAGGGAGTGAAAGGGAAGGGAATGGAATGAGCAGGGGGGGAAAAAAGAGAACAGGAAAAAGAGCTAATATTTTTAACTCCTGCAGTGCGTCACAGAGATGTATGGACCCGTCTGCTGAGGATAATGGTGGCCAGAAAGAGGAGTATCCTCAGCCAGGATCTTTCATCACCCTCTGATGTCATTCGCAACTTACGGCTTGCCTCAGGTTATGTCTCCATGATGTCCATAAGAGGTAGTAAATAACTCCTTCGTCTATTTTTGTAGCCCTATTTTTTATAGCTTTTCTCTTCTATGTACATATACAAAAGAGACTGAGATGCTGAGCGTGTGCGTGTGTGTGTGTGTGTGTTTGAGTGAGCCGTTCGCTGTGCAGACTGTTGATTCAGCTGGAGCCTCCTGAATGCCTGACAGCCAACTGACATCCTCTGTCACTGGGCGCCGGTGCGCAATCATGACTCAATAAGCCCAGGAAATCAGGGGAGAGCAAGAGAGTGAAAACACACATCAGGGCCAAGCAGAGCGGAGAGCAGCGGAGCAGAGGTTAGCCGGCCTCGGGGGTTTGAGGGCTCTGGCGCTGCAGCTTCGAGTTACATCCATCTTGTTCCAGGACCTCCCTGGAGAGTACAGTATGTGTGAACATGAGAAACCCTTTGGGGTGAGTTGACTTTATCTGCTCTCCATAGGAACATACTGCTCTACAAATCTCAAACGCACGCAGTGACGAAGTATTTGGTCGAAATTAAGTTACAATAAGACCGGAGTTTGACTTTTTGGCATGTGTTTCCTCACACAGAAATTATTATGCCATAGAGGTGTAATTTCTGTGAAAGTGACAGGTTAAATCAGCTAAAAGGAAAGAGAAAGGTGCTGCACTCTGGCTGTGTTTTGTTGCCCAGCCTGCAGTCACTGCTCTCTGCACAACTGGGCGCCCCGGTGGGCTAATTGTTAAGGTGCATGCTATGTAACCGCGACAGCTACGGTTGTACTCCCGGCTGTGGGACCCTTGTTGCATGCTATTCTCCTCTCATGTACTTCTCTCTCTCTCTCCCTGTGTTTTCTGTCTTTCTCCACTGACAATAATACTGTCAAATGAAGGCAAAAACTGTTATCTAGCCAGTGAGATCGCCACAACTAACTTTAGCTAAGGCTAAAATGTAATTTACTTATTGCCTTTCCCTATTTGTAATTGAAAACTATGTACTTTGACGAACCGACATCTTCAAATTCAGTTTCCTTCTGCATAACTGCTGTAAATACCTAGCTAAACTTCAGTTAAAGCAGCAATAACTGCCATCTCAGTTTGTGAAACCAGTGGAAGTCACTTGGTGTGGTTAAACTACCGACAGTAAACTTAAAATAAATGTTTCATATGAACTTAAATATAAATGTTAATAGAAGATGGACCAGCACACACTTACAAAACAAAGATCGTGTCCTTATAAACCATCTAATGATACAATAAAAGTTAAAGTAAAAAAAACTAGTTCCAATGACCAGTAAAGCTTAGATAACACATTTTGTTGGTTAGGTATCATGGAGATTCTATGGCAACGAGTCATGGTTGCAAAATCAGCCTACAAGGCCTAAAATGAAAGCATACAAGCATTTCTGTTGCTTTCTGCCTTGCAGAGCAACATAGAAAGCATTGCAGGACATCATCAGGTGCATGGTCCCTCCCTCTGTAGAAAGGAAAAAAAAAAAAAGGAAACTGAAGAGACTGTTTTTCCAAAGAGTACCCATCTGTTGAAGCAGCTCCATTCCCTCCTCCATTAACGCCAAATGCTCTCTGAGTACAGGACTGAATTAGGATTAATTTTCCTGTGTAAGGTTAAAAAAAAAAAAAAAAAAAAGTATTTTATGAGCTTGTCTGTGAGAAATATGTTTATTTCAAACCTCCACTATTAATATTAAAAATTTCAATGAGGGCAGGGAAAGGGTGCTAGGCTTGATAATTCCAGTGAAAACCAGTCGTAAAAACCCCAGCAGTCTCTCGGAGGCCCTCTGCTACCGCATCCAAAATTTGGGGGGACTGCGATCTTTATTGCCTCATGACAGTTGTGTAATTAAGGTAATAAATTCCCTGCTTATTCATGTGTTAAACTTATGCAGCTATTTTCACAGTCAACTTGTTCATAACGTGTTGAGAGATAATATTTAACTGAAACCCTGTCTGTTCTCATATATATGTGCTTATATAGATATATTTTGCAGAGTGAGGAGAATTAATTGACACGAACAATAAAATAAAAAACTTGGCTGAAATTCTTGCTGTATTTCAGTCAATAAAACATGTCAGTGGTCTGGTAAGTGAAGAATGAAGCCCTGTATTCCAGACATGGGTCAATAGCAAGTGCAAATTAGTATATGGAGACAGATGGGTGGAGATTTCCTGCAAAAAGATACTGAAATGAGACTGTTTAGACTCAGAGAAAAGTACTTGAGAATGATTTTTGTACATTTTCTGTGGGTGACAACATGCTTAACACTGTCTGGATTTTCCCAGTTTGGTAAATCCTAACCATCTGGCACTTCATCTAGTCAAAATGAATTATTCAAAGTCTGCTATTACCTGTAGTCGGTTGCCAAATATCCAACACATGTTGAGTGTAGTGATCAGGGATAGCCTAGAACATCATCCAGTTTCTGTGCTGGAAGGATTTTTACTCTGCTCTGCCAGTTTGGATGATTCTCGTTGGTACAGTATATTGTCATGTTGTGTTTCTGTTGACCCTTGCCAAGAGGTAAAATTGTATAACAGCTCCTCTGCTTTTCAGCTCCTCTGCAGAATTTGTCACTGATACACTTGTTTACTGCAACAAACCGTCTAGATTTTCTTAGAGAAGCCCTCAAGATTTATTGAGACCAGCTGTTCAAGGCTATCGGCCTCTGAGACTGCTCCACGTATGACCCTCTGGTTTCTGAGGCCACGGTTTCTTCTCTCGGCGATGCCAGCCGCGCCCCTCCCCCTTGTGCCCACAGCCCGCTGCATCCTCCCAGTCTTTGCTGTGGTGAAACAGCGGTGGAACATTCTGCGGCGAGGCAGAGCCACACGAGCCAAATAAGCGGTTTCGACCAATTAAAGAGTGTTTTGAGCTCAGGGTTTGGTTTTGATGGCAGACTGAAGGGTTCGTGAAAGTGTGAAAGCATTTGGTGGGATGGAATGGTCAGACACAGACAGGGGGGGAAAAGGGCCACCAATATATCCGGACCATGAAGTGTCCATGAGAATGTGTCACTAAAAAGCCCAGAGTTGCTTCACTCTCTTGGCGAGCCGTCCCTTGGTGAGGCAGGGCTTAGCTGGAGGTTCATGCGGTGAGCGACATATGCTTTCTTTATTTCCTCCCATCCATCCTCTTTGATGCGGACGGGAAACAGAAAAGAGATGTTTCTGTATGAAGGCCATGTTGAGGATCAGTGGATTTGCAATGAATTAAGGACGGTTTAAAAAAAGGCACCACTCACTGGACTGTAGTGCGAGCGGGGATGAACTGGGGCCTCGATATACTCGCATCAAAGTGTCCAGCTGTAAGCCTCTCACAGCAGCTATGAAGATGTCTCCAGAATGAGCCAAAGCGTGTCTTTTTAATAGAGAGGGGCGGCAGAGAGATAAAGAGAGATCCACAGACAGGCGTGAAATATCTGCCGTGGGAGAGCTTCAGTGCTGACTCTGTGATGACCTATCTCACCACTGAGAACAAGTAGCAATTATGCTGCAGAAATGGGCATGATACACCAGTCTATGGGAGCCCTGCCTGTTACCCCTTGCTATTCTAAGTTTACAGCTAGCGGGGTCAGAGTTCACATGCAAGCTGCCCCTCAGGGCTGTTTTTGGATTCATCCTTTCTAACAATACATCATTGTTTGAAATAAGTCATAAATAGATTCTGGCAATATATGCTCATTTTAAGCATGTTTTTGTTCCTCTGTTTCCTGTTAATTGTTTGAACCATAAACAGCAAAAAGCAAGTGAGCCAGTGTATGAAACTCCCATCAGTTTTTTGTACCTCATTTTTTAAAAGAAAAGTACAATATACTTTAGTTTCTACCTTTTCCCAATAGGGCCCAGTATTGTCTTTTAATTCCCATATCCATGATTGAATCTCACCAGTGGGACTGTTTGGTTTATGCTTCATTCAGTGGCTCTGTCTGTGTGTCTGTGTTTGTGTGTGTGTGTGTGTATGCATGTATGCATCCTGCCTTTTCCCAGCTCTCTGAATTGCACACAACCCCAGAATAACTCAGATGACAAATAAAGGGCAGCAGGCAAATGTTTTTTTAATATATGGCTGCAAAAAATGTCAATAGAAATAAATCTGTTAGTCCGGTCTTAAAATCTTATTTATCTTTAAAAAGCGAAAAAAAAAAGCCACAGGAATAAATATCCTTACACCCCGAGGATCAGCAAGATGTGTTACGAAATATTTTGACTTGTTTTAAAAGAGAACCGAGATGAGCTCAAAGGTGCGAGTGAATTTTGTGCACCCTGCCGGCAGATTGTTTTCAATGTTTTGTTTTATAAGAAATCTTATTTTAAGACTGGAAACATGATAAAATGACTTGTTGAAATAGTTTTTTTTTTTTTTCTTTTTGCAGTGCCCTTCTCCTCTGCCAGGAAACGTTCCCATGGTACTTCATCTCCTCATTTGGTCCCTGCTCACGCAGGCCGGATTATGGATGGAGACTAGAATACTTATAAGGCCAAGTTCACTGCTGCACCACAGACAGAGCTGGGCTACGTATCCCTCTGTCTCTCCACCAATACTGAGTGTCAAAGCAACAAAATAAAAGCCACAGTAAACTTCCTTAGAGTATTCCCAGTCCAAATAGCTTTTATTCGTGTCAAACTTATTGTTGAGGATCGGCAGAAGGGAGCAGAGCGACCTCCATCAACACTAATGATGACAAATGAGCAGGCCGATGAAATTTCATGATGATCTCATTGCGATGTGAAAACAAGAGAGAGGAGTTTATGTGCAGCGTGTTTATGAGACTTTAGAGGAAACAGTGATTACAAATGAATATACCCGACTTATTGTCCGCAGCCTTCCTTGAAAACAATATGGTGAAAAAGTTGTCATATACCCCGTTTGTGAATGAGGTGAAAATGACATCTGGTTGTGATGCAATGCGCATTTTCTCAAGCAAATAAAAGTGGAAGGAGGAAGGCTGTGGAGGCAATAGCAAATCCACATTCTCATAAAGGGGCCTCAAAAGATTAATTTCAGTAGTCTCTGTTTAGATCATTAAACATACTGAAGTCCTTGTGCTGTACCCTGGTGGTTGGTAGCCAGTGGGTCCACCCTGCCGCTGTAGGAACACTAACACGCCAGCTCACACCACATCGTCCTCTCGTTCTCAAGTTTAAAAGTAGCACTGGTTTCCCAAATCCTCTTGGCACCTTTTTTACTGTAAATGTTAGTTTATTGATGGTAAATTCATCCCAAGACCCCTTTTTAAACAGGAAAAGGAGCCCATATTCTCCAGCGGATAAATGGAATTAGACTTTTATACTGTGTTGTTGTTGTACTCGTTAGAATTAGCATGATCACTGGCTCAAATGCTAACCGCTCACAGAGATGCCGGTTAATGCACTCTCCTTTGCTCTCTATAAAATGATAGAAAAGTACTTTCTATATAAATCTGACTTGATTTGACTTGACTATTCTTGACCAAACTCCTCTGGGCCTTAAGCTGGTTGAGAGCCATCGGCTCATGTTGGTGTTCACTGTGTCACAACAATACATGTAAGATGTGCCCGGTTGAATTTCATCAAACTTCCAGAAGCACATGTTCATACGTGGAAAAGAAGGATTGTGTATATATGCTGATTAAATGTCTGACTAACAGAGAGACTGATAGGTCATGACCTTTTGGGATTTTGACATGAACCTGCCTCACTTCTCATAGCCCAAGTCACCAAATGGACAGTAAATACACTGTTTACACTCTGCAATTACACACAAATGACATAACTGACTCTAATACTGTTTTAAACATATTTAAATCTGCTATAATAGATTATTTGGGGCACTTGAGGGCAACACAATACACAAGTAAACACAGCATCGACAGTTATCACTTAGTAAAGTTGATATGGTGAATGTGCTAGCTAACAGTTGCCTGTTTACACATCCAGCAGAGACAGAGCAACATTAGCATTGATGCGGAGTCATGTTTGTAACCATCTAGCCAACGTAAGTCCAACATTCACTCTCTTTTTAGCTCTGTGTGGAATATCTGACTCTTTAGCTGCTAAATGCACCACTATGTTGACCAGCTAGTTGCTAACTTTAGCTGTTTGCCTTTTGGTGCTGGTCAGGTAGTGTTCAGTGGGTTTTTCGAGTTTTTTTTTGGTTTGTTTTCACTGGAAACAGCTGCATTCTGTGGCTAAAAATGGCGCTGGCGAGAGAAGTGGTAGGGAACCAAAACAGTAAAGTTGCAGCCGGAAAAAACCAAAACAAAGGAATGCTGAGGTGAGCTGCAGATTCAGGTGATTCTCTTTGGGTTTGTCACAATAAGCATCACCTATACTCATTTGATTAATTGTTTAAATAAAAGGTTAGATTAGAGCAGCTTTAAATTTGACTGTTTTAAGCAACAAATATAAGATAGCAGGATTTAGTATTTCTACCCTGACACTTATAACCAGGCAGGCTTTGACTAACTTTACAGACAATACAGTTAGACAGTTAAACGAATTAATAAAATGAAAACTGGAAATATAAACTGAGACGGAGTATTTGGCTACAGGGATTTAGATTTATGACCTCAGTATTTGTAAAATCCTGGCTACAACCTATCAGTACAGGCCTAACAGGTTCACATAAAAACAATGACATATACAAAATATATAAAAACACCATTGCTCTTTAGGTGCAATTTCAAATAATTTAACATGACATCAACTGTGAAGTGAAAAGTGTATTTTTACTTCGTTTGCAATTATATATGACACTGTTATACAAAAGAAAACCTTTACATGCAGACTTGATGATATTTACACATAGAAAATGGAAAATTTGACAGAAACAGAAAACAATAAGTGCACAAAGAGCATGTGGTTTAAGTTCACATGTAGGTTTTTGTGCAGACATTTCAACCTCAGCTGCCTTCCTTCAGGGGAAAACACAGAGGGAGCGTTACGGTATCATTTTACTTTTTCACACCCTACAGATAACACTATTATTAATGATTGCACCATGAAACCCAAAAACCACCTGCCAGATTTGCTAAAGCCAAAACAACAGTTCTCACCTTCTTTTTGCACAGCTATATCAGCGACGAGATGGGAACTCCATAAAAGCAGAATAAGTTGAAATGCCGAGAGCCTTTCTCTCAAAAGTCATGGAGTAATAATGAGAGTCTGTCATCCTGCTGTACCCTGGCCTCTTCAAGTGGAGCAGGTAAATATTTAGTGAGGACTGTGATTGCTGCCGGCCATGGCCTATTCATCTCTGTCACCAAGTAATAATGGAGAGCCGTGAACACTAATGTGAAAGAGGGAAAACATGCTAACATGCTCTGCAGAGAGCGACTGTTTGCATTGCTTCAGTACAATTGACTCCATCCCTCCATTGTGCGCTAATGAGTCTTTATCTTGTGTTAACACTGCGCGCAAGTGTTGTTTTAACGACAATGTTTGTGTTTTCATCAACTGTAAAGCATTTTATAGTTCAAATAATGTTGTTTGTGCTGATTAGTGATCCCATTCAAAAGGGGTTGTCGGTGTGAAAATACCGCCCCTGCCAAAAAGAAAACCTTTATAGAACAGACTCATGTACATGTGGTTCTGTTTTCCATTAAGAGCATACAAGTAGCTCAGTGAACAGTCATGGCTCACATCCAAGGAAATGTTTCTGCAGGCTCCATTAAAGATGGATCACTTCAAATTGTGATGTCAGCTACACCGGGTGACTTTCCTATTGGCTTCCCAGGGGTCAGCTGGCGGGAAGATCCTCCTCTGCACTTACAGCCACGAGGTAAATATACATCTGTGTAAACAAGCGTGAGTGACAGTCCAAGGGGGCGTCATGGGAGCACAATAAGGAGGGAATAAGGCCTCCATATGTGTATAAACACAGAGGGGAGGGATGTGTCCTGCCCTGTGTAGCCTGCTCCTGTAGAGAGAAATGGAGTCATGTTTGCCTGTCAGACAGAAGAAAAGGGAACACGGGCTGCTTGCAGGGTCAGTGGGAGCGGCTTCAAATCCTCCTTTGTGCTCTTGGGCCTGCGTCGGAGACAATGCGGATAATGAGGGAGGAATTTGGCACAGGGTGAAGCGGGCGCGTACACACACACACACACACACACAGGGGAAGCACCTCGCCCCGGCCCCGGGGAGCCCAACCAGCCAGCTGTCTCAGCTTCTGTCTCCCCGGGGCAAGACGCTCTATACACACGATCCACCATCAGGAGATGTGATTGATGTCACTGGGTACATTTCATTGTGTGGGCTGTTCAAACTCTCCATCCTCTGATAAGAATAAGTCTAAATTCTAGGATCACTTGTGAGACATCAGATTACATTGTCTGTTTTCTGTGTCAAGAGGGATCAAGTGGCAGAATAGTGTTAATGAAAGCCGAAGCTGTATTTTTTTTTACTGTAATTAAACCTTTCAGTCAACCTGTTTCATACACAGACACATTTATTTTCAAGTCACAATCACAAAGTCACATAAAGACATGTCAAAGACAACTAAAACACTCATTTTTTCCTTTTTTTTAAAACCATTTTTGAAAGGTTTTAAGTTCTGCTGTAACAAAGCAAGCCATTAATCATCTGCACGAGCCCAGCATTGTGTTACTTTCTCAATCTGGTCACTTTCCAACTCATATTCTTTATTTATTGCCATCATTGAAATGGATGTCGGGTTTTACAAGTGTGTCCTTTGCTCATAAAGTGCCCAGTGCCTGCAGCGGCTTCTCACTGCAGCTAATCAAAGCAGTGCAATATGGATTTTCATACATTTACATGACGGTGCAGTTCACTGTAAAACATTCTTTTAGTTTTAGGATATAACACAAATCTTATTATGGGGGATTATAGGAAAAAAAGATCATGATCTAGTTAAAGTTCTTGTGGTGATTCAGAAGTTATTTGGGGTTTAGATCATTTTCAGTTTGTGTACAGGCCTCAGTAAATGGATACAAACAGTTTCTTCGCAGCTGTTCCCCAGTAAATAAAGAGAATAAAACAAACAGCAACACTTTTCATCACGCAGTGTAAATGTTTGTGTTTGAGAATTCATGCCTGGCACACATGCAGTGCATACTGCTGCAGATCCCAAAGACAGGCCCACATACCTCTATGGACTCTTGGAGGTGGCACAGTAGAAAAAATGTTTAATTTTATCGTTTTTCTGCCAGTGATTACTGTCTGAATCATAGAATTTTTTTACTCCCACACGCTCTTGCTTCCAAGGAAATAAAAAATATGTTGTAAGACTGCAAGGAAACGATTTTTTCAAGTGTGATTTAGTGATATCAGATGTTATCGGATGTCTGCGGCCTCTTGCACAGCATCTATTAGGGGTCCCTAACATAAAAAGTTTAGAAGCCCACGGTGGAGCCTGCCAGGACTCGGCGGGGAGGGACTTTCTGGACACTGCATGCGCAAAACAAGTCCAAGGGCGCAAGAAGTGGATGATGAGAGTGAATGACAACACGGCATGCGGTAGCTCAGAGAGGAGAGGATATTTTTGGTGGATCAAAAGGGACGATTTTTCATCTCAAACACACATTTGATTAAAGCTGCCCCTCGGAAAGGATGTGGCGCAGTAAAGTTTATCCGGACTTACAAAGCGCGCCGGTGGAAGTTTTCCCTACGCATGCAACAGCAGAGGAGACAGTTTGGAGGATTTATAATCGCAAAGAATGGCAAAGATAACGCGCTCTACACCGCTGACGTTTCTCTTTTCTCTTGGGTTTATAAAAAGCAAAAGTAGCGCGGAAAGTTTACATCTCGTGGTAACGCAGCAGGTGACCAACGCGGCATGAGATCTGTAGCTGCAGCTCGATCACAGGCTGTACTTTAATGCGATTGAAGGCAATGTGAAATGGTCCCGACTTGTCACAGAGTCTGGGAGGACATAACTTGAGAGGAGCGTGCGTTTCAAAAATCACAGTCCACCATGAGAGCGCTGAGTTTACTGTGCGTAATAGTCGCGCTGTGGCAGTCCAGCCTGAGCAACAGAAACTGTCCGGACCTGATTGTTGACAGCTGTCACTGCTCGGCTGAGAGGTCCAAGGAGCTGAGCAGGCAGCACGTCCGCGTCAAAGTTGTATGTGATGATGTGGACTTGATGGACACCCTGCAGCCCAGTTTCCTACCCAACAGAACCGTTTCCTTGTAAGTAGGCTCCGTTAGCTGCTTCATACCACTGACAACACCTTCTAATAAGGGGGTTCACGTGTGACCCAGGGACCCCAGCCAACTTTTCATTTTCTGTTGATTCAAATACTCATATTGGGATACTTTCCTGTGGATGGAAATTTGGCTGGGGGGACCTGGAGCTTTCTAAAGTGCCCCCGGAGATCCATAAATCCCAGTTTAGGGACCTGAATGCATGAGCAAGAACATTAAGTGTTATAAATTGATTCCACAAGGTTAAACCGCTTTGACACGATTCATCAGTAAGTCTGGATAAAACGAGTTTTAGAAGGATGCCACACATCAAAAATGAAATCAATAAACTACAGTTTATATTTCTTATATAGGGACACTGTATTGATACCATAAAAGATTTGAAAAACACCATAAGGTCACTAAACTCACCCAACTTACCACTTCAATGATATTATAGAAATACTGCAAAAATCAACTTAACACTCAATAACACTGTAAGTTCCTATGGAGATTATATTTTTCTGTACTTATTAGCTTAAATAAATTGAAATGCTATTTTGTCATGGTACAACATGACAAACAGAACCTTTAAGGCTGCAAGTATTGATAATTTAATTTATGGTTTATTTTGTTGATTAGTTTTTAATAAAAATTGTACAGATGGACTGTTTTAGGCTATAAAACATCAGAAATGTGACTATCAGAAAATAGTTAAAAATGCTGATCCTAAGTTTCCACAGCTGAAGATGACTTCTTGAAATTGCATGTTTTGTCTGAGCAACAGTCTGTAAAAGGTAATTATTTTATAAAAATATAAGACCAAAAAAGCTGCAAATTCTCATGTTTGAGAAGCAGAGAATGCTTGACATTTTTGTTTTATGAATGAATTTAGCAATTATTAGAGTTGTTGGCCATCCATTTCCTGTCAATTGAATAATCAACTAATTGTTTCAGCACTTGGCATCTTGGTTGAATACGAGTTGTGATGCTTTTTAAAAACCAAATACCATCAAACAGAATTTCATTATACCATACATACACATTTGATGTGTTTAATCCCATAATCATATATCACTGTCTATACTGCAAAAGTCAGCAAAAGCAACATGAGGACTAAAACCTGTAACTGCATCAGTCATCCTTGTAAAAATGATTCATCAATGTGTTTTTGGAGCCTTTGTGGTCCCTAGAACCCGCTTTTGAGAACCACTGTCCCCGTGTAAAGATACATTGAAGCCTCACCTGTCTTCTGACTAAGTGTTGTTACACATCTGCATAAATCTTTTACCTTCCCCTGCGTTCTTTAGGGACATTATTTGCATTGCATTCAAAGTTATTCAAACATAGGTGTTGCGCTTCGAATGGGACTTTGAGAAACCTCTCTTAGTATTCATCTGCGCTCTCTTGTAGATGAAATAGTGCTGCAAACACTAGAGGGGTTGATAACTCTCTCCACACGTTCCCTCTCTCTCTCTGCAGGTGCGCAGATTGACTGATAGATTAATAGACTGTTTTATTCCCGGAAACTTGAGGTGTGCCTTCACAGTGTAAAAGCAAATACTAATGTAAAGGCCCTTGACGAGTTACAGCCGACCACTCATTCTGTACTACGAACACCAGTTGATTAATGGTAGCACTTTGCTTACTGCAATTTATCTGGAGTGGTGTTTGCTTCTGTGTAGGCAGGGTTGCTTTTGTTCATTTAAGTGGAGAATGGTTAAAGGCTTTGTTTTGTTTTCAACATTCGTCAAAGTGGTGCTGCTTTGTCGCTTGCAGGCACTAATGAAGTTTGATTCTTAAGTGGTCTATATAGATAAATAATGCTACCACTTGCCATTTTCCTTAAAAGTATACACTAAGTATCAAACTAACTGGATGCAGCTTGAAGTGTCTCTCCCAGAATGACATCTTTTCTCTAGCTGAGGAAGTTTAGGTAGTGTGTTCACTGTGTTATGATTACACCATTCCTCATTCAGTCCTATTTCTCGGTAAACTAAATCCTACAGCGGAGCTCTAGCTGGCCAGGAAGCAGTTTTCCTGCGTTAGGAAGTGTGACCTTTGTCAGGCTGAAATGGCCTCCCTGCTCGCTCTTTTGTTTAGATGTGCTGTGCAAATAAACAGATATATCAAGGGAAGTATGCACATACCGATCTCTCCCACTGTAGACTGCCCAACAAATCTCTCAAATGTCTCCTCTCATTTTCTCCTGATCTCACCACCTACGTGGACAATGAGCTTCTTGTAGAGCCATTTCCTCAATGACAACTCAAGCAAAGTGTGTCACGTTCAAGTATACTAACCCAGATTCAAATGCCATCTCTAATTAAAGGCACAGATTGGGATTTGTTGTTTTTCTTTTTGCCTTTTATTATTGTATCTATAAAATGTTTATGAGGAATGAACCCTGCAATAATGCAGTGCCTTGCAAATACCCAAGAAAAACAACTTAACAAGCAAATGAAAGAACATTAGCATAAATAAGAGAGATGAAAATAAGCTGTATGCAAGAGTGTGTCAGTAACTCTCTGTGCAGCAGAACACCCTCGATTAACACCTCAGCCTGTTTTACTTATCTTCCATGAGGGGGGGACCGGGAGTCGAGGACTTTGGAGCTTGGCCTGACAGCTCCTTTGACCTTGAGACCTATCTGGTGTAATCATTTCAACGCTGCCAAGCAGCACAGGCACGGTCTCTCTGCAGAGAGAAGCAGCAGAGATTGCAGTCGACACCTGTCTCAGGCAGTGCTCTAACAGGAGGACACACCACTTGTCCAGGGGGAGAGAAGAGACAGACTGTGCAAGAGGCAAGGGGATGGAGTGAAGATGGAAGATAGACATAGAGAGGCGGTGAAAGAGCCATTAGAGAAATAGAGGGAGTGACAAAGAGGATGCTGGGAAGCTGGGGATGGGAAGTGTTTGGTAAAATGTCACTTGATCGCTGAGACCAAGGCTGATTGAGATGATGTGACTGCCACAAGCGGAGTGTTTGGACAGGGAGGCGCTTGTTGCTCAGTCACAGCTGATTGTAACTGAGCCTCTGAATCTCCTCACTGTTGGAAATTGCATGAAAAGAGATGCACACTGTGCACTTACATAACTTGAAACTTATAAAGTTTGTACTACTGCTGCTGCTGTTGTTTTCCCTCTTGCTGAGCTGTTGTGTTGCCACCAGGCCTGGGTCACATAGCATTTGCATATTATTCTGACTATTTATTTTTACCTGCTGTGTAGCCCAATGTGTGGGGTTTAAATTGACTTTCAAATATTGTCTCGGCAAATGTCTACATTTCTCAGACCTGAACTTTCTAGGACTCAGTGTAATCCAACTACTGTGTTGCTGTTAAAATCCACTTAATGCTGTAGACTGCAGTGTTCGTTTAAACACCTGATTTTGATTTAGTTTTAGCCTTTCATTTGATTAAAATGTATAATTGTAGTCACATTTAGATTACTGTTTCTAGTTTTAGTCAACAAAGACTTATGACATTGTAGTCTAGTTTTATTACAGTAATCTTTTAGTGAAAATCGAGATTTAGATTGTTGCTAGCCCACATCAATCCTCCCACCAATAGCCTCTAAACAAGAAAGATAGCCAGCTGAAAGTCATGTCAATATATATTTTTTTTATTAACAATGGGTTTGTAAATTTGATGTGTAATGTGGAAGGAATCATTTGCAGTGACAAACCCACAGAGAATTATCATCCGACGGCAGTTACTCACCTCTATAAAGCTTTATAGTGTCTCTCAACTCATCCTTTTTTTTTTTTTGGCCCCCCTGTTTTCTGTTTTCTGCAAAAAAAGGCCTAAAAACCCACTGCACACTACCTGCCTAGCACCAAATAGCAAAAAACAAAGTTAGCAACCAGTTGGCAAACATGGTGGAGCATTTAGCAGCTAAAAAATCAGACATTTCGCTCAGCAGTTGGTGGAGACCAAAAACAGAGCATGAATGGGAATGAATGTTAGACTTACGTTCACCAGGTTTACAGAAACACAACTCCAAATGAATGATAATGTCGCTCCGTGTCTGCTTTATGTGTAAAGAGGCATATGTCAGTGCTGTGTCCTCAACTTCATGCTGCTTGTTCTCAAGTGGCCAAAAACACAGGTATTGCAGGTTTAGCATTACATCTCTGCTAGTTCACCTTTTTGTAAATGTCAGTGTAGTGGCCTGCTTGTTTCTTTGGTTTATTCAGCTGCTTTGTTGCTGCTGCTTCTTGTCAGATTTTTAGTGGGACTGTGCAGGCATTTAGTCCATAAATCTGTTATTTTTGCCAAGAAGCTGTAACATCAGCTAAAATTACTGGTATAGACAAAACATTGCCGAAATTCAAGATGATGTATGTTAGTGGAACAGGTCAAGCAGCTAAATCACCCTCTGAGGAAGGGATCATTTTTAGGCAGCCGAGGATTGATTTGTTTTACCAATCAAGAGCATACAATGTGCTTTTCCACAGATGCATGCAAGTTTCTGAATAAAACTTTGTATTAAAACAATAATCAGCTCATTTGTCCATTTATCTGTGTAGTTTTTGTATGTGGACAAAAAATGTTAATACATTTCAACATCAGTTTTTGTCCAAGACTTCTATTTACTTAGTTTTAGTTTCATTTTCTACTTGAGAAAAAGGTTGTCAACTAATATTTTTTGGCATAGTTTCCTTAAGAAAATGAACACTGGTAAACAGCCTAAAACAAAATTCTAGATATTTTTGCAGCATTGTAATCATTTGCGATGGTTACAGTTTGTCACAATTCATTTAAAAAAATGCAGTATGAGATACATTTAGGGCTCTTTTTTTTATTTTTTTTTTACAATTTTTGAATTTTGATTTACTTTACTGCTGCAGTGCTGCAGGAGAGATGCAATGTCTCTGATCTACTGTGCTTTCAGCTGCTGAAAGTGATCTTCTGGATTTGTACATGTTCTCTGACGGAAGCACACTAAGCTGCTCCAAAGCCTGGTTGTCTCCTTTTCGGGAGGAAGAAAACGAGGGCATTTGGTCTGGGCTAGAGCCAAAATCTGGAGGTGTTTGGCATAAAGTAGCTTGCTCTGTGGGTCCTCATCATCATCATCATCCTTTCAGAGACAGACAGGAGGGGCTGTTTGTGGTGTCTAAGGGGAAGTTATCAAGACGAGGCCGTAGCTGGCTCCAAACCACTACAAGAACATGTCAGTCATCATACCAGTGTAGAGGAAGGACCCAGGAGATGCGACAGGAAGCGACTGCTTGGCTGTAAAATAGTCGGTGGGTTTTAAATAATACGCTGCTGCACTGTGGGTGGACAGTTTGTGATATCTGATTCAATAGAATAATCAAAGGAGTCAGAGGTTAGTATTGATCTGTGTGAATCCTTGTGAACAAACATGTCAGAATTCGTTTTCTTGCTTCTTTTCCTAAAATGGCTCTCTGCATTCTTCCGTCTTATTTGTTGTATTCTATAAATACAATTCTGTATATTCTTTTCTCCCCTTCTCTCATTTTCTCTTGCTGTTACTCCTTGGGGGCTTTTTTCTCATCTGCTGAGGTGCTGTTTGTGCTCTACCCTCTTCAGAGTTCTGAGTACTTCCGCATGAATATTTCATTGACATGCACACATAGCCTGTCCATATTCTCCTGTGCATTACCCCACTGACAAACCCTGTGAGTGTGCACAGGACCAAGACGTTCGGGATGTAAAATGTCTTAAATGATATGTCACACACATACATAGAGAGCTGGCTGTCAATCTGAAGAGATATGACCATATGACCCTGATAAAATATGTTGCATCTAACATCTCAAGCTGCGAGGAGTCATGCCAGTCTGTCCTTCTCTCTCTGTCGGCTTCTTTCGTGCTTATCTCTGCTGATATGGATGATTTAAAAAAAGCAAAAGGTTCATCTTTAGATGAGTGCACTCTCCAGTATCGGTCGTCTAAGCCCCAGAGGACGTAATACTTTTAGATCCCCCCCAGCACTTTCCCTTCTTCAATAGCTAAAGCCAAGAACATTTGCCCTTGTGTTATCTGTGTGCTCAAGAAACCGTGAGGTCAAGGCTGATCCATAATGTTGCTGCCGGCCTGGTCTCTTCAATCTGCGTACAAATAACAAAACTTTACAATTTCAAACTGTGTGCAGTACATACGCCAATCCTTCCCAGTGAACTGATGTCAATAAAATGCAACTTTCTTTTTTGTTGGCAAAAGGTTGCAAAAGCAGCAGGAGAGCACTGTTCAAGATCTTAACCAGAGATTTTTAACATTCTGTCAGACAAACCTAACAAACAGCATTAAATGAGATGCAAAAAGGTTAAAAATGCAGTGTTAAATTGGCCTATCACCTGCACACAAAATTGAACTTTAACGCAATTTGAAAGTGTAAAGTCTTGTTATTTGTACGCAGACTGTGAGACCGGGTTGCAGCTGCATGCTAGAACCTGCCAGTCTCTTTAATAAGTAGCTATTGATTAATCTCTCTACCAGCAAAGGGTTAGTTTTTTTGTCAAGGTTTCTTCCAGGCCTCTGTGGATGTATGTTGATATCACTCAGAGCTCGTGCAGGTCCACTGGTCCTCAGATTGGCTGTCTGAAAAGCTCTGTAACCAGCGTTCATGTGGTGCGCCTTAAAGAAACAGCTGATCAGTTTTGCTTTAGACAGTAATGATTCACTGATCAAGAGTTCATGACCGCTCGGGGAGAGAGGAGCCTGTAAATTGTGCTATAGCCTTGAAACACCAAGAATGTGTCGAAACCCAGTCTTACCATCTAAAAATATTAGGTAAAGATAAATACAGTGTCTGCCAAGGATACTTCTCGGCTCTGCTATCCCTGCCTCCTCCCTGCACCGCTGAGTAAATACTGAAGTTACTTAAAGGGTCATAAATTTGGAAGAGCAGAGGAGGCCAGTTTAGAAGCATGTTGTCTTTTCCCTATTTTCTGACTTATTGTACTACAAGGTAATTAAAACCCTTAAGTGTGTTGCTTCTGTTGCAGAGTGATCACAGTGGGAAGCATATTAGCTCTCCTGCTTGTCTCACAGGAGTCTTGGCAGGGCCTTATCAGTGCTCTGTGCTGGTGTGTGTACACTTGCCGGTCTGTGTGTGCATAGACTTACATATTGTGTTTGTATCAGGGAACCACTGTGTGGGTATATGTGTATATGTAAACCTCTTGACATGTGTTAGTTTGTATATTTGTCAATCAGAACACCATCTCACCTCATCCACATGTTTCTCAGCTCAATCAATGCAAGTCATTGGTGTTATGCAATTATATCACATGTATTTGATGGTGAGCTAAATACCTTTAGATCACTCAGGAATCTAGCTAAGTAATCATTTAGGATAGTTGATTCCATAAACACCTTGCCAAAAATATTTTAAACAGATACTGCCCATTTCTTTGTCAAATTAAACACTGTGCTTTAATTACAATAAATTCCTGACTAGGGTTGGGGTTTGGTAGCATTTTATTGAATCTGAATCACATGGAATCCATCATCAAATCCCTTGAGGTTTAGCTTTCAACATTTGTAAGTAACTAAAAGGATAAATAACTTAAACTTAAGGAGATTCTCACTCTGCTGGTCTTATTGGTCTGCAAAACAGTCTAGGATCATTATCGATAATACAGAGGTGTTTCTGAGTGGTGCACCTTTATCCTCAAAAAGGATCCTAGGCTGAGTACAAACACATTAAAGGTGCCCTGTAGAGTTTTCTTGTAAATAAAAAAAAATGTTTACATTCAGTATTCAGAATAAATCAGAATAGTCAACAAAACCTCAGTGGGAAAGGTGCTAGATACAAAGTCAACTAAATTACAATGCCAAAGAGTACCTGCACACTCAGTCAAAGCTTGACGTTTGAATCAACTACGAGTCTTCCTCTGGCAAATACATTTAATCTTTCTCACCAAAATGTACTGTGTTCATTCTTGAGGCCTCATAAATGTCTTGAATACATCTTTTTTCTCATAAAACATTAGCAAAGCCAAATTTTAAATCATGCATTGTTTACATCCATGTTTGCAAGCTTGTAGTCTTCTTCTGTGTTTGGCACAGTGCCACGCTGCTTTGCGCATTACTGCCACCACTGGTCCATCAATAGAATAGTGTGAAACCTGTGGTAGGAATGTGAATTGTGTCGCCTGCCTGCTTGCATATGTGCGTCCTTGTGAGCGTACATTATACAAACAAAGCAGGGACCCAAATCCATTGCTCCATAGTGCTACTAGTGCTCAAAAACAAGGTAAGCAACTGCCAAAAGTTTCATTATAGCATTTCAACAAGTTACTCGCAGAACGTACATTAATCGGCGACATCTGATATAATCTGCCACCAGTGATGTTTGTAATTTCTGCTGCTGAAAGTGAGAGTAAGAATAAAAAATCTGCTGAAGTTACATTAATGTTTCTGCATTGCTCTTTGGTCATAAAAATGTTCGATGAGAGATTCATTAGCATTAGGGCAAATTAAGGTATTTTTATAACCAGGAACCAGATCCAAAATGGAACCAGCTAATGGAACCCCAGCCAGTTCAGGACTACATTTCCAACCTGGTCTTACAATCTGCGTACAAATAACACCACTTTACACTTTCAAATTGCGTGCAAAGCATACGCTAAAGTCCAATTTTGCATGCAGGTGATACGCCAATTAACGCTGCATGGATTTGTGTCTCATTTAATGCCATTGGTCAGAATTAGGCACAAAAATCACTTGGTTAAGGTTAGGGAAAGATCATGGTTTGGGTAAAAACAGTAACATGACGTTTTGAAGTGACACTGAAAATCTCTAAAATGCCCAACATGATGGTAAAAATCTATGGTTAAAATACCCAATGTGACGTTGGTGGTCTTCAACAGTGCTCTCTTGCTGCTTTTGCAACTTTTGGCCAACTAATTACCTAGCCATCCACCCAACCTGCCTCCTCCTAATAAGCCAAAAATCACTATACAAAATGAAAGAAAGTCACCTTACATTGATACCACTTCCCTGGGAAAGATTGGCCTATCACCTGCATGCAATTTGAAAGTGCAAAGTCATGTTATTTGTACGCAAATTGAAGAGACATTTCCCATAGGTCTGTTTGCTTCCAGTCAAGAAAATGATGTTGCTGCATCTTTTGGTATCAAAGAAGAGCTATTTTTGTGAAAAGCTCTTTATGTAAAATGAAGTGTAAAGGTTACTAAAGCCTCCAATCTCAAAACAGTTACAACTTTAAATCCCTAGTTTTAACATTTAGTCTAATGTCTAGCAAGAAACAATATTAAAAGCAGGCTAGAAACAAGTGTCAGCATCCAGATACAAGCCAGAGTGAGGCAAATCTATCCAAAAATAAGACACCTGATTGAAGTTAATTCTTGAAAAGCAAGTGAAAATACCTCCCATCACTGGTACATTTACTCACTTCTAACACTTGAACAAACAACTTTTCCCTCATAGTGTAGTCTGTATTGTAAAGGATTGAGTCCCAGGCAGATGTGCTTCACTGTTATCTAGAGACTACAGTATGTGAAGCTCTGTTAACACGTACATCTGTAGGTAACCCCTGAAGCAATGTCTGTTTCCCATCCAAGGTCAATGTTAGTAGATATGAAATATGTTATTTTGGTTAGCTGTGCCTAGTAACCCTATCTTCTAGAATAACAGGGTTTGGCTGTTTGAAGAGAAGTGGCTAGAAACCTTGAGGCCAGCGGATCCAAATGTTTGTAATAGTTCACATTGTGATCTTTACTCCACTTGGTCCTCGTGATTGGTGTGTTGGATGGCGTCTGTTGACGCTATTTTTGTTTCTGCTCTCCTATAATAATACAGTTGGATGTCTCTGGTGCATGGCAGCCAGGCTAGTTTCTCGAGCGGTGACTTTTTAGTTGGACCTCACAGAAATATCCCAGCTGTGGCGTGGAGAGAGAAGGAAAGCCAGAGCTCCTGTTTTAGGGAAGAACTGATTTGGATCTCACTTGCTGTGTTCAGTCACTTCCCTTGACGCTATTGTCTATGAGAACTGAGGCAAACTGCTATCTTGGAATTACAATATTCTTCTAACATTGACACACACAATTAGTTATTATTATTTGTAATTTACTGTATAATACTTGAAAAAAAGTATTTACATCATGGAATATAAAAAGAATGAGTGATTTATTACTTAAACATGGCAATGTGCAATTTTGAGCTCATAAAAATGCCAAATTTGCACACAAAACAACCTCTATGGCATATAGAAATGTGAATGCAGCACTTACTAGATGTGAACTTGTGGTCAGATGTCTTATATGGATATTATACAGTGTCTGGCTGTGGCTGGCGCTGGAACACAGTAAGCAATGACATAGACCATTTGCTGTGCTGCAGCCTGCAGAGACAATACTGAATCTGTCCACTCCTCCTTCATTGAAAGCAGCTTATCCGCAGAGAACATAATTGATAATGTAAATAGAGAGTTGGACGGACACTCCAGAAGTTTGTCATGGGCTGTTTACATAATGTTCAATTCTGTTTTTCCTGTGATTTCCTGGACGTTACGCAGAGGCCTGAGATAGGCATGTAGGGGTCGGCAAGCAGATGCACACACACACACAAACACAGACATACACACAGCATAGCACAGCACAGGACACGCTTGAGTTTGCACAAACAGAGGCTGCCTGTCCCTGAGTGGGACGTCCGTCCGCAGAGGGAGGTGTAGCAGTCTGGGGAACAGAAGGGAAGCATGGGACAAAACACAGTGACAGCACCGTGTATCTCATGATCTCAGTGTTGACTACCTTCACTTCATCACACAATCCATATGTGGCTTTAAAAGGAGCTGCTGAGGCTTCTCAAAGCTTAATGTGTTTGTGTTTAGAGCATGGTCCTGGAAATAAAAGAATAAACTCCACTTGGCCAGTAAAACTGAAACTATTATGAGGGCTTTGGTGATTTTTCAATAAATCTGTGTGTGAAATATTGTGAAATTGACCCATTCAGTCTTCCAAGTACTTTCCCACCATGTCCAGTTGACTCCATGCTGGCTTATATCTACTACAATTTTCTGCTTTCAGAGAGCTTTGTGTCAAGATGAATCCAAACTGACAGAACCTCAGTAGGATATTGATGTCTGGATCAACAATAAAAATCCATATGAATTGTTGCTTACTCACTTTTGACTCTTTAAATGACTGCCTGTAAATCTTATGGTTCATTCCCACACAGCTTAGGTATTCTGATTGATTTGTGGAAAAAGATAGGCTTTTTGCACATAGGTGCATAGGGTTCTAATAATAGTGATACTAGATATCTAAAGTGTTTGGAGGGTTTTGTCTTTTTTATCAATCCAAAACCAAAAATAAAAGAGGAAATGTTAAAGGAATGGAGTGTAGTTTAAACATAAGTAGCAAATGTTAGCATGCCAGGCTAACTAGCTTACTACCGACAACCTTGCATATATCCAAAAGCAAGGGGCATATTATTAGCTAACTATATTATGTTAAAAATACCTGTTCCAGACTGGAACATTCACTGCTTGGTAGACCATGGTGCTAGTATATCTGAGTTAGGCCATTTTCAAATCTGCGTTGTTTAGTCCGGTTGACTCGGACTCTGTTTCCTTTTCCCGCTTGGTATCATTTATTTGGGAAGATCTGAACGGCAATCAGACTTGGGTGTGGACCGAAACAACTGCACCAAGTCTTGTTTGAGGAAGTAGTCAAATTCTGGAGCGGTTCATTTGTGGTGGGAACGTGAGCAAATGAACTATAGTTTTGAAAACGGTCTCAGAATTACAGTAGTGACCTGCAAACAACTGAAGGCAGTGGTCAGTATGTTTATTCATAGATACAGTATCTATGAACTAATCATTACGTAATGATTCATTAATATGGTAGTCTGTTCTGTAGTAAATCATCATTGTTTTCTACAGTAAAGTCCTCAAGTCAGAGTTATTTAGGAACCACTTCCTAACGATTCATCAAATATCAGACTGTAACTGATTTGTTCCTCACTTTGTTGCTTAGTGACTACACACAATATTACTGTTTTGTGATGTAATTTAAAACCATCTCTAAACATTCTTAGTTCAAGAAATCAGGCGATCCCACGTACACCCCAGCATATTTTTGGCCACCTTTGACCTAAGCAGACATCTAATCAGCCAAAATAAAAGTAAACACTTGTAGGGGTGTGCAGAGTCTTTAAAGCATTACCACTGTGTTGCTTTTCCAAGTTGAAACATTTACAATTACTTTTTGGAACATGTAACCTCAGTCTTTTAGCATTATATCCAGTGTGGTGCCCTTATGTGCTTATTTAAGGCACCTTTACTCTTTCAAAAAGACTTTCCTACTTGCTCTATGTAAAAATATTTTAATCTTCAAAATAACTGAGACATGATACTCTCAGAAGCTGCCTTTCGAGGGAGGCTCAAATGTAAATACAATCTTGGATGTTGACGCGAATTTGCTGACACAAGTCCGTGTCCATCCTGGCCTTTTGCTGAGAGGGGACTTCCTATCTTCAGTCCTGCTTTTCCTGCCAAGACAACAGTTATCACTCTGGGGAGAGATAGGTACTTTCCCCAAAGTATATGATAAGCAAGCTTGTTAAATTAGGCAAGTAGTAAAGGTAGTAGGTAGTTACAAAATAAACTGAAAGAAGTGCAAAATATACTCTTTGTTCAAAAATGTTCCAGGGCATTTTTTCTTGTTGGTTTTGTCCAGAAAAATACACAATTTCCATACATTCTTGTGACCAAATTGTTTTTGTTAGTTTATGACTAGTTTGCAGTGCAGTTTTGCAGTGTGTAAGCTGTGACATTTAAAGTGTACACAGTTGTGCTCTGCTCCCCTAGCAGTTCGGCTAGCAATTTGCTCATTCAGCACAATGCATTGTGGGATCTCACTGCTTAATCCTAGGGTTAAAATGGAGTATACGTTCCCTGCAGCCGTAACGAGCACTCTGTCGTCACGGAGGAGACTGGTGACACATTCCAATTACTCCATCTCTCTCTAAACCTGGCCAATCACTCCAAGAAGCTACCTTGTTAAAAGAAGATGGGGAGGTGGTGGAGGACAGTGATGGAGGGATGTGACCTTGTGCAAGTGTGTGTGTGGTCATATGCTGACAGGAGATACGCAACATCACACATGCAAAGAAGGGCTCTAGCCAGCAGATCACATGGGCATGCACTGACCCACACTGTGTCACAGAGACAGAGTAGCCCTGCAGCAGATGATTTAAGAGCTGGCTGGAGCAATCAATATTTTAGCAGATATGAAATCCAGAAACGTCATCCAAGGTGTATTTAAAATGATGTGAATCTGGGCTGTAGAATAAGCGCGATATAAATCATTAGCCGCTTGCCCTGTTGTACTGTAGCTTACAGCTCTGTATGAAATTGTGTGTGTGTGTGTTTTCACTGACAATAAACCCAATACTTTTTGGCTGAAGCAAACTTGGTTCAACCAAAAAGTCTGCAATATTGTTTGACTTTAAATGTTTCTCAAAGGATTTCTTTTGAAACAGTATCACCAAAACTTATAGTACAGCTACTACGTCTACTACTACTAATTACTAGTTTTTAGTTTGAAGTAATTAGTTTCTTTGTTACTAAAATAACTGCAACTGAAATAAAAAACACAATCTGCAAATTCTAATACTGTCCCTGTATTGTTTGATATATGCCAAATCTATGTCAAAAAACATGTGTTATATCAAAACCCCTCTCTTTTCTCTTCCTGTAAAATGTTAAAATATTTGTCACCTTGAATTTGGGAGCGTACACATAAATCTACCCAATCAAAAATGATTTGGGACGGCTAGCTCACCCAGCCCATCTTATAAAAACACATTTGACCGTTAGCTTGTGGGTTGAGGTAGCTAGCAGAGCAATATCATAATAGGATGTGTTTGTTTGTCAGTTGGCAAAAATGTAGTTTTACTCATGCTAGCTGTGTGGCTCTGGAAATGGCAGTTGTCAGTCAGTTGGTCCCCAACTTTGGTCCAGACTGAAATATCTTAAAAACGGTTATATGGAGTTCCCCTGACTTTTCCTCTAGTGCAGTGGTTCTCAACCTTTTTTTGGGCCAGCACCCTCTATCCATTATCCATTATCCTCCCTGAATATTAATGTCAATTATTATTTTGCGTTATAGCATTAAAAAAGCATATCATTAGATGCCAAATAACAGATTTGATTTAATTGGACAGTTGGAATATCGTTATAATTAGTTTCCCATTCAGGGAGCAAAAAATCTATGTGAATAGAAATTATATTTATGAGTGTTAAAAAAATGCAATGGTTAGAAATTTGACAGTCAAACTTTAGTTAGGTCTCGTTATTGATCATGAACAGCAGCCAATCAGAAAGCTGTAATTTGGCGCCTTATCAATTGTTCCAACGGAAAACAAGAGCGGCCTACCAAGGAAAAAGAATGTTCAATAGAATACTGGCGGCATTTTTACTTGTTCTGCGCCATTTCACTGATATGATATGATTGCTGTTGTTTTATGATGCTATTCAGTTGATTAGATAATCATACCTGCAGCTGTCTGGCAGAGAGAGTCAAATGAAATAACCAGGTCAAAGGCCCACAGCAGTTTTGGAAGGTTTGGGGGGTCCTCCCCAAAGAAAATTTGATATTATTTGATTAAAAACTATGCATTTTCACATAATTTTGGACTATTATCATCACAATATGTATTAAAAAACACACTGTACCATAAAAAACAATAATCACAAAACATTGGTAAAACAGGCTTCTAATGAATGGATTTAAACAGCAATTTTCTCATCCTCCTATAGTCAGGCTGTAGCCACTAGCCAGCTGTAGGGGCGACTATAGTTCAAATTTTATCTTTATCTTATCCACAAACAATTTATTTGTCCTGTTTTGCACATATCACAGAGAAACAACAGACTGCATTAATGCCATCTCACCACTTTCTATTTCCTTGCTGGAATAAAAGAAACACATCAGACTTTATGATCCAACTGATAAAGATTTATAGTGTCTGTTAACATTTGACTTCCGTTCCAGATACTTCGTTCCAAAGTTCAGAGCGGCTGTTCTGTGATCAGATTTCCTTAAAGAACACTTCCACTTAAATACAGAGAGTTGAAACTGTTTGAGAATCAGCAGACCATAAAAATCTCCTGCTGTCAGTTTCCTGGTTGAAGCTGCTGATTAATTTCAATTTTGCTAAACTAAGATGTTGAACATTATACCTGCTAAAGATCAGCATGTTAGCAAGGACAGCCTCACAGAGCCGCTAGCATGGATACAGACTGTTAGTCTTGTTTTTTGTATAAAATGAAAATCAAATTTAAATGTAGGTTCTAATAATTACAGGATCAGTTCACCTAAATTACACAACAGTCATCTACAGGTCCATATCTCATTATAGCTCCATATAACACTGTATTTGCTATGCCATGTCCATTTTTGAATGATCCAATCAAATCTAGAAAATGCAACTATACCCAGACGCTCTAAATGGCGGCAATGTGACTTTAACATTCAAAAATTCTAAATCTGCTTCATCGGGACTGTGTGGGTGTAGTTTGATCGGGTTTGATTGATGGTGGCTTGGCAACAGCAAACCCACAACTGTCATCACATTTTGATTCAAATGTTGCTGAATCCTAATTGGTGGTATGTGGCATCTCCTTTTTCCCACTGAGCTTCAAACTTTAAACCAATGAGAAAAGCAAAGACAAGAACACAAATACAGAAATCTCTCTTGTGAAATAACCACAACTGACTTTGACAGAAAACACTGTATTCATGTAGCACTCCATCACCCATAGTGAGAAGTGATGTGAGAGAATTTGTTTTCAGGGCCTTCAAACTTTGGGTAATTTATTACTGTAATAAAACTGTATCCCTTGTATTTTATTTTATTCATTATTTGCCTTAAAGCATTTTGAATTGTTCGAAAGGACACAAATAAACCCAGCTTCCCTTGCCTATAACCACATAAATACATCACTCAATTCTCATGTGGTGTTCTGCACTTCCTGTACTGTCCTGTTATATCAGTATTTCCAGCAGAAACTGGCTCTAAGGTGCTCATGTCTTAGTGAGGAAGGGTTATACTGGACAAACTTAGTGGAAGTTATTAGCTGTGCGAACGAGTAGACTTGATCCCTCATCTGAAATGTCTCTTGCACTCGAACAGCAGGTAACACAGGCCATATGTGGTCTAACAAGTCATTGTGGGATTTTTCCAAACATAACACCAGACTGTACTGTATGTACTGTAGTGTGTGTGCATGTGCTTGTGTGTGTGTGTGTGTGTTGGTTAAGTTAACATTTTGTCCTTTGGACGGTTGGGTGCAGGATTACAGTTGGGGTTAAATTACAGGTTGTGGTAAAGCATGGAGTACAGCAGTTCAGGATTAAGTTAGTAAGTGAATAAGTAATGGAAAGACCTCACAAATACAGTAATATTGTATCAGTGTAAGTGTGTGTGTGTTTGTACATGATTGTATTCTTGTCTCTGCTTTCGCTCTGGTGTGTTTCGGTTTGAGGGAAAGCTTTAGTCCCAAGGCCCCGTGTGCTGAATAATGTGACAAAATTTTGTGTGTGTGTTTGTGCCTGCCAGTAAAATACTCGGTGGGAAGTCCTGTCCAAGCTTTACTTTTCTTGAAGAACACATATTTACATTTCACCATAGACATATTTCATTCAAAAAAAAAAAAGGAAACATACTGGCAACAGAGTGCTGTATTGAATTTATAAAAACGGAGGTGCTGCATCACCTCTGAATATTAATTTATCACTTAAAGATCCCTGTGGTGCGTTTCATTGATTTGTTTGCTGTTGTAATGTGAGCAATGGATGATTGAATTGTGCTGAACCGGCGTTTCTTGTCTATTAGGCCGATATTTTGACATAGGAGTGGAGGACGGGGGTTGGGTTGGATCATTACCCATCTTAACCACAAACGTCCATAAACAAGACAGAAACGTGGCCGGGATGAGTAATTTACAGCCGCAATCTCATCAGACATAAATCCTTATCTCTTGCCAACATATTGACAGTCAGAGGATAAACAATTTATCAGCCATTTGAATAAGTAATTTTCGGCAGCTCTATTTTTGTGATATTTACAAATGTACCTCCCTTCACTGGTCCGGTATGCTCACCTTGTCTTCCCCTCATTTTGTGCCTAAACAGAAACCTGAGTAACAACAAGATCTCCCTGCTGAGGAATGGCTCCTTCTATGGATTGGCTGCCCTGGAAAAACTGTAAGTACTTAAATCAAGCTCTCTTTACTGTTTTGTCCTCCCCAGAGTCCTAATAGCTGTCATCACTGGAGCAGTTCTGCACTGTAACAGGGGAAAGTTAAAAAGGGGGACATTGTGGGAAATTAGGAGATCCTTGTCGAGGTTTACCCTGCAGGAGGCTTTCCAATAGTTTTCACCTTTCTGCCCTCGTTCTTAACCTCAGTTGCCACAGTAAATGTCTTAAAAGGGATAATATATAGCATCATATTAAGGCTTAATGCAGTGCAAGATCAGGGAGCTTTAACAGTATGACTGACTGCGCTGAGTCCATCTCGATGAATCCTACATCATGTGCGACGTCTCAGAGGGCTGTATGCGTGCAGCCTGATGATGAGCTCTATGATGGCTGTCCTGCTCTTCCCGCCGGCCCCCCTCAAGTCAACTATTGATTGCTTTCACCTCTGTCCAGCCCAGTGATCACTGCTTTTCTACCTGATAGTGATTCTGACATTGGCTGATGATGAGGAAATCAACGAGGGGCTTGAAATCACACGGAGGAGATGGCTTGATAACTCTCCCTTTCAGTCAATCATCCCCAGATGTATGCATGCACACTCGTTCACATGTAGAACACACATATTAATCCCACGCGCACACACACACACACACAGACTACATCAGTGACTGCCTTTGAATATTATTACAGTCAGTCAGTTGGCCCCGACTCCCTGACTACTTGACAGTTAAATTCAGATTGGATTAATGTCAGTGGAATAATTCGACCCCTCTTCCACTCCTTTTTGGTTGGTTGTGTCGCCAGTCGACCTACAGGATGATGTCACCTGTCTCCCCGGGCCTCATTAGTGCCATTAAACCTTTCTACCCTCATCCTTCCAGCTCCACTGGAGTGATGGAGAGATGACTGCGAGGCTTTTAAGGACACTCAGCCAAAGGTTTTCCGTGCCTGACCTCTTGGAGCAGCAGTTTGCGTGCCCTATCCTTTCCTTCACCTCACTCTCCGGGTACAGCCTGTCCATCCGTACTGCCACATGCAGCATTTGGCAGAGATACATCTGTCGCTAGCAGTTGACGCCAGGCCAGGTAGCCTCAGTGAGTTGAAAGTGGCGGCCAGCTGTTCCCTCGTCTGGCCCAGCCGACTGACTTCCTGCCTGCCCGCCTGGCTGACTGGCTGGATGTGAGGGTTGTGGTGAATTGGCAGCTGAACGACAATCTTAATAACACATGTGTATGAGTTTGAACCATTCGTGCTGCAGCTGTGGACTCAGTATACTTCTTGCATACTTGAGTAACAAACATACCTGGTGGGGCGGCAATGGGGAAATGGTGATCCCAGAGCACCTATTTAGCCACACATGGCTGAATGGTGGTGTCGGTCTGACTGTCAGTTGCTCAGTCCGTCCGTCCACCGCTTTGATCCAGACTGAAATGTCTCAACAACCATTGGATGGATTGCCCTGAAATTTGGTGCAGATATCCAAATAAATTAATCATAGGATGCAGCATGCTGACTGATCCCCGACTTTTCCTCTAGCGCTACCATGAGGTTTACATTTGTCGATTTGAGTGAAATGTCTTGACAACTATTGCCGTGAAATTTGGTTCACACTTCTTCACACTTCATGTCAATTGTAATAACTTTGGCGATCCCTTAATTTTTCATGTAGCGCCACCATCAGGCCAATGTGTCTGATAATAATGTGTACAGCTGTACTCCGTATTTAGTGCTAACTAGCAAATGATAGCATGCTATATGTTAGCATGCTATCAAATGCCAAACATGGTAAACATTATACCTGCTAAACATAAGCATGTGGGCATATTGTGGGCATGTTATCATGCTAACCTTAGTATTTAGCTCAAAGCGCCGCTGTGATTTCTAGTCTTGTTCTTTGTATAAAATCGGAATAAAATTGAAATTTAGGTTCCGATCATTATAGGATCAGTTCACCCAAATTACACAACATATTTTGATGCTTTACTCATTACGTAGCCTCCTGAACCACTGGAGGCTGGCCGTGACGCAGCTTCCAGAAGCTGACCAATCAGAACAGATTGGGCTCATCGGCCTTAAAAAGACAGGATTTGAGACAGCCTGTTTCAGACAGAGGCTGCATTTTTTAACTGTAAATCATGCAAAGATATTCCAGTAGAACCCCAGATTAAAAATATAGACCTGGAAATGTGCATAATATGGCCCCTTTAAGCATTTATTAAACCATACTAAGTGCTCCATCCAAGAACGTATCATAGTGATTATGGCATTCAAGTCCGGCGCAAAAACACAGCAGCAACTTATTAATCCCCCAAGGAAAATGCTTTTAATGTGACTTCCTTCTATAGCCTACATAGTGCCCTCTTAATGGAGGGTTCCTGTATGTTGGATGATGGCCTGAATCCCCCCATATGGACACAAGCCCATTACCATCAGCCAAACTGGGTCCCACGGGAGCAGAGCGGGAACAAAGCCTGTCACTGTTCTCTGGTCAGGACACTGAATCTAGCTTTGCCGCTTCATCATGGGTTCCCACCACAGAGATCCTCAGTGTTTGAGCTCCTGTGAAGAATCTGTGTGAAACGGATGAAGCTGGCATGTTTTTTAAGTTC
Organism: Thunnus albacares; assembly: GCF_914725855.1. Classification (NCBI taxonomy): domain Eukaryota; kingdom Metazoa; phylum Chordata; class Actinopteri; order Scombriformes; family Scombridae; genus Thunnus; species Thunnus albacares. Next base: position 6,444,798 of record NC_058119.1, read on the forward strand.
TCACACTGATAACACTGCATTAAATATCACACTGAGGTCTGATAACAACTTTTATAGATACATTGGATTGAATTTCATTGAGCTAGATAAATGATTTTAGTATTTCTATATAGCCTTATACTTTAGAACAGGTAGAGTGAGAATAGGTGCTGCAGTATGTACCTTCTTGACATAAACAAGAAAGATTAAATTAAAAAGATTGACTTGACTGTTGTACAATTTAACACAAACTTTAAACAATAAAATAAAAAAACTATAGCTCAGAGCTATATATTGATTTAACAATAAGGCAAAAATATTTTCAGGTTGTCAAATATAAGCGCCACACTTTGAAATAAGCATCCTTCTATTGGCTATGAGCATATTGTGTATTATGGTCTCCAGATACAAAGTGTCTTTACAGTAGTAGTTATTTTTATTGTTGGTGGTGGATGTGACAGTAGCTGTATTCTGAACAGACTGCCTAAATGTTTTTCACTGGTGAACAGCGGGTCTATTTTTTGGTCTGTTTGACCAAACGTTATTTGTCTAGCCCTGAGGACTTTGGAGGCAGGCTGGATAGACTGAGTGGACAGCTCAGGGCAGAGACAGTATCAGAATTCAGAGTGGCATCTGCAATTGCTCATTCTGAAAGTCGATGTCAGAGGTGTGAGGAGACGTCCTTTAAAAAGTTTCGCAACTCCTGTCGTTCCCACCGAGGAGGTGACGTTTATTCAGTCTTCCTTGTGAATGTGTCTCCTTGGGAGGTGATTGATGAGGGCGTGGCAAATCACTGAAGGACACATCGTCTGGCTGGTTGTGCATAAGAATGTAGGACAGGGTGAAGTCCATACTCTGGAAGCAGAGTGTAGATGGAAAGCTCTGTGGTCATATGATCATAAACCAAACTGACCCCGAGGTTATCCTCATCAGGTTAAAGGTCAGAGGTTATTAGCAGGGACAGCAGAAAAAAAAATGAGAGCATTATTGACCCGCTGGAGTCAATAATACTTGATTAAAGCAGAAGACCACTTAATCTGAGATTTCAGTTGCATGTCAGATGTCACTTTTCCAATAATCTGCTGCCTTGTTGTCATTTTAAATAACAATTTGTTCTTAATTGAGATATGTGATTATAAAAAAATAGAGATTACATGTAAATTGATGGATTTTTGCTCTAAAATTTAAATTATGGAGCATTTCTATTTATCCCCCTCACTAGTATTGATAAAGGTATGTGTAGGTTAATTTCTATATTATTATTAACACAGAAAAGGTGCAGTTAAATCTTCTGATATAACCCCCCAAACCAACCCACCTGTTCAATCTCTTTTTTTTTTTTTTATAATCAATCTAATCCTTAAAAAAAATGTATATTTCTACTTCCTCCTGCTTCAGCACATGCTGGTTCCACTTGTGTGTGTGTTGTTGTTGGAGAGCAGTTGTGAAACTCAATCCAGTGGTGAATTTACATTTGCTATTGCAGTTGAACAGTTTCCAGATTTTTTTCTTATCACGTAAAAGCATGGTTGTCTTTTTTTTCTGTTTACCTAAGAAGGGACATGAAGTAAAATGAAGCCATAAATGGATCAAAGTGCAGTCTTGAAATATGAATGGTGTTATTGTTATTTTACAGGAGACCGTTGCTGGGTCACAGTTGAGGCGAAACATGTGAGCGCCATGGGTGTGACCGATTTACTGACCAAAAAACGGAGGAGACAGATTCTTCCTCTGTCTCTCCTGCCTTTCACTTCATAAAGCTGTTAATCACAGACTGTCTCCTGTAATGAAAGAAAAAAAAAAGCAGCAGATGGATGCTGTAAACCGATATGATGATTTAACAGAAACATTTACAATATTTATTTACAGCATCAGAGTACTGGGAGATGTTTCTGTTGTGTTCTATTATGATATTTAAAAAATAGCAAGAGAGCATGAGGGGCTTGCATCAAAAGCGGCTCTTAGAAGAATTTTCTTTGCACTCTCCTTGACCTTTCGCTTTGTTCTGATAGAAATATCTCACACTGATGAGAACAGTAGTTCCAAAATTGGATACAGTTGCTGAGCTGTTAATGAAGAAAGTATCTTCCTCACCGTTCAAGGTTTCTTAGAGCTTTTTCTCTGTCTGCAGTAAAATTGCTTCAGATGGTTTCATGTGACCATTTTAATTTGGAGTGTAGGATGAAATTAATGTGTCTTTACATAAGTGTCTACTCTCACTTTTTTACTCCTTCCTGTTCTTCTAAGGCAGAAGTGATATCTGAGAAAATCACAGCAAATATCCCATAAGCACGACTCATCTACTCAGTAGGAATAAATTGCACTCCAGCAGTGTTTGAGAAATGTTTAATCATCACTCCAAATGGGTTCAGACTGTGGAGACATTTAAGTGGCAAAGACGTATATTTTCTGTAAAAATCTGTGCGATTTTAAATATATTGTACCTTCAGTATTTATGCAAAGTATTACCAGCTTTACGTTGATGAGTGCTGACTGTTTCAAATAGGCTATTTGATTGTGCAATGTGTCTTGCCAAGGAGGTTGAATAATTAATTTATGCCCACAGGTCCTTTAGTGCTTACTGTATGTAATATTTCCGTAATGCAAACACACATAAAGGAAAGTCCATTGCTGTTTGATGCTCTGGCAGCCGCACCTACAAGCCTGTCACAATGCGTGCACATTCAGTCTGTTTAATTGGACTGAACTGTCTGACTGTCCGCCTTTTCCCCTCTCCTCAGTGAGCTTTCAACACATATTTATTTACAATCCAGTAGGTGGTTATCTGTCTGCTGTAGGTGTTTGCTGTGATGTGTGTGTGTGTGTGTTTGTGTGTGTGTGTGTGTGTGTGTGTGTGTGTGTGTGTGTGTGTGACCAGGCCTTCCCTCAAAGCATCTGCAAACTGACCCATGAATATTTAACATGTGAATAAATGGTTTTCATAAATAGATTTCACATTAGCATCAGGGTTGGTGCCAATATACTTAGTCAAGTTAATAAGAGAGTCAGTTAGAGTTGTTACAGGGAGGATGAGAGGTACGATAAGGGGATTTGCTGCATGCTTTTCATTTGCATTGTGAAGAATAACCTATAATATAATGAATATCCAAGGTTGCAATTTCATGAACTGCCCCACTCACTCTTCAAAATTCTATTTTGTATCAACATTTCTATGGATAAATATTAAAGTGATGACATATTCATCTTAGTCAGTGATTGCCCTGTCCTCATAGCACTAAGTTTAAAGTAGCTATAATCAATATTTTTACATGAACAATGGATCACATGACATGTTTTTATTTGAAAAGGGTTTCCTGATAGAGACGGACAAACAGAGAATTTTCAGCTGACTCTCAGCTCTATAGTTTTATAGCCTGTTCATTGTTTTGGTTTTCTGGCCTGCAACTTCTATGTTTTGATTGACTCTCACCACTCTCATAGCATTGTTTTCTGTGATAATACATCAGGGTTGTGTTCATAGCTGTGGCCAAAACATAACAGCAGACTGAAAAGCAGTTTTTTATTGCTCTATCTGGTTGAAAGTTTCAGGTCATTTTCAACTGTTGACAGAAGTGTGCCCCGGTGCAGCTGTATTCACACCCAATAGTGATGACACAGTGTACTAGAGGACAACTGCAGTATATGTGAGAAGTTAAACCACTGGAGGTTAGCAAACACAAGATACTCAGGAGGTTTTTAGTTACTCTTAAGTTACTGTCTCAGACTGCGTACAGGTGGCCGTACTCTGTTTGTGGAGGGTATTGTGCATGGATGTATTAAGAGAGATGGATACGGCGCCGTCGCTCAGCCTTGCTACCATTTTTTCCCACTGGCCACACATGGTATTGCAGCGAAAAAATCACCTGTGGCTTAAAAAGCATTTTCCCAATGGACCACAATTATAAAAGAGACATCTATAAACTTGCTCACAGGACAAACTGCAAATTAGGTCAATTATTACTCTTTGTTTTATGAATTTTGAATCCATTTCTAAAACTCTAAAGCAATTTTAAAATTTGTGACATCATCCCAATGTAAAGTCTATGGGTTGTGCAAACATTTGCAGAGCAGGGTCAGCAGGAGAAACACTACTGTACATATTCAGTGTGCCGCACAGCACAGAGGCAAACCTGGAAGCTAGAAATGTTTTTGGCTCATGCGCCATGCGAGCAATTTTCATTCAATTGAGTAGGCGCCATCTTTGAGTCCGATATCCAGCTCCTGTAATACATCCATGGCATTGTGGCCACACACGGTCTGAGAGGAAGACCTGCAGATACTAGTCAGGGTTTAAAAAAATCACACGTTTTTGGGGTAAACCCCCCCCCATCTAATCTAAAGATGCTAGTATTGTTGATCAATTAAAGATGAGGCAGTAAAGAACAGTGCTCTTTGTAGTAAAGATACAAATAGACTATTATTTACCAATGAAACTAAAGAGTGCATTTCAGTTTTTCTTAGGTTTGTTTTGTTTGGACTACCTTTATTATGGAAATGTATTTGCTAACTGGATATAAATACATGTGGCAGGGTTGAAGACTCTGTCTCCTTCTTTAACTGTCAGCCTTTTTAGCTGTTTGCACTTTCAAGCATTAAATATAATAGAAAGCAGGTAAGTTTGTGTGAATGTGTAGGTGTGTATATAAAGTACAGCATGTGTGTGTGTGTGTGTCATCACTGCTCTGAGCTGAATATTAACCCTCTGACTGTGAGATTCTTGGTGTTTACTGGAAACAAGGTGCCTTTATATGCATAAACACCCTGCCGTAGACACCGACGTGCCACTGAGAAATATGTTATACAAATGAGTATATGTCATCGTCTCATTTCATTAAGTGCGCACACAATCGAATACATCATGCAGCATCACTTTCCATTTGGATGAGTGCCCAAGTGGCCGAGGCAGGCTTCGGTTTTATTTGCTTATGTACTTCATGTTGAATTTGACCTTTTGTGAATCTGATATTTTGATAATTACATCAACATCGAGATCCATTTAATGAGACTGCGCGTGATTAAATACTGTTTGCTATCAAAAAGAAAGTGGTGCTCTATCTAGAGGCTGTGCCTGGAGTGTGTGTGTGGTCTGGTCAGTGTGTGTGTGTGTGTGTGTGTGTGTGTGTATATGTGTGTATTTCTATTCACAGTAAGTGTATGTGGGAGCACACCTCTGTATCAGTGTGACATGGTAATCATCTAGATTCAGGGAGGAATTTGCCCATTAGTGTCACATAGTGAACAGGCTGATATCCTCGGGGTCATATGGCTCGGGAAGAAACTGAGCAGGCCAAGATATACAGTGCAGTTTAAATTAATTGGGGACCACTTCAGTAGCTTTTCAAACATTAACCACAAATGGTGGAGTTTATACTGAGGGCTGCTCCTGCTCTTCAAACATGCACGGCTGGGGGAGTAGAAAATGGTTATTGTTTAAACATTCATCTCATTTGAGCTGCTCCAGCTGTATCTACACTGGATGTGTGGGGCAAGTCTCCCCAAAGGTAGTTATCATTTGTTTGTATGTGTGTATCATAAATTCTCAAAAAGTGACCAGGGTCTTTGTTTACCTCAGCTGAAGAGAGAACCGGGCCTTTTTTGAGAAAGGCTATTATCAGACACAGTACTTAAGTTTTACTTCCCCTGTTCTATAACTATATAATCTACTGTGTTTAGAAGATTCACTGTTTTCTAGCTTGCTCCACTTTGCTGTGTTAACTGGTCATTGTATGCTGTTACTGCAGATTCTAGGCTTTATCTTTTTTATAAAAGAATCCTGAAATCATGTTGTGTAAATGTAGATTATGCTGAATTTCTAATGTGAGTCATTATAGTACTTGTAATTTTTCACTGCCTTTATTTGAGAATTTATGAGTACACATGTAAGCCTGTTTGCAACGGTGTGGGTCACACTGTGCTTGTGTACAGGGGCCCTGGTGGATGGAAGTCCATTCTGAGTGGATTGTGAGCATGTGAGCAAACTTTGTCAACAAAATGTACTATTTATGCCTGGCTGTTTCTTGCTTTAAAGTGATTAGCCGTGATGTTACCGTTGAATCAAACCCAGAACCGTCTTGGTATAATCATGGAGCCACTGAGATGTCTCTTTAACTTTTATTTTGCAAGTTGAAAACAAAAATATTGAAAACACAAATACACAAAGTGAAACTCTGGCTTAAATCCCAAAGTAAATAGATAAACATGTAAATAAGCAGTAATCAATTTTAAGCCAGGCCAATATTTCACTGCCTGTATTATGCTGAGGTATAAAACCAAGTTTAATATATTCCATTTAATTTTTGTGTTTGGACATGTTTTGAAGTAATTTTTCAACATCTCTGCTACAGCAACATGCAAGGCAAGGATTGTATGACTAACAGAACTGGACCTGATTAGTAAATCGATCAAATTTTCTGCTTGAAGTTTGCAGCTCCCCCTGTGCTGGGCTTTACTTTGACTGCTCTGGTTTCCTCCCACTCTCCAAAACATGTTAGGGATAGTGAAATAGCTCCAAGCTGCCTCTAGGTGATTATCTGTTTATATGTGTGTTAGACTAGTTATCTGTCCAGGTGTACCTTCACTCGATGTGTGCTGGGATGAGCTGGATAAGTTGGCTCCAGCTCCCTGTGGCCCTGAAAATGGACAGATGTAATAAAACCGAATGGATGCTTAAGCTTGCTGAGAATTCACCACTGTGAATGTGACGATTTCTTAAAACTAGGTCACCTATGTAATAGAAATCTGCAATTATTTCTCAAATTGGTGCCCTATGACTAGAAAGGGCACCAACCCTCTTAAGGGGGAATCCTACAACAACCAGAATGCATTGCACATGGTCCCGTCCAATCAGCTACTGATAGTGTGTTTACGGAACGCAAGGGGCGAGTATGTTTCCCAGCAGAGGAGCCGGTTAGCAGAGACAAAGTATTACATCTCTTTACTGAGGCTTATTTTCATTTCCAAAATGTTTCTCCTCATTGAGTCTGGATATATCGTACTGGTGCGCAAGGATCATAAAACAAACGATACACTGGAGTCAGTTATGTTGATCAAGTTTTTTCAAGTTTTCTTCCAAATATGCTGAAGTATTTAGTGGCATGATGTTTTAGTGTCAGCTTTTCCCTATCGCTAGCGTAACATGTCAGACAGAGTGTTTTGGGAGACCCACCTTTGACCGTCTGGTGCTGGAAGAACAACAGTTTTTGCAACTGCGCCCCAGAGACATAGAGAACAATAAGAACTGCTGTTGTTTTTCACACCATATACCTAATTCAGATAGCTAGAGATAAGGTTGAAAATTGGCAAAGTGGTCCTTTAATGACCAGAGTAGAAATATCATGAGTAGAAATGTGTATCCTAAGGCCGCACCAGTTGTGAAATACTGATATATACAACATGTATAAGCAGCAGCGGCCTTATAACTCCTAATAGCGCCTTTGTTTATGTATGTGGATACAGAAGGGGAAGAGAAGGAAGCAGAGAAGAAGACCTCATGACCATCAGTGCTGCTATTTCCTTTATACAAAGTTGGCGTTGTACCTAGGACAAGTAAAAAGTTGTTGAACCAGTGGGATTGGAGACATTATTAAATTCTGTTAAGGGCCCACACAAAACACAAGCAAATATTTCACTTAATCGCCTAGTGACAGTGTGAGACCACTAATGCACTGCAGAGCTGGATTCCAATATCAACTTCACAATATTATGTACAGATGGGGCTGGAATTACTGACAGAGGACATTACAGATCATGCCAGATAGTTAATCACTGAAAAGGATGCAGAAAAGGATGCTGAATCGACTTTCAAATGGTTTCCTCTGATTGTTGAAACATTTTGGCACTCACACTGTTATATTATGTAGCAGACCCCACCCGTCTGTAACCTTAGCTGTTTATAACACACACAACAAAAATTTATAATGTTTATTTGCAGATACTTGTTGGCTCAGCTCTCAGGATATAAAAGGTGGTTGTGTTGCCTGTGATGCCATCACTTGATTTATGTGGCTTTAAAAATGACCTCATACAGGAAGGCAGTGAAACAAACGGCTGACACCCAAGGTAACATTCGATGGATAGTAGGACTACAACATAATGACAAACATCACAATTATTCTCATAGAGAATTTTGTGATTGCATATGATAGCATCAGGAGAGATTCAAAGGTATTAATACTTAAGATCCTCATCCAAACATTCAAACTTGATATCCATAACTGCAATTTGAAATTTTCGGGGGTTTTTTTCTCTTTTTTTTGTCTCTCTGTTTATTAATTTTCAAGGTTTATCTTCAGGGGCCCTCTAAGGAGCTCTTATAAAGGTATCCCACACGATTGTCTCTGCTCTTGGTTTATTTAATGCAGAATGGGTTTCAGCATTCCTTGAAAATTGTTATACAGTAGCACATTTCCTGTTTGGAGACTCACCAAGCAGTGGCCTCTGCCCCTTGGTGAGGCAGTCAGTCGATAAGTTTGAAAGTTCTGAGCATTCAGCAAATTCTGAGACGGCAGAGAAGAATACAGCAGTGAGCTGCAAGATAGTTCAGGATGAAAGGAGGTGCTGCAGGCAAAACGGATGACCTCTTGACCTCCACCCTCCACCCGCTCTCTTGTAACATATTGTACATGATCAAAGACAACTTTGGATGAGAGCAGAGATGAGAGCTAACCGTTGGTCGACCCGACTGGACCAGGAGGTTAGTCTGTCAGGAAGACAACTTCAGTGCTCTTCCTAAGGCGTGCTACACCTTGCTGTGTGAATGACAAATCCTAGAGGACGTCTCCAGAAAGTCTCATTAGTAATTCTGATTGTGAAGAGTCAGCAGCTAGTATATTTAGGTGTTGAGGTCAAAGCAAGTGCACAGACTCCACTGATTTAGCATTGCACTCATATAACATTGTCAGACTCACAATGGGCGGTTTCGTTTTATTATCAATGCGGCAAAACCAGAGATATTGTCTTTTTTATTCCGTGCTTCCATGTCAAAACCTGGCACCTATATTACCCACAATGCAACCCAACCGCCTACAGGGCAGTGGGAGATTCTGACGTGGTATGCTAGCGGCAAATGTAGCCTGCTAGCCTCAAGCAGAGATGAGGAGCGAGCCACAGATGTCTGATAAACTCACTTCTTTCAAACTCCACACACGCAGAGTTTTCAATTTTCAAACTGGTAGTCTTCAGCTCCAACTGAGGTTGAGTCGAATGGCATCACTTGAGGCTATTTACCAGATGCAGTAGTTGTCCACAACACCTGTAAACAGACTTTGATGTGTTCCCCTTTAAGAAAAAGGCACCCCCCCTTATTTTATGTGAAAATTACAGTAGGTGTCTTTTACTCATAGTTTTTTTTTCTGCCACAAGACTGTTTATCTGGCCAGCACCTGGTCAGACAGTGTTTTGGGGAGTTCTAATGGTGCAGACAAGTGTGTTTTAACCATGGACCAAACAATTTAACACAAGACACAGATCATTAACCACTGAAGGGAGTCATTTTTCTGCCGCTAATGATGGCTCATCATGTGTGTGTAACTAATGCTATACATGGACCAAATTAGCATCAGTTAATGTAAAACAACCACAGCTGAGTCATTTCATACAGTACATCTAGTATATAAACATCCGTGTTTCCAGTCTCTTGAGTAAATCTGCATCACTGTAATGGCTCCAACAAATATTTCAGTCTGTCCTGAATGCAATACAGTGAGTTATTTAGCTTCTGGTTATATTTGGTAAAAGGGATAATTTTGCTACCAAACTCTCCCACATGTCAAATAAAAAGATCTCTAGCATTACTACTTTTATTTTCAGTTTGGGACAATGGCTGTGACTTTGGTAGTCCTATTGGTATTGTTTTGTTTCTTTTGGCTGGCCTTACTCTGGCCTGTGTGACTGTGAACTAAAGAGCTGGATTGTTGCTCACATTTGTAAAAAGGCGCCTACAGTTATTCTGACTCTCATCACCCTAGACATATAGTGCGGACTGAAAGGAAACCAGGGACACAATTTCAGGAAATTTTCTTTGGCTTGAGATTTTTTGAGGTCCATTTTTAGTAGCGCAAGAGGTTTTGGGGTGGGCGGTGTGGGGTGGACAAGGAGTGCCTGGCTGAGACTGTAATGTGTTTTTGTGCCTCTTAGCTGGATGTGGTCTGGGTCTTAAGCATACAGGAAATGGCCTGTGCTGTCTAGCTAACAGGTGCTTCTCTTATAGACTAAAAAAGGTTAGGTCACTGATGAATGACTCCAGGAATTTCCTTTGTTTTCCTTTTACCATATAGCCACAATAAAATTGTAATTACAAATTAAGAAAATGGCCAAATCCTTAAGTTTGACCTGAGAGTTCTGTAATGTTTTATACTTTGGTCTGGTTTGATAATGGTAAAAGTTGTCCTGAAGCAAGACTTGGTCCTCTTTTCCTTCTTCCTCTAGCTTGAACCACTAAATCCCCCCATTTATTCCCAACTGCTGGCAAACCATTATTCTGTGAACTGTATGAAAATGTATCCTCATGCACGTTTTGAATGAATCACGTTTCCTTGGAAGGCACGGGTTTACATCACAGCATCACGGTCAGCAAGCATGAGCTCAGTGAGTTTCATCTCAAAACAAACCACCACTTAATGCCATGGCAGGAAAGAGATAGATAGATGATAGATGATAATAGATAGACAGATAGATAGATAGATACATACATACATAGATACATAGTAATCACTGACTTAACTGTCGTCTCTGACTGCCTTTTTTCTCTCTGTCTCTCTTCTCCAGGGATCTGAAGAATAATTTGATAAGTACAGTGGAGCCCGGGGCCTTCCGTGGTCTGCTAGCTCTGAGGAGACTGTGAGTAGCTTCTTCAGGGGACATGGGGACAAGTCTTCTTGCTTTCGAGACAACGAGAAGGAGTGTCTTAAGTACAGAGTGAAAAAGGGATTGAAATGTTTAACTGAGGCAGAAGTGCTGCAACTACTATTTCAGGCATTGCTGAACTTTCTTTGTCCAGGCAAAGCTAACTGAGGGCACAATGCCACTTTTTTCATGTTTATACAGATGGACACATTCACAACTGGGAGCTGTCCAGTGTGACCACAATCTTCAGGATTTTGGGAAGGTTTCATGTTTGGGTACATCAGCAGAAGCTGTTAAGGAAAGGGAGAACATTTGTCATTCACTTTCTCCACTCTGATTTTGGGGATTAGACCTACTGACCTTCTGGTGACACCGTTGGCCGGTGTATTAGTGGAAAACGATTTAACCTTTGCTAACAGCACGTTGGATCGCCTTCCATTTCCTATCATTCTTGAGTCACTTGCTTTAAAGCAGGTATTCTCGATATTTTTATAAGAACAATGTATGAAACAACAATGTGTAGCCTAATGTTAGCGGTGTTGTTTGTAGTGATGAACCTCCAGAGAATTGTCACTCGACTCTGCAGCTCCTTTTGGCCTTACCTCATTGTTTAGCTGTCTGGCCTGCAACTTTGATGTTCTGGTTCATTCACAGCACTCTCATAATATCATTTTCAGCTGTAAGAGGTAGCTGTTTTTAGAGAAAAAGCTCTAAAAACCCACCGTATACTACCTGCTCAGCACCAAATAGCAAACAGACACAGTTAGCTGTAGACTAGCTGGTGAACATAGTGGAGCATTTAGCAGCTGAAGTGCCCAATATTTCCCTAAGGACAGGGGTTAAAGTGGGATTTGGCGGGGGGGGCGGCTGAGATCCGGTGTAGCGGTACAGCAGGGAAAAATGACTCACCTCAAAATAACTCCCAAATTGATTTGTACTGTGAGCTCCAGTGGACTTGTTTTTTTTGTAGACAGGCTATGTGATCAGCTGACCTTCTTTTAAGCACCCATTTTTCACTGTGGCTCTGGACTCTGCTGCTGCTGCTGCTCTGGGCTGTGCTGCATTTGAATCAACCATATAACTTCAACACATCATGGACATATCGATTTAAAAGAATTCTAAATGCAAGCTTAAAATTTTTATCATTATCACCCATTAACGTTAATAATGCACATTTGAAATACTCATCCCAATTAGGGGCACTTTATGCTCCTCATACTATTAGTGTGCCCTGGCCATATCCCTTGCCAGCACTGTTTGCAATGTCCGTCAGGAACCCCCTTAGCAGGGGGTATCAGCTACCATACCGGTAGCTAGCAAGACAGATAGCCAAGTTACACATAAAACAGCTTGTGTTTTTGGTGATATTTGTTGAGCTCTGTTTGAAATGTTGCATTTGAAATTACCTACCACTTCAGAAAAAAGCAACTCCATTTATGGACATATGCACGCATGAACCCACTGAAGAGAAGGGATGAGAATGGAAAAAGGATGTGTGTTGAGTGCATAGACTATAAAAAATGATAGATGTAGCCACCGTGATGTCACCTCTTGGTTTGTGGACTCCTGTTTGAAAGCCTCGAGTTTTCATTTTGACCGTCGCCATCTTGGATTTTTGGTTTTTGGTTAGCATGGTGCATTTACAGTATATGGTTAACTATGATAATGCTAATACTATTTTTTTGCTAGCAAAAAACAGGCTTAAAACCATTAAAAGAAAATGTATTTACAGATAAAACTTGACCAAAACTGTATTTTGTACTATGCTTTACACATGTTTATTTCATCTGTAAAGTTGGGCATCTTAACACTAGGGTCAACGGGGATTGACTTGCTGTCAGAGCCAGCCTCAAGTGGTCATTCGAAGAACTGCAGTTTTTGGCACTTCCACGTTGGCTTTATTTTTGGCCCTGGAGGTTGGTTGAGTGTGGGGGCGGGGCTGTGGGGTGACATTACTTTCTGATTTGTTGAGTGAGTATCTTGACGGTATCAACTGACAGGAACGCCTAGCTGCAGCACAAAGCGAAAAATGAGCTCGCTTGACATTATTATGTATGAAAATGCCAATTAGATTTATGGTTTTTTATACTTATTAATTGAAGGTGCTGAAACACCGTTCTGGAGTGTTCCAGCTAACTTTAACCCCTGCCTAAGGTTGATTGATGGAGAGCAAAAACAGAGCTTAAGGAGAGTGAATATTGGACTATCATGAATCAGGTGGATAAAACATGACTCAGAAAGAATGATAATGTTGCTCTCTTTGTTTTGCTAGCAAGTTGGCCATGTCATCCTAAAAGGTTATGATGATCAATGTTGTGTTCTTGTCTCTGTTGCCCCCTAGAGGCCAAAAAATCAGTTAATGCAGGTTTAAAGACATCACCATGAGATGACTTGACTGAGCTAAAATGTTAACACTAGCACAAGAAGAGAAGTCCCACAAAGTTAGTACACTGATGCAAAATGTGACTAATGCCAACTCTGGAGCGATTCTTGATGGACCGCTACAAAGCAAGGATGACAGGATAATGGGAGCTGAGCTAGCATGGTTTTGTTTCAAGGGTGTGTATTACTGCCCTTGACTTGAACTCACCAAAAGGGAGGTTTTCTACTCCAGTGTTAAGAAAACGATAGTATGCATGTTAATCGGAACAAAACCTCTTTCTGTCTTATGCTTTGACATTATGCAAACGTGGTCTTTCAAAGTTACCTAAAACTTTGAAATGTCTTACAAACTTGCTTGGAATGTTAACATGCACAAAGTAAGGATTTTAGCCATAGTTTTTTTTTCATTGTTTTTGGTGAACTCTTCTACTGGAGTAATTTTTTCAACGATTACTCTCATCCTGGCTTTCTACATATAGGCATCAGAGTGAGTGACATGATTGCAGCCTGATAGTTAGTGGGATCTGGGCTGGCAGGGTTGCAGGCAGTGAGTTAGCTGTGCTGATTTGGGGCGCGTGTGCACCAGGCTTGGGGAGCAGCAGAGTGCTAATTTAAGTGCTCCCCAACTGGTGATTACTCGAGTGCTCTGCTTATTTTCCCACAGCTGCTCCAGCAAAGCAGCTCTTTAATTACAGAGCACGGGGGCACAGAGCCATGGACGCGACAGCGCTCAGCCACTCGCATAAAGAAGTCCTCTGCATTTGCACGTGTGTGTGTGTGTGTGTGTGAGTGTGTGTGTGTATGTGTATGTGGGCATGTGTGTGTGCCAGCAATGGTTATGCAAGGAGTACAAAAGGTCATTACAGATATTCCAGGAAGCAGAGTAGATGAATGAACATGGCATTGGTTCACTAACACAGCATCCCACAGCTATTTAAGTTCTGTGTGTTAGATTTTAAGAAGACCGTCATGCATGAAACACATTGACATTTTTTTTACAGTGGATCCCATTTTCTGTTTTGTATCTTGCTCTGGTTTTGCAACAATATCAGTAAAATGTATGTTTAATATAGAAATAATTTCCTTTCTCTTGGCCTTTTTTGTCCTTACAGGGATCTGTCCAATAACAGGATTGGTTGTCTCTCCCCTGAAATGTTTCTAGATCTGGGCAACCTTTTAAAATTGTGAGTAATCCCAAAATTGAAAACAAGCATTAAAGTGCTTCATGCTTAATTTGCACTGAGTCTGTAGAGAATATGGCGATTGATACAGATTTAGTAATGTATAACAATATACAGTGATGTGGCTGTAGTGCTTGCAAGGTGACATGTTTTTTTAATGAATTTCTTTGTGTGTGTGTGTGTGTGTGTGTGTGTGTGTGTGTGTGTGTGTTTGTTTGTTTGTTTTTCTCAAACAGAAATTTATCTGGGAACATCTTCTCCACTCTGACAATGGGACTGTTCACACACCTCTTGGTTCTCAAAGTGCTGTAAGGCAAACACACACACACACACACACACACACACACACACACGCACACACACACACACACACACACACACACACACACACACACACACACATATCATGTAGCTATACAATAAATTCAGTTATCTAGGTTTTTAGTTAAAAAAAATTAAACCATATTTGTTATTGTTCAGGGTACAGAGGCGAGGATAAATGTCAAGGGTTATAGGCTGTTTTCATGGCAGACTTATAGCGGGAAAAGCACAGGTGTAACTAATGATATTAACGATGGCTCTGCTCCATGTAGGTGAGCCAGTAAGCCTTGCCAGTGAGTCAGCATGCACAATACCTGCGCCCTGCAACTGGCACACATAAATGGAATGAAACCATCATAAATGTTATTAATTACACCTGTGTATTTCCTGTTATGAAATGTCAATATGCCGTGAAAAACGCCTTTTGGGTGAATGAAGTCAATGGATGGTTACACAAATTTAGTAACACAGACACACAAGTTGTAACTGTACCCTGGTTTTCCCATCAGGCACTTGAGCACCGAGACTTTGTTCTGTGACTGTCAGCTGAAGTGGCTGCTCCTCTGGGCCCGGAGCAACTCGGTGAAAATTGGCAACGACACGGTGTGTGTGTTTCCCACCCACCTCCACGGCCTGGAGTTTCGCAACCTACGTGAACAGCAGCTCAGATGTGGTAAGGACTTCATGGTGTGAGAATAACGTGGAGTGAGCAGTATTGCGTGGCATTTATTAACTTGAATTAAAAATTATGTAGACGCACAAAGAGTGGAATTTAAAAGACAAGAAAAAAAAACGTTATCTTAAAGTGCTAGCTTGACTGCACAATTAACATGTGATATTTAGTTGTGGGGTTAAATTAAGAAAATGTTAACACTTACATTATTCTACTTACTATATTATTCAGTAACATTCCAGCAATTATAATTATTTTGCCGCTAGCTTTTCACCTACTGTGGCTTGCTAGTGCTAGCTTGCGCAGTAGCTGGACAGTGATACTGCTGTAAGCTAACGTTAGTTTGGTAATGTTTAAGTAAGCTAAAATCACAAAAATATTTGTTTAACATTATTCAGTGTTAGTTAATGTTTCATTTACATGCCCAAATTTGACATATATAACCAGAAACTTAGTCAAACCACGTATTTTCAAATACAGTACTAAATGACCAAAAAAATATATATAAGTATCACCAGTTCAAATGTGTGTAGCAAAGGAAGTAAATGTAATGTTATGTTATGAGAAACAGTGTAATATAATCATCATGTAGGCTTAAATAAAAATGAAAGTGGCACTTTGTTATTATCCATGTCAGACTGAATTTGTAAAAATTATATCCATCCTACCCACAGCCCCCAAATAATGCTCCTCATAATTAGCAATCCTGTTAATTAGATAATTGGTTGATTTCACTTGGCATCGCAGGTATAAATTGAAAGCCAGCAGGTCTCTGAAATCTAGTCTAACAGACTTTGTCAGATAGGAAATGTCTGAAAAGTTGGCTTCTTGAGGGGAAATATTCGAACAATATTGATTTTATCTAAGAAAACAATAACAGAATATAGTGCATCGATGTTTTTTTGGTTTCTTTCATCTTTTATAGGAGAGGCTGCAGAAATTCCCATGAAATTTCAGATTTTTCCTATAATAAGTGTAATCTCCATAAATGTCCATCTACATGCATAAAGATCAATGTATTCCTGATTTTTTCTAAACAAACTGAAAACAAAATTTTAAATCATCAAAATTCTAACCAATATTATAACATTTGAAAAGAAAAGGATCAAATATTTCAGGCCTTAAAGCCAGCTTGGAAAGTTTCTTAAGGTGGATGTTTTTCTGAGCCTTGACAAAATATGTATAAGATAAAGGATATCTTTACACTATGAGAATGCCATCCGAGACTTCTCATTAGCAAGAAACTGTTTAATTTTACTAACATTGCATTTTCAAGCGATTTGCACAATGAGAACATGATTGAGTAGATCTGTTCTGATAATAGGTTTCCCTCTCCACTGTTATCTCTCCACCTGCTGTGAACTGTTTGACAAGCCTAATATAAGGCAATGATTTAGTGCAAAACTGCCAGAGAGAAAGCCCCAGGCAAAAAATGTCTCATAATACAGTCTTGGCCTTATTATGTACCACCTGTGTTAGGGGCAGCAGCAGTCTCAACAACCTGAGGAAGGACCTTATGCCATAGAAGTTGCAGGTTCAAATTCAAAGATCAGCTGCCTCTCAACTGTATGTCAAAGTGAAGCAAATAACACTGGTTGAGCTGGTTGTTATTCTACTGAAACAGCTCAGTGGTCTGTGGTAGAAGACTACACAGTAGTTGTACTGGGCAGTTGCCACGTGTGACAGTGCTCTGCATATGCAGTGGCCGGCTGGTAGAAAAAAATCAGGTGTGCTAAGCAAAACCTGCATTAGAATTATCACAGCATGGTGCGTGTGTGTGTGTGTGTGCACTAGCAAAAAACCAGAAGAAAGAGAAAAAAGAAAGAAAGATCATGTGAGGGAGCTTAGCCAGAGCGTTAAGGACTTATTCAATGACTAAAAAACAAAAAGGTGATTTATTCAGTCCAGTGTAAACAAAAAGAATACCCCCACCCCCCTCAACCCCTCCCCTTCCAAGCCTGTAGGAGAATCTATGGTGGCTGCCAAACTTGCAAAAAACGTGAAAAATGCAAAAGGTTCTGCTCTACTGTAGAAACATGGTGGTTTATCATGGTGGGCTCCATGGAAGAGGACCTGCTCCCTATATAGATATAAAGGGCTCATTCTAAGCTAACAAAAACACAATAACTCTTATTTTCAGGTGATTATACACTAATTAAAACATACTTATGAATATTATATTCCAATTCTGCCAAGTCTGTTCTAAATTCTACACATTGTACCTTTAAATATTTGTCTGTCTTGCTTAAACCAGAAATGACTTACTGACTTATGAAATAATCTTTGTTGAACTTTTAGAGAGCTAGAGCGGAGTTATATGTCTTGTTTCAAGACTGGCAAATGGTTAAAAAAAAAGAAAGTTAAATACGAACACTTCCTTCAGAACGGACTACTTTTAGGACTAAATCGGTCTAAAAGACTAAAAGATTAAGACAGACGTCGCAGTATAGTATCTATCAGCACTGGGTGCATCAAACAGAGTTTTTAAGCAGCATAAAATGGCCTCTTTACTGACTGGAAGCTGTTAGCTACAGTAAAGAGAAATCCAAGAGTCTTTACTTTCTTTTTTTCTGAAAGACTGGTTACAGACAGGCAATCCCCGACCCTCCCTCCCTCCCTCTCTCCCTCCCTCTCTCCCTCGCTGTCTCCCCTCAGTTGCTCTATCTCCCTGCTCGGTGCTGCAGTCCACAGGGGAATTGTATCTCATATGTGATAGAATCATCCCCCTCTTCTCCTTACATCTGGTTCACGTAGGGGATATTGCTCTGGAATGAGAAAATCATTGGTTAGTGGTGTGCTATGGCTGCGTGTGTATATGTGTGTATGCGTGAAGTGGAGGGACGTTATATGAAGATGCACTGTATGCATGATGTGAAACACTTTGCAGAAAACTAATGAGGAAAAATGAGTCCCAGTCTGCAGCATGTGCATGCTTCCCCCCCCTACAATTTGTCTTTTTGCGTTCACAGACAGCACCGTCCTGAGACGTCTGCACCACAGACATTCTCCGGTTATTCTATGTAATCCTAATTGTATGTGTTTTTAATTTACACAGAACAATCCAAAGCAATTACAGGGTAATTCTGTGCAGTCCACAGACAAAGAGCCATGAGTGGAATCCAGTGGCAGGACGAGGAGCGCTCCTTTCAGGCCCTAAAGCATCCATTATGGGATTACAATGATAACGTTCTGGGCTCCCTGCTCTCGCCATGCTTGGATCCATCTGCCTCTCCACAGCACAGCTCCATCTTACAATACCTTATTCATCCACTTGGCAACAAGCAGTTTTCAATTGGATACAGTGTGGAGCTCTAACAACTATATATTTAATGTTGTTTGATGGTTGTTGTTTTCATATGGCTTCACTTTGTAAGAGAATGTCATATAGCCGCGTACACCGGCCAGGACCTTGTTCAGGCTGTGTGGACGGGGTAGCACTCAGCACCTGATGCTAAGTTCTTGGTATCAAGAAAAATGATGGGATTGAATGAAAATATCCCTCTCCCACACTCACATACCTTTGAAAATATTAATATCTCTCCAGAGATTTCCCCCATTGTTTTCATGGAGATATGTCACAGAAGATTCATCTGTTTCTTTCTTCAGCAGCTCCAGCATGATGGGTAGCAGATGTCTGCACCATACATTCCAGCAATGAGCCCTTGTCCCTCCACTGATACAGGTCGGGTACTGCCTGCAAATGAGGGGGAACAGAGGAGCGCATGCAGCTTCCTGCCAGGATCAGGTGCTTCCTGTGTTGAGGTCAGGGCATGCGTCTGTTTGACTCATCGAGCCATGGCCCCCTGATTCTTTAACACTGCTGAGGAGAGAGCCACAGCACAGATATAAAGTGTGCAGCTCACATATACACCGCAGGACAAGCTTCTGCTTTCTATAGCGGTATTTATTGCATGATGACACAGCAGTGCAATTGCCCTTTATGGGCATCATGCCATTAAATTAAATTCTATGTGCAAGGCCCACATCTTTTAGCCTGTGGTGTGCCTCTAATAACTTGATAACCTGATATAAAAATATCATGAAATATAGCTCGACATGGGCACAGCCTGTCATGAGTCTTTGAAGTTCAGTCACACACCTCTTTTAAAGCCAGTTGCTTTGAGCAAGGGATAATGAAGTGACTATAGAAACAGATATAGGAGCATCAGTCTCAGAATGAGAATATCTTCTGGTTTTATTTTCCAAACAGTTTTGGTATGGCTCAAAATCAAAATTGAAACGTTAAACTTGTTACTGTGTGTAAATAAATAAAGAGAGGTAGCAACGAAAGAAATAAGCCCTCCAGCAGGGTACTCAACCATCACTCTAAGCTTTCCATCCTATATATTTCTACTCCTATATATTTTTTACAAAAAGGTATTCATTTTTAAAAGACTTCAAAATTGTGACAGTTAACTTTCTAATGCTGACAGGTGCAGAGAAATATTCTGTATTAAAATGTTTAAGCATGTAAACATTAAAATGAATTGTGAGATGGTGAGAAGTCCACTTGTCATTCCATTTTGATACTATTAATTCATATTTTTTAGACAGAATCAATACATTATTGATTTGCAAATTTGAAGTTGAAATCCTTGAGATTTCAGTCCTGATTGATTTGGTCAATAATTACAACCGCAGTATGATCTGATTTCATGCTGCTCACAGTGCGAGTAGTTTCCCACAATTCATCAAGGCAAAGTAAAGTTGGTTACTTGATGAATAGTTGAAGATGTGCAGCCTGTTGCCTACAACTCTTCATCTAACCGCTCACTGTGACTGCTCCTTCTTGTTCCATGATGAAAAATGACAGTTGTCTTGTTTTCTAGACATATTTTTGATGAATGTTTACGATGAGCACTAACAAACACAAAATATATCTCAATAAAACCCACCCCATGTTTTGCTTATAATGTGCAGCAGTAGAATGTTCAGTTCACATTAGCAGTTAAAGTTCAATCGAAATTAAAATACATTTTTTTGTCCTCTGCAACATACATATCTGCTCTGTAAACTGCTCATCCTATGTTATGCTTTGGTTCTGAGAGGCCAAAGGGGAGAAATTAATATTCTGATGATGGCTCCCCCTAGTTTTCCATTCATTCAATGAAATACTGCTCTGTTATCCACCTAGATAGCCGGAGACCTTATGTCGATACAGCACAAATTAACATTCGCCAGAGAAAGGTGCACAGATAGTTCACTGGATAGGTAGCTAATTAGCTGCCAGGCTGCAGCACATTAAGCAGCATGTAAATGTGTGCAGCAGAAAATCCTGCTAACAACACAGCAGTTTGTTTACTTTGTCTCCGTTCTGTACGGTGTAACACTGGCACTCTGGCAGCCTGCCAGCTGCTGTCAATCAAACAAGACATTGTCACGCCCCTCCAGCCGGCTGAGACAAAAATAATTTCCCCAAAGACCTTTTTACCTCATTTCAACAATACAAAACTATTACCAATACATTAAAAAAAAAAACATGTTGACATTATTTTTGACTGCAAAGAGAGATAATTAAATGTGATTTCAGTTGGACTTTAATACAGCTGATACACTGTAAAGAGTGAACCATTAACACTGAGGATGTTATCAATGGGATAAAATTGTGCTGGATTACATGCATGCATCATTTTCCTGTGTATCCCTTGTGCTTAGGTATGTAATTTGAATGCAGTGCAGGAATGGTGGACTCTGCCCCTACCAATTAAAATGATGATAATTACTAAATTTATATAAGCTTAGTGATTGCAGTATTGCAGAAAAAATCAAAACCATAAATAGTATCAAAAATGGGTTTTGATTTCATGAAAATCTCGAGGATTATTAGGTCTACTCACAATATATTCTCCTTTTAATTGATCAATTTGTTAATTCATTTAATACTGTAGAAGTCTATAATTATTCTGGTAGCAGACTCCAGGCTCCATTAAGACAGACAGATAGAAACGATAATAAGTTAGTGGCATCCTAACAAAGCCCTGGTAGTCACACTGGTAATATACTCTATACTCACACACAAACAGGCACACATATCATCATGCCTCTGTCTCTGTCTTGCTTCCTCTCTCCTTTTCCTACACACACACACACACACACACACACACTCACACTCACACTCACACTCACACTCACACTCACATACAGCCAATAATTGCATTTTGCTCTGGCAGTGTCCAACGGGCAAAGGCGAGCAGCCACATTCTGATCCTTGGCTCAAAGCGTTGTTTCAACAGTATTAGCATCAGCCAAGTCAACAGTCAATGGCCCCCATACTGTTTGTGCTGTGCGTCACCCGCAGGAGATAACAAAGCCTCAGCTTCTGTTGCTGAAGACGATCATAGAGTCTTGACGCTCTAACAGGGTCAGCTCGAGTAATTACACACAGATGTCATCATGGAAGATCCAACATTAGTGACAGGTTTTTAATGCTACTCTGGAAAGCATGGCACTTTTGATTATGTACCTATGATTATGAATTACTAATGTAGAAAATTGAGGTCAAAGCTCTGCATGTGTTAATAGCTGTGATTGCTTAGTGGGTTATATATTACCATAAACAGTTCTGCTAGCTACTCTTTCCTACTCAAGGGAAATATTAAGTTGAGAGCTGTAGACTTTTGGCTGGATGACCCAACATGGATCTTTCACTATTTTTCTTTTTTTCATACCAATGCATGGAGCTATAAAAGACTTTATGACCCATGTATCGAATTGCCTGTCAGACAGCAGCAACATCCACAATTGATTGGAATACAAGTGAACGCAAAGCGCTTGCTTACGCTGCTCTTTGGAGCATGTCCAAGGAAATGTCTGGCTTTGTATGAACAAACAAACCCTGAAGGAATTTCCCAAGGTGGTACATCGAAGTGGCAAGGTATTGAGCTCATCCTGAATCCATGCTCGCCAAACCAGGCAACACTGCTACATCTCCATGGGTTCATCATGATTAGAAACATTGCCTTGTCTTATATATCCCATATCTGCAGAATGATCGATCAGGTTCTTGGGGATTTTCACTAAAAATCGAAACTCCTCCCATATTCTGGCACTCAATCTTTGGACTAAACACTCTCCCCTGTCTTCTAATCTCATCCTTATCATAGCTTTATTCTCTGGCAAAAAAGCTTGAGGACTTAGCCAGCTACAAGGTAGGTAATCCTATCACTGGTGTTGCGGCAGACTTCTATTGCGAACATGTAAGGAGTTAAATCGAGTCCAGGAGAGCGCTCAAGGCTGTTCTCCTTTATCAGCCGCTGTTCATCTCGTACAGCAACAGCAACAACATGTGGGAACGACGGGGGAGGAGTGTGACCGTGACAGAATGTGTTTGTGTGTGTGTGTGTTGATGGTATTTTGGGGGCATGCTCATGTGTTTTATGTGTGTAAATGTAAGGGGTGAATGGATGTGTCTGCGGTAGTGTGTGCAGCGTTGATATGAGTCTGATTTGATTTCAATTCATGCATGCAATGCTGTGTTTTAAGATGTTAACACCACTGGAAAGACAGGCAAATCCTATAAAACAGCAATCTGCTTAAACCTCCATTCTGCCTGTGTCTTTTTTTCTCAAGAATGGACGAGTGACCTCTCGCTCTCCTCCTCTACCTTCCCGCCTCAGGAAGGGGGGGAAGGGAGGATTTACAAGCCTGACCTTCCTGTTTTATCCTCTCCTCATCTCCCAGATGGACCTCTGGAGATGCCCCTGTTCCAGCTGATCCCCTCCCAGAGGCAGCTGGTTTTTCAGGGAGACCGTCTTCCCCTCCAGTGCACCGCCACCTACCTGGACCCGTCGGTGGAGCTGCGGTGGCATCACAACGGCCACGTCGTGACCACGCAGGAGGAACGGGGCGTCTATGTGGAGGAAACCCTGCTTCACGACTGCTGCCTGATGACCAGGTACACGCAGGAGAAAAGAGGAGGGGGAGGCGAGGAAGGAGGGAGGATGGATGGACGGGGGAATGTGAGCTGAGAGCTGATTAGCCGTTGACTTTCCAGTTGCACTGACACGCATACACACACTCCCGAGGATGTTTGTAAGTCCAACCAAGCAGATGAAGTCAAAATACACTTGAAAATAAGCTGCTGCATAAGCATGCTTTTTTAAAAATTAGTCTCAGCATGTTGCATAAAGAAACACACACATGCGCACGATGTTCCCACATGTTCATTCATCTTGCACAGCCATACAGGGGTCACTGCAGCTCACACACAGACACAGATGTAACATATATACACACGCGCCCCTCTTTCCCTCTGTGTCTCTCATTCACCCATAGGAGCTGAGATTTACCTTTTGTTATTGGCGCCCTTGATAAGGATCTGAGAGGACAGGACAGAATTGGCTTGGCAGCGTGCCAACACCTCAGAGCAATCTGCGGCTCGTCTCTAGAGGTTGGTTGTCCAGCCGCTCCCCAAGCGCTGCCGGAGCTCTTGCTGATCACACGCTAAGAGGAACAGATGCTGAATCATAATTGCGGTGATAAAGCAAACCGGCAACACTGGCTTTCACGTATTTTTTTTTTTTTTTTTTTTTTTTTTGGATAAAAGACGTTGCTGCAAGCCACCATCCTCTTCCTGTCTTTGTTTTCTTGGTGGTCTGCGGCACATATGGATGTGCATGTGTGTGTGTGTGTGTGTTATAGTAAACACATTTGACGTAATGCTGTGGCAAACAGGGCTCAGACGCAGGAGCACATTGCTGTTGATTAGTTTAACTGCTGCCTGTTCTGACTCGGCCTCCCTAACATAAATATTGATGGAGTGCTGACAGAAATATGTTTCCCTGTGTCAACAGAGCCAGAACGCCTCTTGTTGTGTGGTTTATTTGGCAACACGAATGCCAGCTACTCTTCCGCTACATTTCTGGGAAATTATACCATTCCCCTGACTGCAAACGCCACAAATAGTCAATATTTTGTCTTTTCATTATGTACCAGCTCACTGTGTGACATTCACAGTGATCCCTATGGTGAACGCTCTGCCTTGAATAATAGGATTACAGGGTAGAGAGAGATTCTTATAGTGATGTTTCAGTGTCTCAGCTGTGCTCTTTCTTTGCACAGTTTATTATTATGGAGATATTCACCAACAGGGGTCAATGCAATCCTTTGTCACTCACCACTCATTGTCACTATCAACAGTGATGGAAAGTGCTGTGCGAAAGTACAGTTTTCATGTAATTGTAATTTACTTGAGGTTTACATTTTATTTTTAATCCTGTACATTTATTTGACAGCTACAGTTATTAGTTTCTTTGGAAATAAAGATTTTACATGCAAAATATATGATCAGTTTATTTAATATTTTGTTATAGATTCAGCAGCACAACAGTATTTCAGTCATTTGAATCAGCCCCACATTTTGCAGCTAAAGATTCACATATTTTCCTCAGGAGTTAGCGGAGATTGAAAACAGAGCTAACAGTAAGGGAATATTGGATTGGATTCAGTAGGTCACCAGAAACACAACTCCAAATGAATTCTAATGTTGCTCCATATCTGCTAGATGTGTAAATAGGCGCCTGTTTGCTAATACATTTATCAACTTTTTAAGGAGATAATGTCAATGTTGTGTTTACATCTTGTTGTGCTGACCCCAAGAGGTGGAAAAAATCAATTAATGTAGGTTTAAGTAAGATTTTAGACATATTCTGTTCTATATTATGTTTAAATTGAGAGTGAAGAATTTACATTCATGGCAGCTATAGAAAAAGACACTGTGGCAGATCTGATAGGAGACATTGAGGTGAATGGGGTGAAATCAAATACTTTCACCGGGACAAAAACATATATCATCTGAATAATTTGAAAGATGCGATAATCTCAAAAAAATCCTAGTAGTTTCAAGTACAGATTCTGAATACGACTTATATCAAGCAACAGCAGTGAGATTAAGGTTTGAAGTCGCCAGCTTCATACTTAGAATCCCATCGCAGGAGAGGAGTCCTCATTGTCTATTGTTAGATGTCATTCTAGAGGGAACTTATGCAACTGACCCTCTATGTTGGCTCTGTACTGACTGGTGATGTCCACCAGCCCCTGTTCCAGCCTTCTGCGTCTAATCCCATCAGCACAATCTATACAGCCCCCCCATCTCTCCCCCCACTCAAAAAAACAGAACTTTGACTCTATTTTTCCAACCCTCTGTCTCATGGAACTTGGTAAATTTCTCATCACTTTCATTCTGATGAGGGCCCCACTTGCAATTACCCACTGCTCTCCTCTTGTATACACAAATAATGCAATTTTCTCTCCTAAGTGGAATCCATGCGGGTCATGTTGATCTTGGCACCAAAAATGTCTCCCTCCTGTAAAAAACCTGCAAAGAGCAGACATCATTTCCATAGCTGATGAGTGTATAACAGTGTATATAGCTCAGTCCAACAAAAACAATCTGCTGTGCCTGGGCTGAACTTCACCATTCACCTCTTCGCCGTCTTAAATTGCGGTGTTGAGAGAGATGTGTGGAGGAAATTAGAGACTTGTGACTTCACTGGTCCACCACTCGTTAAGCAAAAAAAGGCAAAAAAAAACACGAACTAATGTTTTGGCCTCTGACATGCCCGACGCTGTCAGTGCTCGTTTAGCCACAGTGGACAATATATTAGTCATTACGGCCCGTGTTGGTGTCGGTCACCTTGGATAAATGTCCTCTGAGTCAGTCAGCCTCGCCCTGCATGCCCCATCAGAGGGGAGAGACTGAATACACAGGATTTAGCGCGTGGCTTAAAGCCCTCGTCTGGATTTGTCGCACAGTGTTGCAGCAATGCGAGCGGAGATGCCAAAGCCTCAGTGAAGTGACCTCTTTGAAGGTGAACCCAAAATGTTTTGCGGCTGTTTCCTCAGCTAAATTCTGCTTATCCTGCTTTAGGCTTTATCAGGCAAACGGCCAGTGTCGATATTCAAAACATGACATGATCTTTTGCTTACTGCACCAGGCATGAAATTATTGAATTAGTGTGTTTAAATGGGTTTTATGTTTAGTAATTTTTGTATTGTATATTATTTTTGTACCTTTTAGCTCCCACCTACATTCACACTGTGGCATGTAATTATAGCCTCTTATTTGCTCTCGCAGGTGGGCCGATAAGCTGATCTGTTTACATTGCTCACAGCGAGCAGCAGGAAAAAACCTGGCCTCATGAGACCTGATGATTCTGCGATGTGGGCCAGACTCCTGCTGAGTAATGGTGTCAGGCCAAACTCCCAGTATTAGCTATGCTAGCGGCAGCAGTGGGACCAGCCTGTGATTCATGTTTCATTAATCAAACATTTTAGAGCCCTGTAGCTAGCTACAGCAGACACTTTGGATGTATATTTCTTAATCCTCTCCATTTTTAATCAGGCTAATCTTGCACAAAATGAAGAACCTGGTTTGGAAATATTACTGAAGGCAAAAGGAAAAAAGAAAATGTCTTTCTGCTTCTTCCTTGTCTCTGCTGGTGATCTCTCTAAAGCTCTTTGTTTTTGATATACATAACTCTCTGCTCTGGATTACAAACATCAACTTTAATTCCTTTATATTCTAACCATACCTCCTCTCTCTTATTGCATTCTACTGTCTTTTCTTTAAATTGCTGCCTCTGTTGCACTTTCTGTTGTTTTTCCTTGTTTTCTGTTTTGAATTGAGCAGTCTGTTTACAGGCCTTAGTGCAGCACCAGTTGCTAAGGAGACCAAATTTGGTTATGTCCACACATATGCAATTTTTCATCACTTTACTGCTTGCCAGTTTCAGGCAATAAAGAAAAACAAAACTAGGTGTCAAAACTTGTTGAAGTTTCATCAGATAAACTTGAAGAAGGATAGATTGTAAATTATTAACACTCTGCATTATATACTGTGTGGAGTAATGGATAGAGTGGCTGAAGACAAGGTAGTGATTGACATGGGGCTGTGCTGCAATGAAAATAGTATGGTCATTATATCAGAGTGAACTATGACACCCATGTGTGTATGTCTGTGCACATACAGTACATGCACATGTGCATCTTTATGCATGCTCCTCCCCTTAGAATCTAAATATTCAAGACAACAGCTGAGACATAGGTTTAAAACATCTGTAATGCAAAGCCAAACACAAATTCACAAATTAGCCGTGTGATCAGCAGGCTCGCATGAAAATGTCCCAGCTTTTGAAACATTTGATGGGTGGAGGGGACAGATTGAAAGTTTACAGTCTCGTAAGCAACATTATGTAAACAAATTGTTAAATATCAGCGCGCAAGCATAAATGTTCCTAATGAGTCCTTGGGGAGCTGCTCCACAATGGTGCAGTGTTAGTGTGGATGTAGGTCAGTGCTTTGTGTTTGGCTTATGAGTGCCCCTGCCCTACTGCTTTTCACAAACTGGAGCCATTTCTTCATGTGTTTATTATTCAGTGTGAGGATGACTTTGTTTCTGAAAATGTTGACCGGACTGGCTGCTGGATGGGTTCCTCAGCCCTGCTTGTTTTGTTTGGGTGCAGCAGTTCACCGGGGACGTTTGTGATTAGGCTGCAGCAGAACACGCCTTCGGTGGTCAAGTTTTGCTTGGTGAGGCTGTTGTTGGTGGGAGACAGGGAGGGTGTAGCAGAGGGACGGTTGAGGTGGGCGGTTTGGTGTTTGTGTGTGTCGGGGTGGGGTTGGGTGGGGTGGGGTGGGGGGGGTATTTCCCTCTATATTTCCCAGCATTCAGACAGTTGGCCCATGCTCAGTGATGATGTAACTGTCCCCTCTGCAGACTATTCGTGGTTAGGACAAGTGCAACAGTTTTGTCTCACACACTTGCAAACATGTACAATAATTGCAAAGGATATATACATACTAACCATCAACTCCTTTATCATCATCATCATCGTCATCATCAGTGATAGTTTTTGAAGGCCTTTTTTTTTTAGTAAATACATGAATAATCAAGGCGAGGCATGGACATGTAGGATTTGAAAGTCGTTTTCAAGTCTCATGCCTACTACAAACACTTCTGATCATTCAAAAGCACTTCACACCTAAACTAAAAAAAAATATTGGAGTGGTAGACAGGACCAAGTGCAGACCAAGGCTGGCAGATGCAAAAATAACAGCCAACATTTTAAAACAGACTGAAAAATTATAGGTGGAATAACAGAGAAACTACAGTCCACATCTCAACACTCAACACAGACAGGGGCAGAAGGAAATGTCAGAAGGAAATGTCTGTACTGCTCGTACCAGCTCCAAATGAAGCTGCTTCGCTGGTTGTGGAGTGTTTGCGGGGGGAACTTTTTCAAGGCTAGACGCCGGAGTTCTTCCTCCGGCTGCTGGCTGGCTAACATCAGTAACAGCACTGCCAGCAGTGAGGCAGCACTAGAGGAGCCACTGTAGCCTGTCACAGGTGGTTTACCTCCACTGCTCTAAATCAGTCTCTCAAATTATTCCTCCACTTCCTCATTTTCACTAGTTTCTGGTTCTTCTTCATAAGGTCATTTGATTATGAAATGATATATTTTCATTACACAGCTTGTGTACCAAAGCAAACAGGAATAAAATATACCTCTCGTACACAACTTAAACTCACAGATGTGTTTTCACCGTAGCATTGCTTTCACATCATTTTGGTGAAAACAGATTTCCACATGTAATCCTGTGCACATCATCCTGGTATTTCTTTTTTAATTCATCCAGTGGAATTGGTAGAGGAAGATACTGAATGCTCAAATCTCTCAAGATTGCCAAACTGATGTGCAAATTCCAAAATCTTGGCTTTACATAGAGAGACGTAACACGGAAAACTAGTGTTTCCTGGCAGTTTCATTATCCTGTGTGAAAATGTTTTATAAAACATGGAGTTTGGGTTTCAGTAAATTACTGTGGTCCCCGTGTAATACTAGTCCTGTGCAAACAGAATCTGATAAGCATGACAAACAGATTTGGTCTTCCACTTTACCTCCCAATATGTTATCTAAACTATCTGTTTAGATCAGGTTTTCAGATAGCACGTGTGCTCATTGTGGTCTCTTATTAAATTCGGAGAAGTCACTGTGGAAACAGGGTGATAGGTGGACTGAACCCAGAGGGTTTCAATTTAAAGCCCATTCGCACTTTAAACTCAGCTCTGTGGTTGTGTCTCATGGAGGAGGAGGATGTTGTTTTAAAGGGGGAAGTGGAGAAAAAGACAAAGAGAGAGTGTCTGTTAGTCTGTGTGAGACAGAGAAAGAGTATACAGGAAAGAGAACGCTTGGCTTGGAGTTAGAAAGAAGATAAAGTTACGTAGGGTTACGCTTTAGAATCTAACAGTTACAGAGAAAATCAGACAAAGTCGTCATCACAGCAACTCATTTCTACACTACGACTCAGCGAAGCATGCAAGCAGTCTTATAGCATGTCAGAAGCTTTCAGAAATCTGTCTAAATAACAATTCTTCAAAAAGCCCCTGCCCAAACAATTAAATAAATGGTGCAAAAATCCTTCTGAACTAGCTAAAAATGCCCAGAAGCACTTTTCGGGCAGCTGAACATGTACTTACACACATGCAAAAATCCTCACATGTATTCACAGACAGGCTCACACAAACACACACACACACACACACGCGCACGGACATACACACTTGTTCTCTAGCCCAGAATGTCATCATCTCAGTCAAGCGTTCAAATCTGATTTAGGGCCTATTAGAAAAGCAATCAAAAAAGAGAGCTTTAGTGGAACACAGAAGATGAAATCAGGACTTATTTTATTCATTTTCATAACTCGCCCACAGAAAGTCATTGAAGCAAAGTCATGAGTCCGTTTGATACGGGGAATTGTAACAGCGCTCTCTGGTTTCAGTTTGCTTTCTCTTACAAAACAAACAGTGGTGGGAATTAGTTTACACCAGAGCACAATGTGATTTCATTTGGAAGTGTTCAGGTATCTTATTGTATAAACTGGTTACTACTCTAGTAGATTCACATCATTAGAGCTAAATTAGTTATCCCAATGAAAACATTTTCTGTTGATTTTGGTCTTCTGTACCTGCATTTGTTTGCATTTGCTTTTTGTATTACATACTGAACATAAATCACATTCTTAAGCTATTTACTCACATGAAGCTCTTTGGTTTTGCTCAAACAAACTGGTGTGTGTGGTTTGGTTTGTTGAGGCTGTCAGTGAAACTGTAGTGTCGACTAAACAAGCTGGTCTGCTTCCACGCAAAATCTGGTTCACTTTGTCGGTGTCATGGAGGCAAAGTTGACCAAGCACAGAATTGTGTGATTTTAGTGTGCATTCAAAAGCTCAACTACTAGAAAATCCATGTGCTAATAGTGAACTGTCAAAGAAGCACACTCATCACGTATGGAGGGATATTTACAGATCAATCAAAGTGCAAAGAAATAGAAACAAATGTGTGTTTTGTGTGCAATGTACTCTGTGTATTTAATAAGTAAGAACATTTAATAACATTTTTATCATCATGAAACAGACATAATTTCAACACAAGTAAAATGCAGTTTGTCTCTTTTGTTTGAGTTGTTGTTTCTTCTATTGAAAACATCATCAGTAAAATCAGGTTAATGTTCCAGCCAGAATCAAAGAGCAAATGTCTAAATGGACCATTTTGTGCTGGCGATCAACAGTCATACGGGAAGAAATCCTTTGTAGCAGCAGTAATGACCTCTGCAGACCAGACTGCAATGCAATCACAAGACATTTAGTAAGAGTCACTTTTCTTTCTCTTGCTATCACCACTGCCATCTACACCTGAAAAGAACATGTTCAGACAGTCTTTTTATTGCAGCATGACAACTCTGTTGTTAACACCATCATCTCATAGCAAGAGTGAGGCGACAGTGAGGTTTATACTGTTTATGTGTGGAGTTTGCATGTTCTCCCTGTGTGTATGTGAATTAGGTGCTCCAGTTTCCTTCCACACTTCAAACACATGTAGGTCAGGTGAATTACAAACTGGAAACAAATTGGCAGTAGTTGTGAATGTGTTTGTGCTTTTGTGTTAGTCCTGTGAGACAAAGTGTTTCCCTGCCTTTTGTGCTGGGACAGGCAGAGGGAGAGAAAAGGGAGACAAGCAGGCGAAATGAAGGCATTTAAAATTTCCCAATAAATATTTCTCTCACATCCTCTGAGAAATGTTTTCCGGGATAACAGCTTCTTCACATCAGAGGCGCTCAGCCACTAATCATCTATACTCTGTGAGATTTCAGTTTCTTGTCCAGCCTGTCACTTATCATTTTTAATGTCACCTGTTGTACATTCCCCTTTGTGGAGCATTGATACCCTGGTCACATTTGAAATCTTTATACAGTAATATGTGCGGGTGTACTGTGAATTGTATTATGACCACACGCAGCTTAATTAAATCACAAAAAAGGCATTAGCTCCTCAAGTACATACAAAGTGTACATTTGACTACAACTGGATTGTATTTGGAAATTAAACAGCTGCCATCTCTCAAGGATGTTGTATTTCCATGGTGATAATGCCCGTTGCTTAGCAATCTCTGCTTGCTTTTCTCTTTTTTTCCCATAAGGAGTAAAATCCTAAAGATTAGTCGCTTTGGCAAATGGCCTGCATTGGCTCTTTGTCAATGTTTCCCCATCCTTTGTTTAATCAGGCATTTTCCATTGAGATAGGAATCACTGTGACAAAGTAGGAAAGATAAGCATGAGTAATGATCATCTTAAATCACAGCCAACATTTTAAGCCACTGCATACTCATACACACATGAGGGTCTCTTGAAGGAATTAGATTTTGTGAAACACACATTTTTGCACATCTGTCCTGACGTGAAGTTTCAACTGACTACAAAATCCCTAAACTGCAGCCCTAACCTTAACCTTCCCCACTGTATGACTAATTTTACCCTAATCCAAAAATAATCCAAACCTCCCCAAAATCAAGACCGAACACAAAACTAGTCTTAAAGCTACATTTAACCCTAATACAACTACTCATACTTCTCGTCCTCCTCTTTCATCCCTCTTAAGGAAAATGAACGCTTGTAGAAAGAAGCTCAGTAACACGCACACCACTTAGACAGATGTGATGTGAACATACACACAAACACACTTTCACAGCTTGCGCTCTCACTCCTCCTTCCAGCGAAGTCATCCTCTCCAACATCGACGTGGGCATCGCGGGCATCTGGGAGTGCCTGGTGACCAGTTCCCGTGGCAACAGTTCCCGGCAGATGGAGATAGTTGTTCTGGAGACGTCGGCACCGTACTGCCCCACCGACAGAGTCACCAACAACAAAGGGGACTTCAGGTGAGTCATCTCTCATGGCCGCTCGACTGTGTGACCTTGGTCGGCTCACTTGTAACGAGGAGCACTTAACGGCAACGTTTTTCTTTCCTCAGGTATGACGAAGATTTAACAAAGGTTATATAAATAAACAACACATTTCTTTGAATTTCTCTCATTTCTTAAGTGTTCTTTTTGTTTACCAACTAGTTCTATAAAATAAATGGTAATGGACAGTAAATCACTGCTTTTCAAAGCTGATACAAGAAGGTCCCCGGCAAAATAAGGCAATAGTTTAACCTCACTATGATTTAATTCAACAGAAATTTCCCCATTTACAGAGTCTACTGTATAAGAATTAATACTGTAATCAAAGCACTCACTTGCTCTGCTATTATCTCAGTAAGTACAGTTCAGTTGAAGTACTTAAGTCTAGTCCTCGACAGTGTTGTGCTGGTTTTTGTTCCTGCCTGACAAAAATCACCCACACCCTAGCACCAGGTGCAGCTCATTAACCATCAAAGACCTGAATTACGCACATGCAGTAGAGGCTAGACAGTTCATATATTTTATTAATTATTGGATATAAGATATACAATAACTCACACAATTATTATGTCACTATGCAGTCCAGCTTTATTGCAAAACTATATATAAAAAAAAAAGCTCCCATGACTGAGGTTTCTCATGAAAAGGGGAAACAAACACCATACACCACCATCTATCCTCTTTCCCCCTGTCCTCCACTCCTTGTGACCTCCTTGAAATCTTGTAGTTGTACACACACTCACATCCTCCACCTCTCCTCCCCCAGGGGTGTGCTGTTTTCGTGTACGCTCCTTTGTGTAGCCACTGTACTTTACAGCCCACTTTCTGTGCAGCAAGCACAGAGGCTTTGCTTCTCCCGGAGCATTGGAGTAATGGGCTGGAAAATGAGCCCCCTTTTTTGTTGAGGGAGGGGGGGGGGGGGGCGAAATTAACGCCATTTATTACTAAGTAGCTGCTGCTGCAACAATGTGGATGGAGAGGAAGGGGGGGGGAGCAGAGGGATGGCAGGTCTCTACCCACAGAACAGATTACCAGCATCCTGAGTGCAGTGCTACTTTATTTTCATTTAGATGAAGTCAAAAGTGTTGCCACATTAAGCATTGCTTAGGCTACTTTTCTGCAGCGGGATTTTGACATTGCCTTAAGGAGAAAACAACAAAACCTAACACACATGTTTGTCCTCTGATTGTGGACAAACTGATCAATATGTGTGAGCACAAACACCTCTTTCCTAAGGCTGCAGAAGCACAGAAATAAGATCTTTAATCTACACCGACATCAAGACACAAAACCTGGAGTTCTTTTATTACCAGAGAAATGGAGGCTAATGTAGTGGACTATGAAAGTTTGGCTGACTTTTTACACTCAAATGAGCTTTATTTTATTGAAACACTAACAGGCATTACCCAGAAAATGAAAAATTTCCATTTCCCTCTAAAATCACCCTGGCTCCTATAAGAGGTTGGTCAGTAGAGCAGCTCCAGGATTTGGCTCTTGATGACATTATTGAGAAAGTCTCATTTCTTGCTTCAGAGGAGACCTCAATGAACTTTGCATGGTCATACGAACAACACTTGTAATTACTCTTTTAGGATGAATTTTCCCTTTAGGAAGGAAAAGGCAGGAAAAGGTTTCTGCTTCATATACATATATATACATACACACACACACACACACTCACCTGCGCACTCTAAGGCAATCCAATACAACACCTCTGCCATAAATTCTACATTTAGGAAGCTTTTACATTTTCAGTTTTTGTTGACATTATCAGAAAGGCAATGATTTGTATTATACTGAATGATGTTCCTAATATTTTGACCACTCCATTAACATACATGCAAAATATTAGGAACACTTTTCAATATAGTGCACTCCAGTACACCATCACCACCCACTGTGACCTCAATAATAAACATAAAGTAGAATTATCACCTTTCTGACAATGTCAACAAAAACTGAAAATGTATAAGCTTCATAAATGTAGAATTAAGGGCAGAGTTGTTGTGTTGGATTGCATTAGATTGCACAGGTGTTCCTAATGAAGTAACTGGTGAGTGTATATATATATATATCCCTCTCCATCTTTCCCCTCCTTCTAACTTTGGTGACGTTAAAGGACCACTCCAGTAATTCAGTGTTGTACTTTCATGAAGAGGCAGATTAAGTGAATGATCAGCATCAAAGCAGCAGGGTTTGTAACAAAGGCCTTCCCTTCTGTAAAAATATGAAACTTAGCCATAACCAGTATGTCCCCTGATGACATCATCTGGGTTATTTTTTCAGAATTTTGAAATCTCCCTCCAGAGAGTTTTTTTTTTTACAGGCTGATTAGGACTCTCCATGATGTGTGATGTGTAAAATTGGTGGCATGCCCCTTTAGGTGCAGTGTGTCAGTAGATAAATAATGTTTAGTTTCATTGTGCACAAAATGGAAAGACATTAAATTTGATTAATAGAGTTAGAAAATAAAGTTAATTAAGTCAGAAGTCACAGAACTCATCGTTTCACAATCAAATATCAGAATCTGGCAGTCTTCTGCAAAATAATTAGAGTAAGCTGTAAATCAAATATGCAAATTAATAATTTCCTTAGTACAGGGAGTATGAAATTGCCATCTGGTGCTTTCAGTGTAGATTCCTAAACTTAGTTCATTCCTGATGATTTGGAGATATTTTTGTGGCAGATGGCCAAAGACTCTAGCTGGCATCCTGGCCTTCCTGCCCTGTGCTCCTGCCACCTTTGGCTCTGCCCCTCATCCCTCTGGCAGCGCTCCTCACCCCTCCAGCCAGAGGGAGAAGAAGGCGTGGCGTCGCTGTGACCGGGCTGGACGGTGGGCCGAAGAGGACTATACTCAGTGCCCGTATGCCAGCGAACTGACCCGCGTGCTGCATGAGCTCACTCAGGTATCAATACACATGTTGTGCTGAGTGCAGAAAACAGCCAGGACTCACTGTCAATTAATCTACTCTAATCTAGCCTTTAGGCTATAAGCTTACTATGATGTTAGACATGTTGAATTTTACGCATTTGCCAAGCTGCTCAGACTTGGCAAGATTTAATAACTTCATATCCCTAGAATGCAGAAACCAGCATCTCCACTGATTTAACCATAGCCAGCAGGTGTCTACAGATCTGTCCATGTATGACTTTATATATACATAATGCAAACAGACTGACGACAAGCTGATTTCATTCTACATTACTCATGGGATTACTATATCACATTAAAGTAATGAAGCTCACAAAACTGCCATGAACAGCATCACAGCGATTTATTATTTATTTAATGTTGTCAAAGCTGTTTCATCTTATGTCTCTGTTGAATTGTGATGATGGACCATGTAATCATCTTCTCTGAGTGTTGCTGAATATTTTCCTTGTTATTCCAGATAACCATTAATACCACCAATGCTCAGCCTTTAGGCCAGCAGTTAGTGGCCTTCACCAGCAGGGCGGCTCACTTCACTGATGTCATGGATGTCATCTTTGTCACACACCTGGTGGAGAGACTGACGAGGCTGGTGGAGAAACGCAGAGATGTAAGCATGAACCTAGGGACACACAACCGCCCGTTTACTTCATCACGTTTGACCTCTCATACTCAATTCCATGAATGACAAAATAAAGAAATCCTCTTTCCTTTGAAGGAGCTATTATAGTACAATCATTCTTTGTTCATTGACCCGTCTCTTTGACTGTAGCTCCAGCTCATATTGCAGTTTTCCCCAGATTGTACTCCTCTATCAAATTTGTAATGTGATATTTATGAAGAGGGAACTACTTGTAGTGTAAGCTCCTCCTATTATGAGAGTATGTCTTTATTCAGATCTGTCTGAAAGCAATGCTTTGCCTTAAGAAAGGATTAGGTTTCTCGGGAAAATCGTTTACTAGCTCATAAAGAGGTAACAATGGCTTCTCAAGAGCTTTAATTGACCAAACATAAAAGGACACTTCAGCATGAGACAGCAGAGGCTGCCTAAGAAGACATGGCATCACGCTGTCGTTCTGGCTTCAATCCTTCAGTCAATTCCAGACAGCTTAACTTTTCACCTCATACGCTTTTCCTCCTTCCCATGGCAGTGTTGGATCTAAATGACCATTATGGTTATGAACATACATCTCTTTTTGGGCAAGTCATGTTTTACCTTAAGTGAACTTATCCCACGTCTCTGGCCGGAGGCAATCGCAGGGCTTTATATCATGCTGAAGGTCAGGTTGTGCGAGGGAGGAGAAGGGGCTTGAATTTAGCTATCACTTGTCCAATTACTCATCACAGGTCATTCAGGAGGAGATATTATTAGGAGATACTTGCAGTTTTATCACTCCTAAGACAATACTGATGAGGCCACCCTCATTCATCCAATAAAGAACAGTCAAATGAAGCAACAATGAAAAGTACAGTAAGTAAATAGCGAGCTGCCATCCCAAGGAAGCGATTATGCCCAATTGGAGCTGCTAATCTAAATTAAATCTTCCTATAATGAATGAAGCCACCATTGCCTCCCTCACAATTCTGACTGGAGATTATAAATGTTCCTGTTGTTGCGGATATGATTGATGTGCATGATGAGTCTGCCTCTTCATGTGTGCGTGTGGGCTTTTGTACATACAGTTTGTATAATTCAGCACATGCATACATTAAGGATACATGTCTGCTTGCGTTTCCACAGCTGGGGGACTATATATCAGACATAGCCAGTAACATGATGCTGGTGGAGGAACATATACTGTGGATGGCCCAGAACGAGGCCAGAGCGTGCACTCGGATCGTCCAGTGTGTGGAGCGTATCGCTGACCTGGCGCTGACCGGAGACAATCAGGTCATTTCTAAGGTACGACTTGACAACGTCACAGTACCACCCACACCCACAGCCACACGCAGTCAGGGCAAAGGTTGATGATCTGAGTAAACGTCCCATAGCTTTACCTTTTTTCTTGCAGCTTAGAATAATGAGAAGTTAATTTGGCTCTATCAGATAGCTAGAATAAGGCAAGAGAAAGATAAATTGCTTCCTTTGTTTCCTCTTGCTTCTGTCTATTTTTTCCCTTGGTGCTGTCATTTGGGATTAAAGCATCTGCTTAATGACTAATATAAAAATCTC
The DNA here is from genome assembly GCF_914725855.1 of Thunnus albacares. Classification (NCBI taxonomy): domain Eukaryota; kingdom Metazoa; phylum Chordata; class Actinopteri; order Scombriformes; family Scombridae; genus Thunnus; species Thunnus albacares. Next base: position 6,482,517 of record NC_058119.1, read on the forward strand.
TGCCCTTCCCTCTTGTGCCACCTCACAACCCTTCCATCTCTCTCCCCCACCCATAACTCTTACCTTCCCTCCACCCTTTCTTACTCCTGCCTCTCTCCCTTCAGGTGTCTGCTAACATAGCTCTGGAGGCCTTCCTGATCCAACCCTCTAACTTTCTCGGTCTGTCCTGCACGGCGCTCCAACGGCCCCCCTTGTCTGCCACATCGCCCCTCCCTGACAGCCACTCACACACTGACAAGGACATGAGCAGAGAGCGTGATGCCGTCGGGGAATCGTTACTCAACTTCAAATGTCACACTGTCAACAGCAGCGGCTCACCGGCCAGTCAGCTCAGCAAGGTAAGGCGCCAGTTAACAAATGCGGTGAAACTTTCTAAAATATGCTATTCGGTTCTTTTACTTGCCTCTCTTTGCAAAATCCACTGAATCCACCCCGAGGTCAGGAAACAACGTTCTGTGAGTGTTTCTCTTTCTCACTCCCAGCAGGGTTTTTTTTTTAAAGGCCACACACTTTTGTGTTTTTTTACACTCTGTTCAAATTCAGGTATGAGAGATGAGGGACAGAACTCGTACTAACAGAGGAGAGAGAAATAAAATATGAAAAAAGGAGTACAGTAGCTGGTGGGCACAATAAAATGAATTCTCCAACACCACACAGTTGAAACATATGAGAAGGATTACTCGCCTTTAAGTCTGTCATTGTCTATTTGTCCTGGAAAGATGACACCTTGTTTGGGTTTGTTGGTGTGCCATAGATCAGCTGGTGATAGGTGGGTATGTAGTGGGGGCAGGGCCTGCAAATAGGACAGTAATTTGGGAGTCAGTGAATGTGGGCCACTCCCTTGTGATAGATAAGATGGCCTTGCGTACCTGTCACTTTAAATCAGCTGCAGCCTCATCATGGCTCCAATTGTAGCCATCCCAAATGACAAATACCATGTCATCAGACAAGGGCCACTCTGCATCTGCAGACGGCAGGCAAAACATTCAACTCCCTTGGCACTGAAGTGGCATAGTTCTGCAACATTTGAACAGTTTGCGCCCTCTAGCCATTCAGTCTGCCGATGAATTCATCAGTGTGTATGTGAGTGTACGCTGTCTGTGTAGTAGTGTGTATTAGCGGGAGAGAGTGTCCGGGTGTGTGTTTGTCTTTCAGTGTGCGTACTCACTTCATCTCATCTTCTCTTCCCTCATCTTCTTCTTCTTCTTCTCTGGTGAGACGGTGTCAAGTCTCTAAGGGTTTGTCAGCAATTACAGCACTTAGCCACATTCTGCCTCCAGGCTATGTGTAGCATGTGTGCATGTAGTGCAGGTATGTATGCATTTCTGGAAGTTGAGCTAAGTCAGCGTAGGTCAAGACAATGCTGCAGTTCCTCAGTTTCTAGAGGCCACTCAACAAATTTGCTCAAAACCACCTCTTGATTATTCCCAGATGGACTTCAAATTAGGAGGCAAATATGGAGAAAGCAATTATTTCAGTTAACACTGAGAACACATCTACATGAATGCACTTCATAGTTTTGGCAGGCTATTATAAGTCTAGGAAAAAAGTTTGTCTTGGTACTTCTTGTCCTTGAGCATGAAACTCTCAGTGCACCTTTCACAAACAGTAAATATGAGAAGATGTGTTGACGTGTGGTGCACTTTAAAGCTTTAAATAACGGCCTCTTAAGTGGCCTCTTTATAATATGTAGTAATTTGGTTTGTATTTGCAGTTGTAGTGAGTGTTAGTCATAAAATATGTGACTGAAATCAAATTTTTCTCTCTGCACAAGTGTGGCATTTTGCCATATTCTGGTGGTAAATAGTTCTGGTGTCTTAATGTGCTGTATCTCCGCAGTATAAGGTACCAGCGTGAGTGCAACCGGTTCAATTTCACGTACGACACAGCGCTACAGAGATAAACCAAGAATCTAGTTGACGTTTGCTAAATATTTAAGTAGAATTGATATTATTTACACCATGTCATGCTTATTTCAGCAGTTCCTTGCACCAAGAGCAAACATTAGTCCTGACAGGATTGAAGAATTGATGCAATAAGGGATTCGGGTTTGATAAAAAAGCTTTCAAACCTCAACCCTTGCCAGGTTGATAGTCACAGTAGATGTGATCAATGGATTTCGTTGGCATCTTTCAAAGTTGTTACAAAGTTGTGTCCATCTCACTTAATTCACCTCCTTTGAGTTTGACTTTGCATGCATTGATACTGCAAGTAATTACTTTTTTTCTTCGAGGCGTGCCAGAAGTGAAACAAATGTATTTTTTTTCTTGCAGCAAGAAAGCAAAAGGACTATATTAGAGGTTTTCCATTATGGTATAGAAAAAAATGAATATGTGGTGTGTAACTGCATCTTCTTCACTCATGTCATGACTTCATCACCTGTACCACTAGTATAAAGCAGTGCTATTATGTATAAATGACTGAACTGAGACTGTGATGTAGATTATTACTGTATCACTGGCTAGCTGGCATGGCATGAAGTAATCATAATAATAGAAGGGCTGAAGAGTATTTGAGGCTGAAGCCATACTGTATCTCTCCATTAAGTTAATCTCGATTTAACAAGGCACGTTGACTAAGGACATTACATAAATGAAGTGCCCAATTTACAGCAGTAGTCTGGGGGAGTGCTTGTAGGTTGAGAGAGCCTTACACGCATCCATTTTCAATCAGATTAAAAAGGTGCTTTACTTGTTTGTTTTTACATTGTCAGAGCATAATGCAATATACAAATAAACATATTAACTTAAGAAGACAATACCCTTACAAGATATGAATACAAAGATATTCTGCAATAAATAAAATAGATATCATTGGAAGGAATCTCAGAACCCACTGGCTGCGCTTACATTTTGGCAAACATGCTGCTATTATTCAGCATTTTGGCATTTCCTTCGGAAGGTGCAGCCAGTTCTTTGGTGGCAAGCGTGCTTTTAAATACTTGATATATTTGAGTAATTTTTTTTAAAAAAAAGTCTCTTGAAAGGTCAGTTTTTGGGCGTGAGATGAAGTGTAATACTATTTCCAGCTCATTTAGCGTGCAGAATGAACACAGCTTGTCCTCCCTGGGCGATTCACACTCTCACACCTACGAGCTGCCCAGTTTACACAGCCCCTGCTCCCCAGGAACGGTTGCTGGGTGAGGAGCATCACCCTGCCTGAGAGCACTTTAATGGTAATTGTTGAAGGAGATGAAAGTGACTTCAACAGCCTATGGGCTCTAATCTATTCAAGCTATCGCCGCTCTGCAACAATATCTTTTTATTTCTCTGTGTTTCTCTACTTCACATTTGGGAAACACCTCGCCAATTACTGATAATCTGGGAAAGCCTCACAGGTCCAATACTTTAGAACAAGCTCTGTCATTTACACACAAACACAGACACACACAAAAACTCATATCCTCATTCATATCCATTCAGTTTAGATTTTCTGTCCTTTTTTTTTTTTACTTTTAGCTGTTTGATTATGTTATTAACTGTGTTTAATTTCTTTACAGCCAAGTGTAGTGAAGCCATATAGACACAAGACTTTCACCAATAAGCTTTGTATCAGGGCTCTGCTCTAGTTTACATCATTACCGTATGCTAAGCAAATCCAGAGGTTAAACATTGTCAGTGTGGTGTCATTCTCTGAAACTAAACGAATGATTAATTATACATTTTAATTCCATATCACAAATGTCAAGAGTCAATTAAGTGAGGAACATCTGGCTCAAGCTGTGCCACACAGCAGCTGAATACGGTGTTATTAAGAGCAGAGTATTCTCTGATTTATAGGCTTCATTTATAGGCTGTGATAAATGATGACCAAATCAGATTTATGTGAGCACAAGTGCTTTGTTTCAGCGTCTAATTTATCTCTGACATCAAAGTTGATCTATTTGGTAAATGTTGATTCTTCAATTAACATTATTTTTGTGACTTTAATGATGTTTTCTATGTATGAGCAGCAGAAAACTGCATGTAGTATCATATATTTTTAAAAATCTGGACCACATAAAACGTGATAGCAAATCAGATCCCGAGGCTCGACGCCTTACTGTATATAATCTTGAACGCTCAAAGGATCAAATATAAGTGTTTCCACGACAATAAGTAAACAGCACATTGTTCGGCTGAGGCAAATCTCATAATTTCAGTGCTCACAGCAGTTCGTCTAAGCCGGTGTTAAGTCAGGACGAAGCACATCGATGAAAAGAGAAGCAAAACACACCAATGAGATCAGTGTTTGAAAAGATGCATCAAATCAAAAGCCGTAGTGAACATGTGTTTGAAACAAGCAGACGTGTAGACATAGTAGCAGATATCAGATGTGAAATGTCACCTGGGGTTAAAAAGGAAAAAAAAAAAAAAAAGACATGAGCAGCTATTATGAATTGAGAATGAAGGCCTGTTGTGTGAAAATAGCCATCTCTTCTCCCACTGGGTAGGCGATGTGTGTGTGTGTGTGTTCAGAGTGTGAACTTTGTGTGAGATAGATATATTTGGTATAACAGGAGCGCAGAAATAAATGCACATAATCCGCACTCACACACACACACACACACACACACACACACACACACACACACACATAAGCTCACACTCCCTTATGACTCATCAGTCAGCCTGTCTAACGCTGCTCAGTTTAACAGCACACTGTGACGGCTGCAACAGACACACAGCACCACAGCTTGTTATCGAGCAAAGGAGATATTACAAAGATACAAACAGGCAGAAAACTGGAAGAAATTCCTAGTTGGATACATAGTCATCACATAATCAGTGATTCCCTTATATAAGCCACTGTTTTAGATTTGGCAGTGAGTGAAGTATAAACTAGAGTTATCATTTTTATTTTGTCAAATTATCGTTCTTTTTAATCGCATTGCACAATAGGTGAAGTAAATGAATTTTCTTACATATGGAGTTGACATACACGTCCTCATTGACTTGCAGCGTCTTTGCTGACTGCAGTCCGGTGGCAGTTTCTTATTAACAAGAACAGTGGCACACAACGTTTTTAAGAAGGGGCTTAAAAGTGATTAATCGACTACCTCATAAAAACCCGCAGACTTCCTCATAAACCGAGCTTCTTTTCCAGGCTGTTCCCTCCATCCTTGTGTAACTGACTGACTGGTTGAGTGATCTGCTCTCTGTCTTACTCTGGCAGAAGCTCAGCACCATTTAGAGCCATTTTGGGTCCAACTGGACTAAGACACACAGCATATGGCCCCACCGTGCCAACACCTTGCCAAAAAGTGGCTTAATAAAACACAGCCGTACAATATCAGCACCTTACGTACCGCTCTCTGTTCCAAAAGTATTCACCTCTGAATTGATTTTCTTTTGATTTCACACACATTTTGTCAAATGGTTTTATACTGTTAAAGAGGAAAGGCAAAAGAAAGATGGGAAAATGGAAAACATTTTACTCATTCTGTATCTTTCCTGTTTTTGCTCCTTTTTGATTTACCACTTAAAGCTTAATGTTTTAAATATGACACAATAATATCCCTGTTTTTTGCATATATTAATGGAAAATTTGATAAGTTATTGTTCTTTAAAAGAGCTTCAGTGGCTGGAATAGCATGCATAAATACCACAGGAAAAGGTATTTTATATTACTCTGTAGACCTTTGAAGCAGCATAGATGTTCCATCCTGAAAACACATTACAGTTTACTAAAGCAACCTGATGTTGTGCTGACAACATCATTCTGTAGTCAGATTTATGTGACAAAAGACGGGGATCCAACACCGGTTGTGTTCAGGCCAACTTAAGCAGATGATTGATTATTTCAAAACAAGACAACGAGTCTACAGCCATGCTAACTGCTCTCGAGGCTGTATTGGCCAACCTGATCTCACAGAGATACGTGAAATGACCTCTTAACACCGCATTACATGGTGCTGGCACTGTTGAAATCACGTGTCATACCATGGAAATAATGTCAATGGAAAGTCAATTAGGGTCCTTTGTCGTGGAAGACATACAAATGCCCTGGTTCAACAACATCATGCAATGGGAGGAGGTTAATATTGTTTTCTTGTCTAATTAACTTTATTTTATTGTTGTTTTTATTGTCATTTGACTGAATTTATTATAATGCCTTGGTTGATTTTTTGTTCTCTAAAAACATTGTATTGTGTGTGATATAACTGTCATTTTGATAATGAAGTAGGTTTGAAGGAATACCAAAGCTTCAGCTGTGTCAAATAGATTGTTCCTTTTAATTTACGTCATTAAAAGGTAATTATACTCCTTTATTGTCATTTTCCCCCCAATAATATTAATTTAACAATGTTGATGATGATGATGATAAGGATTGTGAAGACCACTCACCCCTCATTGTAAAAATGAATTTGTTAAATATGATATGATGACAATGCTCATCTGTGGTTAACGTGACTTTTTGCTTTATTGTAAATTTGCAGATAATGCAGTTTGATATGATTTGAAATCACTTGAATACTTGAGCTCCAACATCATCTGTGTTAAATAAATATTTGTGGAGGCCTGTACATTGTTGCATGGCTGATTTTTTTTTTTTTTTTTTCAAATGTGAAGATGAAGATTCAGTCATTACCAATGCAACGTCATGTGATGCACGCTTCTTACCCATAATCACCATCGACTCCAATGTTAACCTGACCGCGGCGCTAGAAGACACTGTGAGAATCAGTCCCATTAGACACACACACACACACACACACACAGCTGAAGCTTTGGCATTCCTTCAAACCTACCTCATTATCAAAATGACAGTTACATCACAAACAATACAATGTTTTTAGAGAACAAAAAATCATAACTAAGGCACTGTAATAAAACTGAGTCAAATAACAATAAAATAAAGTTTTCTAGACTAGAAAACAACATTAACCACCTCCCACTGCATGACGTTGTTGAAACAGGGCATATGTGTGTCCACCACAACAAAGGGTCCCATTGACTCGCCATTGGCATTGTTTCCATGGTACTGACATGTAATTTTAACACATTATGTGCCACAACCACATAAAGCGGTTTTAAGAGGTCGAGGTCATTTCATGCATTTCTGTGTGATCAGGTCGGTATTGGCACATGCTTAAGGTTGATGCTAACATCATGCTAACATGCTTACTACGACAATGTTAGCATTCTGATGTTTAGCAAGTGCAATCTTAACCATGTTTACTGTCTAGTATGTTGACATGCTAACATTTGGTTACAAGCAATTTACACAAATTTAAGTACATCTGAAGCAGTCATTAATTTTGCAGGTATTTATACATTTTTGACCCAATAATGGCACCAGATATGGCTGGTTAAGGGATCACAGAAGTTATTGCAATTCAGAGGGGTATGTTTGGACCAATTTCATGGAAATCCATTCAGTAGTTATAGAGACATTTCCCTCAAAATCACAAATGTCAAACTCACAGTGACACTAAAAGGAAATACAGAGCATTAAAGTAATTAATATTCAGTGTCTGGGGACCATAAATGTCTGTTCAAAATGTTGGTTTAAACCATCAAGTAGATATTGAGATATTTCTCTGGACAAGTGAAAGTTTTCACCCGTTTGTCAGCATGGATATCTGTTCCAAATGTCCCCATGGCAATCCATCCAATAATTTGAGACAAAAACCAAAAATGTCAACCACTGCCATCCCTAGAGCCATGTCACTTGCGGGGCTTAAAATTTTCTGTATGTCTGTATGTAGGACACACATAAATTAAAAAGCAGGCTTGTCTTTTGACCATGAAGATTCTTCATTTGAGTGTTGCTGATTTTCTGCATATACTGTTGGTAGACAAAGCAGTCAATGTCAGTTGTCTGTTTAATAATCATATGCTCTGAATTCATCTGAATAAGACAAGTGTGCATACTGAAATTGTGCCTGAATATTAACCAACATATTCAAATGCTGACCTGATTATCCATTTTGCTGGGTTAACTGAACTAGGAGCAATTTCATATTTGACATTTGCATGTTTTATATTCAAACGAACAAGGGAAAAGCACCATTTTTTTCTGTCAGATTCCCAGTAGAAAATTTTTTTTGTACAGAGTATCTCACCCATATATTAATATTGTGACATTACACATATAGTATGTGTATAAACACATTCACATTTTTATATAGTCACTGATTCACCAAACTCAGTTGAGTTTGATCAGGGACAACATTCTCATTGAGCACATGCTGTTTCAAATGTCTGCTTAAAACCTAATTGGTAGGGATAAATCTGAAATAACGAAGGCTTTGGTTGCTGAATGTTTCCAAAAATGTCACCATCAAAAAGCATCCGCCCCCCTCTGTCTTACCCCACATCTCCACACATAGTACAAAGTTGGCTTTGACACTCTGGCTTCAGATATCTAAAACATGAACACTTTCTGCAAGAATTTGTTCACAAATTCATGCAGAAAGTGCATAGGGAAGAATGGTGTAACACGAGCCACTTTTTACATTTGATGATTTTACCACAAAATAAAAGTGTATTTGTGTCAAATAGTTTTTATATATACCTTTAATATTCAATTCAACTTCAATTTAATACGATAACATATTGCATTTTGTAGCCCAACTGCCAAGATATAAGTAGATAGTAGCCCCCAAGTTGTATTTTACATGATTGTAATAGATTTAGCCAACACAGAGCCGCCCAATGCTTCATCGATCATGAAGCATCCAACTTGCCCTGTATTGTCCTTTACCACAGAAATTATGCAAAGGTTAAGAAAAAAAATCTAAAAATAACCGCTCTGACTGGGCAGGTCCTAACTCCCATGTTGGGAACCACTGGTCTTAAAGTTATTTATCAGCTGACTTTGAACACTTGACATACATCTGTCATAAACTCAAGGAATCTACATATTTCAAACTGAATACTTTGTACGTCAACATATTCTATACCTGTTTGTCCGTTTCACGTCCAAAGCACACTCTAAATCTGCAATTAAAATGAGCCTTTGAAAAAGCAGCGTTTTCAACATCTTCTCAGCATCTTGCCTGATTAGTGCGCGTCTGCCAGCTGACCTTTCGTTGGTATCACACTGTTTATTACCACAGTGTCACTTTGTTTTGAACAGATTCAGAACTAATTATCCCTAAATTACACAAACATATGGCATTTTATCTTATTTCCCAAGTCAGTGGGCATTATCCTTACACTGAATTGCAGAGTGTATGGTTCATTGAGGATGACAGTTTGGAACAATATTTACCACTTTAGATCTCCCTCTTCCTTGTCATTGACAGGTAATTAGTGGAAGCCTTTAGGCTGAACGGGTGGAGTATTCCCACCTCCCTCTCTCCTCAGATAGCCTCTCTCTGCTCCACAGAGCTCCACTGCTTTTTAATTGCACTGCGTGGGTGTGTGTTTTTGTGTTTTTTTTTTTTGCTTTTGTTTTTATTTTTAGGGGGATGTATGTGGATGTGTTTGTGCTTTTTGGTGTGAGGGTGTGTATGGATGCGTGTACATGTCAGCCACCCTCCAGGTTAAGACTATCTGGGGACACTGTTGCAGCAGAATAGAGCCAGGGGCTGTTGCACAGTAAACGAATCCTCTATGTCAGCACAGGCATCTGAGACAACCAAATATGACCCAGTTTATCCCGATTCAGTAAACATGGCGCTTTATGAATGTGAATGCTTAATGTCTTGATAATTTGCTTCTAATTGGAATATGTTAGGGATACGTTGTGTACAGTCCTCTAATAAGCAATGGAGGATTTAAAGCACTTAACTCTTCATTAGCTCATTGACCTGCGCCTCTGTGTGGAGGGGGCACAGATTGAACAAATTTTCCCTCCATATTTGAAATGCAAACAACTGGAGGTTAATTGTATGTGTGTTGAACTGCAGTTAAGTATTAAAGTCAAATGGCAACGGGCATTAACATTGGATGGGTATTAAGGTTTTATTAGTTCATGTTGTGCTTCGCAATGAATAGCGGGTGTGTTGTGCATGTGTGCCGTCATTAGAGGGAGAGTGGGTGTGTAAAACAGCATACATGCACACTTGTGTGCTTCTTTATAAGTGAATATATGTATGGTCTATATGCATGCATGTGTCATTTGTTGCGCATACATTCAGGATTGTGTGAGTGTCTGTATACATATGTGTGAATCTTATATATTTCCAGCTCACATGCGTCTGTGACTGCACATCCATGCGAGGAGTGTGAAGGCATATAGAAATTTTACTGTGTCCCTGAGGAATGGCATCTTTTTCTCTCTTTGCAGCTCTGTGAAACAAACAGGCCTGTGATGCAGCAGTGAGAGGCCTTGAATGCTAAACACATCATAAGAGAGGAAGGCAGAGAGAGGACGAGGAGGAGGAGGAGGAGGAGGAGGAGGAGGGCAGGAGACAAAAAGAGAAGTGGAATTGAAAAAGATTGAGAAAGGATGTGATACAGAGAAAAGTGACAAATGAAGGACTAGAGACAGACAGTTGGACATATCCCGGAAATAGAGAGTGAGAAGTGAGATGGAGAGACTTAGCAGGGAACAAGGGTGGGTGATAGTGAGCGAAGGAGGATGAGAAAGAAAAAGAGTCCTATCAATCGCTGGAGATCAGCAGGCCCCGGGGACTGCTGTCCATTTCTACTGAGTGAGAGACAGAGATTTATTTCCCTTTGTAGAAGAGCAGAGGAGTTGATCCTCTCTCCTTCCTGTGCTGGAAAAGTTGTCCCCAACTGAATCATTTGTCCCATCCCATCTTTTCTTAAAATCTACCTCGGGATCAGCCGTGTCACTTCAGACTCTTTTATCAGAGCCCACAGCGCGCCCACACATTCACTGTGCGTGCTCTCCTTTCTGCCTCACCCAATTTTCTTCAATACACCAATTCATTTTTATCAAACATTTTGTCGAATTATTCTCTGCTGTGGTGTTTCATGCAGTGCTTACACGCATCTCTGTTGGCTGTGCTGTCCAATGCAGTCTTTTACTGCTGCATGTTTTTTTTTTCTCTCACTCTGCACCACACTGAAGAGATGAATGGAGGCATTTGCTCATCTCTGACTGTTCTTTTTTTTTTCATACATTTAGCCAAGATCTCATTTTCTCTGTGGTGTGCCACACTCTTATCAGGCAGGCTGCACCATATTGTCAGCCAGCTACGTCCTGACAGCTACTGTAGGAACCGACAGCTCCGGCCTGCCCACCGCTTTAGGAAAAATAATCCCTTGAAAAATAGGTCATTTTCAATTATACTTTGTATCTGCATCTTAACAGTGTCTTCTGAAATCATGTCAGAGAGAGTATGGTAAAAAAGTTTCCCTGCCTGTAGCCACACTGTAAACCTGCGTCACTCATCCCAGTGTCACTTGGAACCAGAGAAGTGTCACAGTGTAATATAAAAACAGAAAAAAGTCAGCTTAGCAAATACCTTTTTAAACAGTTTTGAACTGACAGTGAAGATATTAAAGTGTTGATTTCACAAATCAAGGCAGGTAGCTTGGATGAAAAATATACAGATGTCATTTCAGCTTTCATTTCACTGCTACAGTATATACACAGGATGGTGCAGCCACAGAGTCGACTCTATTTAAAGTGAGAATGCCTGCAGGGTTGTGCTACATGACGGACAAAGAGCCAAAAGGTCAAACAAATGCATTTTAATGTTACTGAGTAAGTAAAGTGTCTTTTTAAGTTCAGGTTAAGCATAATTTTGTGTAAGTGGACCTCAAAGTAACAAAGGTCTGCAGATTCAAAGAAAGATATTGATTATAAAAGGGTAAAGACACTGTTAGTTTTTGTAATAGCTCAAACATATAAACTATGCTACGGATAACATGTTTAATGCAAACACTTAATAACAAGAAGCTGTTTCCTAGAAAGATGTTTCAGTCGGGGGTTCAAGATTTCCTCCAACCCTTTGTGAGATTGAGGAGATGAAAATAAATTTGTCAACTGTCATACTGCAACCCCCCCACCTCCTGGGAACAGTGTTTTGAAGGAAACATCAGTGGATTATGATCAGTGGTAACATTTACTCCAGTGAAGGAAGTGCTCCGTTTTGATAACATACAAAAGTCAGAGGAAGGTGGTGGATAGTTGCCATACAAAGACACAGACTTTTAAACTTCCTGAGTCCCTCATGTGGTTAGGTTTAGGCAAAAAAAGCACTTTGTTTAAGATTAATGAAAGATGATGGTTAAACTTTAATGCTTTTTCAATAATAAAACCAGACTGTGATCGTGCTCTTCACCTTTACAAAGAACTGTGAGTCCATAACATTAAAAATGTCAATCATGCTTTAGTAGCTACAAGCGACATTGGTGGGAAAACAAATGAAATATGTTGGAACTGAACATTTTGCAGTTTTGTTAAATATGAACATTTTGCCTCTTAGCAAATACCAAAGTCAACGTTTCCTCATTATGTAGATAAAAAACATAATCCAGGTGGCTTTATGTTTCTCCCAAAAAGTATTTGCTGTTGCAAATTAGTATCATACTATATAAACATAATTTCAAGGAGACAGGGTTGCTTACTGATGCCATACTGTTTATACCTTTGCAGCCATCCCTTTAACATCTCTGAGTGTGTTAGACAATTGTGGGCAATGTTGCAAATCAGTGACAAGAATTTTTTCCAGGTTATATTGGATTTATATCCAGTAGAAGAAGTAGATTTAGAAGTTGTACTTTGTAAGGTATTTAAATTGCTGGATAAGCCAATAGTTCTTGTCCGGTTGTTTTATCCATTAACAATTTCTCAATGTATTAACCAGAATATTGACTATATCATGATATATATTACAAAATAAAATGTCATTCCTCGATAAAGGATTTTATCCAAGTCACCCACGCCTAACTCCTCTGTCAGTGATTTTGATGTTTTAATTTCGGTTGAATGATTACATGGTCCTCTGTCGGTTGAGGAAATTGTTGACTTCTGCAACCCTACAATTTATTATGCAGACTAAAAATTGGGCGGCTGTCATGCTAAAAAAAGTTCCTGGAAAGTTGACATTGTTGATATGCAGGTTTCTAGCCAACAGTAGCAATATGGTTCATGTCCCAGTGCAACTCTGAAAGTGAATGAGAAACATCTTTCCTCCCTAAACAACTACTGAAGCCAGCACTAGAAGACTGGCCAGCACTGGAGCCTGTTGTACTGGTCAGGTGCCAGCTGCTTATGTATGTCACTACAAATCTGAGGCAAGACTTTGCTGAAAAATCCCCCTGTGTGCTGAGCAAACTTTATCTATATAAATATTGCAAGTCTGAATATCACATCTGATTCTAACACTTTAATTAACTTTGTCAACTTCTGTGACAGCTGCTGACATATTATCTGTGAAGCCGGTTAACTGTGCCTCCGCTCTGACATGACATTAGGTCATTATAAAGCAGACCACTACAGTCAGATGGCATTCATCATCCTGAACCCTCTCATTTGCACTTATGTGACCTCTCCCTCCAGTGATAAAGAAGCATGCTTTAGCATCGGCATTTCCCAATCAAGACCCTCTTGCATTTTAAATTCACACAGCTGGCTGATCTCTTGCCCTTCCTCTCTCTCTTTATCTGTCAAACACACAGATCTTACACATATATATACATAGAAAATCATACTTTAAATACTGAATCTACTTGGTTGATTTTATATGAGATTCAAATGTTAGAGGTTAGAGGATATTACAGAAATACTGCTCTCTACACATACTCTAATATGTAGTTTTCATGAGCTACCATGGCAATAAAGTACACACATCCAAACACACACACACACACATTTTAACTATTCCTCTCACTCCTTGCTCTCCCTCCTCCACCTCTTTCCTTCTCTCCCTGTGGTTAAAAGCAGCAAACGCTGAGCCAACTGGCTGAAGCTGGCTCCCATGCCTCCCATTCGCTAGTTAATCTGGCCTGTCCTGCTTTATCTTCCACCTTTGCTTCTGGTCCACAAATCACAGCTCAACTGACTCCTGTTTCCATCCTCCTTTCTTTCCCTCTGCCCTCCTTCATGTCCTACAGTAGGCACCTCCCCCCCCAAAAGTAGGGTGCAGCAGCAGGGAGTCCTTTGCAATCCGTCTCTTCTGCTCCCTGTCTCTGTTCTCTTTTGCAACCTGCCACACACACACACACCCACACACCCACACACACACACACCCTTTCCCTTGTGTTTCTCACAGTCTGTTGCAAGCTGCTTTCATCCTCTCATCCTACGTCGCGCTCTATGTGGGGTAATTAGAGCTAAATTAATAGAACATTAGGATGCTGTAAGAGCAGGCTGCCCAAGGACAAGGCTAGTAGTGTATGACAGGCATGCAGGAAAATGCAACAATAAACAACTGACAGTGTTGACTGGATATTATACACCACCTCACGTAATGCGCATTGTAATGTGTGGTAAACCAGAGCACCCCTGCAAACTGACGTGGAACAGATGTCAATATGACAGCGTGTAAATCTTTAAATAAAATATAAGTTTTGGTTGTCCAAAGCTACTACCTGCCTTTTTTTTTTAAAGTAGAATGTAAATATCTTTTCTGACATCAGCCCCACGTAGTTTCTATTGTCTCTTGGGTTGATGTTGAACTCAGCTCCTTCCAGCATGTTGTTGTGATATGCATGCGAAGAATCTGCTGAAATACGTTGAGCCACGAACATATGTCACAGCCGCACTTTTAGACACACGAGTGATGCCGCTTTGTTACTACTCAGACAACGTAGATGTGACAGTTTGTACCCGCATAAATGGGAAGCCCTGAAAAACAGCATGCAGGCTCAGCAAGATTCCTCTTCAACAAATAAGATCTAAAAACATTCACACACACACACACACACAAACACTTGAGAAAAAACACATCTGTCATGTCTCATATCACACCTTTCCACCCTCCTTCACTGTGAGCGCAGCAGACTCTCATTTAGAAATGATCCCTCCTCCTGTGTCTCCCTCTTTCCTCTACGTTGCCCTTCTTTTATCAGCTCCATCCACATCATGTTTTAGGGAAATAGTCTCCTCTAATACCCACGAAAAGGATAGGAAAAAAAAAAAAAAAAATTCTAATTGCTCTGCAGTGTGTTTGCATGTTGCACCATCTGTGGAGCTTCTGCCGTTCCCTCAATTAGCATTCTTAGATCAACGAGATTGGAGTTTTACTGCACCGCCAGTGTTTGCTCAGATGGAATCTGCTGCAAGAGCACCGGCTCTCACAAGTTATAATTACAGCAACACTCTGCTCCTCTCTCAACAGTGGGATATCTCTCTCTCTCTCTATCTGTATATTTCTCTCTAATTATTGTTATTCCTCATGTGGAAATAGCAGTTTTCACCCCCCTACTGTATCTGTTACTGCACTGTGCAAAGCTATAAATTTGGCATAGCAGTTAGCAGTCCTCCCACAGTGTCCATAATTTTGGATTTACTGAAACAATATAAGCTGCTTATTTTGATGAAATGTGTGAGTGTCTCTTACGGGAGGAGAGGAACAAACAAATATGTACACGCACGCTAGCACACACACACACACACATTCACAGCTTTCAAACCCCTGTGGTATGCAAGATTTAGAAGGTATCCATAAGTCCTTAAGGGTGCTTTAACACCAAACCAGTTTGCTACAGTTCAAATGAACTGTGGTGTGTTTGCCCTTGTCTGGTTGTTGTTTTAGTCCGGTTCAATTGGACTTAATTTCCCGCCTTGGTGAGATTTGTCAATTATGCAATGAATCCTTTTCTACCAGATCTGTGATTCTGTTCCTAAGAATTTAATCTGAACAAATTGCTAATGTGATGTTTTTAGAGGTTAATATTAAGAAACATATTGACATCTGCAGTTGCTTGTTCTTACATCTATCATGCTTAGATTAAAGTTACTGTACAGGGGCTTGAATTAGGCTTGTTTTGATTCCTTATCTGGTGAGATGTCAGCTCACCAGATCTCTGTCCAGTTAATGAGCTGCTTCCGAGGCTGTGAACTTTTGTTTACATGCACTGCTGCGAGTCTAATTGTGATCCTAAATGAACTAAACGCCAAAAAAAAGTTCTGAACTTCAGGGCAAAGCAAACAAACTCTTAATACACAGCATGCATTGCCATACCTGCTTTACTGAATACATGGGAACAATCGTGGGTTTCCTACTGTGGTTTATGAAATCACAGCAACAAGATTAAATGCATTGTGAAGTCTTAAATCAGACTCTACAAAAGTTGCAGACAGTGTGAAGTAGTTTTCAACTGAATAACAAACCAACCATCTTGTTTTCTTTTTGGGACACATTTCAGCCCTGTAGCGCCATACATTATACAGAGGGTGATGCTGCTTCCACCGTATCCACAATACATGTATTATTCTGTGCTATGACGGCAGAAAATATGGAATCTTCAGCCCTCATTCATACTCACCTCTTGAGTTCATTGCTGCGTCTCCCCACCCACTGCTTCTGCAGTCTTCTTCTCCCACACACTCCTTCACAAACACCCTGTTATCATTTCGGAGCTGGACTGAGAATGCACATTAGCTCCTCTCCGTTGCATAAATACAAATCATTTGCCATAGTTTTATTGTCAACTTCCAGAGGTTATCCATAAAATTCTTTGGTCAATATGCATGTGGGCTGCATCAGGGGAATACAATATGACTGCAGATAGAAAGGGATATACAACATATACCCAGTAGGACATTGATATTTACAGTATATATCCATATTATGGTGCACTCGGGCTATCACTACAATTTTCATTAGAGCTGCAACCAACTATGTGCTAGTGTTTAATCTGCTCTTCATGTCCATGTATCTGTAGCATGAAGCCTGTATGTGAAGTCTTGTTGGTCATTATGTATTCTGATCCAGATTCCTTCTGATTCTAGTGATACCTGCATTGAAATGGCTAGCATGTTGACTCTGTTCTGTCTAATAGCTCCCTGCTAGATGCGGAGCAGGAGTGGGCCGTAGTAATTACAATAGAGGAGACCGATCCTGCTCAGGCCTGGAATGTTAATGCCTTATCCGACCCGGTGCATTTGACTGCAGCTGTAGAGGGAAGCAGGGACGGACACGAGGATGGGCCAGGGAAGGGGTGTGGTGGGGGTTGATTGGAGGCTGTGTGGGTAGTGTCCCAGAAAGAGTTTAGTTTTGGGATGGCAAACTGTATTTTTGCTGCCTTGGAAGTGAATCAGAATGAAATTGTGGGGTCTATCATGGGAAAGCTGAATTTTGTGTGACCTCATTCACACTTACTCACTTCATGCCTCTTGGGCAGATTGGATGGCTATTAGATACCGAAAAAGTTAACTGCATCTATCAAGAATTCAAGAAGATTAAGTCTTTGAGATGCTTTTTAGACAGTTTTTGAAAAGGTGTCAATCTCTCCAGGATGCTTAAATTATGCTCCTATTTGCTCCTTCTAAGTGTAACCAAGTAACTTACACTGAAGTTAGCTGTCATTCCACCTGTCTCATTAAAACACCAGGAAAACAAAGGCTCAAGTGATTTAAACACATATGATCATACAGAAGGCATAATGTCCTGGTGTAGCGTTTATCTGATCCCTGATTGGTTCAACCATTGAGTGATCTGTGTGGGTGAGGGAGCAATCTGAATAACAGCTCATGAGAATGATAACTCGTAATTCATAAATGCGATTCATCCTTAGGTTTGCTTTTGTTTGTGGATATTTGTCAGCCAGCTAGCTTAACTGTAATTGTAACCATGGATATAAACTGCTAACATGCAGTGTAAACAAAGGTGTATTAAAAGGTATCTGTATTTTCTTCTTTTACAGAAGTGTATAGGAGTAAATATCTCAGTTTAGCATAAATGATGTGATTTTTTGAAAGACAAGTAAAAAAGCCAAAGGTGAGGAATAATTCCCATTTTCCTTGATGCAAATTAGCTTGTTTCGGGAGTTGCAGCCATGTGTTTTTTGCTATTAAAGAAGAAGAAGGATATGTCTTTCTCTGCTTTGTCCCCTGACTGGTACTTTGCATTGATTTCAAAGCTTTATTTCATTGAATTCATCCATTCTATTCCTCAGATCATACTGATTGTTGTTCACTTGCAAACACATCCTAATAATTATATGCCTGGCCCTGGTCAAAGACCTGGCTCTCTTTTGTCTGCGTCTTAAATCAGATTACATTCATATGGTCTTGACCACATTCATTATGTCAGGTATGATATTACTAACATTATGCATGTTCACTAAGGAGTATAATTGAATTGTTGTCTGTATTACAATATCAGCTAACAATCCAAATCACAATCGGTGTCAAGCAACGGGCCACTGTGATTAACTTCTTTGTCACTGCTAATTAAAACCCAGAATCCATGGTACAGTAATTACCAAATTACAATGAATATACAGGAATTTGTCTTGGTGACACAAGTGCATAAACACTGCACATACTGAGTAGGGACCAAGAATTGGTTCTTTTATCCAAGTAAATAGAGCATAAGTTCAAATAATATTCACATGTAGTGTACACAGGAACACCTGTCTGACTGTACTGACAAAAAGGAAAGGTACACTTCTCTAACTAATTATCCTTGCTGCTGTGAGCTTGTTCTTTCTGTTCATCCCTCTCTCACGCGCATTGAAGTGTGTAACCTTTTCCCCAGCTGTGTAATCCAGTGTGGCGCTGCTCTGTGTTCTCCTGAAGAGCATAAGCAACTCCCAGCCCCACTAATCCATACTGGAGCTCTCAGCTCTTTCTATGCACAGCACCCGACTCGAATCCTAAGACGAGGGATCATCTGTATGTATTTGCCAGCAGCTTGGCTCATCTCGTTAGCTGACTTACTTTGCATTCATGCTGCTGCCAGCCATATTGTTCTGCTACTGTCTGATGACATAAGGTAGCTGATTGGTTACTGTACTGCCAGAGTTGTTGCAATGAAATGCCGGACATGTAGTTGAGCATCACTGGTATGTGGCTGGCTGGTAATGGGAGGCATCCGCCAAAAGTTCAGCCAATTTTCACTGCTGACAAACAAGGATCACAAATAAAGGTCCTAGCATGTGTAGTATTTTGTACCTCTCAACAAACATATATTTCCTATAAACACAATTGCGCTCTGTCACAAAAAGGATGTTGTTACTTATACCTCCTTTCACCTCTCTTTTTTGGAACAATGGGAACTACTAACAGCCATGGTAACAGGGTTAACACGTGTACACTGGCTCCAAAGGTTAGCTTGACACTAAAATGATGTTTGAACAGTCCCCACAAAGCGCCCTCACCCACCCAATGGTTTTAATTAGTTGGATTTTTCATGTCTGATTTATTCAGTTGATCATTCAATCATATTTTTACATTTTATTTCCCAGCATGAAGCTCTAAATGTGTTTTAATCCTTCTCCGCAGTGCCACATTGGAATAACTTCATTCTGATGGGGAAATACTGAATGCTATATTTTTACATCAGCCTAAAAACCAAATTTAGATATGTTCCGCCTAAAGATACTGGAGTCAGCCCACTGTATAAATTACCACCATGTGTCATTTTTATTTCAAATTGTAGGATGTAAATTCCCAGAAAAAATACTGGGGACATGATGTCATTGTTCTCAGTGGTAGCCCTAACAGCTACAGGAACAGCTGTTTATTTATTTTTTATTAAATCAGTCCACCAGATTTCCTACTAAATCTGACCCAGCAGCATACAGTGTATGTAATGCACTCACACTGGAAAAGTGACACAATTAAGTATATGTAAAAAAGTCAACACACATTCCATATTCACTTAGTATATAAATTTGGTTTGTCTTTGTGAGATGTAATTGGCAGCAGCATTCCGAGGTTGCAGTTTCATTGTTGTTGGTCCGCAAGTGTTACATCACTTCCTGTTAGTACAAACTAGCATATATGTAGGGATTGCAATGTCAAGTCTGTTGGTGGGCCCACTACTTAGGTCCAGACTGAAATATCTCAACAACTATCAGACGGATTGCCATGAAATTCATTATCCATGTGATGAATTCTACTGACTGCGAAGAGCCCCTCACTTTAACTACAGCGCCACCAGCAGGTTGACATTTTGTTTTTTTGTGACATGATGTCTTGACTCACCAACTATCTAATGGACGGCCATGGAATTTGGTGTAGACATCCATGGAGTTCAGTGATCCTCTTACTTTTGCAGCACCATTGACATTGACATTTGTGGTTTTGAGTTAAATGTCTTGACAGTTATTGGATGGATGACATTTGGTAGAGACATTCCAAATACTTTGTAATTGTAAACTTTTAATCTGGCGCCAGTATCAGTTCAAAACTTCTGTCATTGGTTTATGACCAAATACCTGAAAAACTAATGATATCCCCATCAAACTCAACTGTAGCTTGTGTTTAGTGCTAATTATCAAATGATAACATACTGACATGCTAAACTAAGATGGTAAACATGGTGATACTTGCTTGACATAGGCATCGTATCTTTGCCATTTAAGCATGTTGCCATGTTTAAAATAACAAAGTATTAGCATTTAGTTACATGCACCGCATGCAACAGACTCACAGATCCACTATATGCTATTAGTATGTTGCATGGATTGGGGACTTAATACACATGTTAAAGCTGAATGTTTAGTAAATGGATTTTTGCATAGCAGGAGCAAGATTTCCGTAATTATCCACACATTAAGTGTGGGTGCAATGCTATTGCTTAACAGCATCAATTGACAAGCAACGCATGGACACTGACTATGAAACCACAACTATATATAAACAGACATGGTTTCAATATCAAAAGTTGGTTTCTGACAGTACTCGTGGTGTGGTTGGGTTGAGGTTTGGCAGGTGGATGGGTGATCTGTGTGCATCACACACAAGTTTGGGGGCGGGTGGGGTCACAACAGCTTAAATAATTCATCCCAAAGGTCTACAGAACAAGGTGTTTCCGACTGGATTGCAGTACCTCTCCTTTCTGAGCTGCTTCAACAGAGAGGCAGGCAGACAGTGAGATGTGTTTCTGTCCAGGCCACTGGACAGTGGACCTTCATAATTCATGAGAGTTTGATAAGGAACTAAAAGCCTTCTCTTACTTAGACAAAAAGCAGGTGACAGAGAGATAGAGAGGAGAGGAGCCAGATGGCGGTGGAAGGAGAGTCCATCAGGCGGAGAAATTAAGGCGTATAGAGTGAAGAGAAAAGGTGAGGGTAATTATAAATGTGGAGGACTGAGAGGAAAAGACAGGGGTGAGAGATGGAAACGGAGGTAGACATAAATAAAGCATGAATGAAGGTGGGAGCAAGAATGAATTTAAAATGTTTTTTTTTTTTTCCTTGAGAAAGCTCAGGTTGCATTTCCCACCACATATCCCAAGATGCTGTTTGTGCCACAAGAGAGTACATGGAGCAAAATAGTCCACCACTGAGTCATCCTGCACAATAACCCACATAAACCTTGACCAGCAATACCTCAACAGAAAATACATTTTTCTCAAGTAGAGTGATTTTGAAGGATGCACCTATTCTATACAGATCTTCTCCTATTGAATTTAAATAGGATGATTATTGTTGAGGACAGATGGATAGATAGAACTCAACACACTTGAGAAAAATATAGAAATAGTCATTTTTTCCCTCCTCTGTGCCTATAAGCACTCTGGTTTTTACAGGTCTTTCTGTGCCTGTGTGTCCCTGGCTCCGCTTCAGTGGCAGTGGGCGATCATTAGAGCTCTTTGCTCCTGGCAGCCACACAGTGGTCCGAGGATCTGGCTGTTGTCTGGAAAGCCCGGAGCACGGAGCAGCAGCCAATCCCGCCGGACTACAGGAGGAGAGGAGGCGCCAGCCACGCTCCTTGTGTAATGATTGGTGCATTGTTTCAAGGCACTCACTGCCTGGCAGATTGACAGAGTGGGATGCATTGAAAGTGGCCGATAGGAAGGGGAGAAGGTGAGCGCTGAGGGATGGAGGAGAAAAAAAAGGGAAAGCTAGCGGCTGCTGCTCTTTCAGATAACAGATTTCTTTGCAATTGTACTTTCAGTTCTGGAGGACGTCTGATGTGATCTGAGTGATTATGTGAGTTGAGGTGCACCACTCTCATAAAAACAGGAACCTTCATAACACGGAATAACAGATGATGATTGATGTGAAAGGTGTAACGTAGAAATGCACAAACAGAAAATTATTAACCAACTCTGCAGTTCCCCTCAGCTCTCTTGAGCATGTTAACATCACCTCATTGTTGAACCATACTTTACTGTTTGGTTCACTCGTAAATTACTGGAGCATTCAGCAGCTAAACCACCAGATATGTTCCTAAGGAGTCAGTGGAGACCAAAAACATAAAAGAAGAGGGAGTACTTACATTTGGCAAGTGTCCAGAAACACAACTCTAACTGAATGCTCTTTTTGCTCCATATCTTGTAAATGTGTATATAGCCAACTGTTTGCCAACAAATTGGCCATATGAACTTAAAAAGTGTCAGTTTTGCACAGGAGAACTGTGTGAGGATGCGCACAAGAATGATAGGTACAGTAGGTCAGAGTTGAACCAGGGAAACAATAATGTGATGGATGTTCACAACAGACGGTTGGCTAATTTTAGCATTTTTCTCTCCTTGTTGATATAATGATCTATAAAAAGACATGATGTAATATACCAGAATGATCCTTTAATTCTGCGGTTATGTACCTCTATACACAAGTCTATAATGCACTATTTTAATTCTGTGCACACTGTTTAGTGTTTTAGCCCATCTGTGCTGTGTTTATGGGACAAGAGGCTATATGAAAATGACACGGCTATGTGACATGGAGATCTCTTATTTCCTCATTCCTTAGGACATGTACTGTCACATCCCATTATGGTGCAGCAGCACTGGGAATAGAACAGGGCCTGACAGACTGAGATGAATTTAGATGTAGCGATCTTGTCTGGGATAAGCTTTAATAGATTACATTTTATGGTGATGCGGCCTGTCCCTTGTCGCTCAATGTGCACTTATCCTCTGAGCTTTACACATGCATGGCCGCGCACACAAACACACAATCCTAAACAAACACACACACACCCGCCCACTCTCATCAAGACTCTATCCGTCCCTATCGCTTCCTCACTGTCTATTACTTTGTGTGTCACTTGTCGCTTCATCACAATATTACGCCACGGTGTTTGGCTTTCGCTCTCCACCTGCGTCTCCTCTCTGATGAGATTTGGAAGCTCCCTGAGTGATGCGTCTGTTTGCCTTGACATTAAGGAATCAGATGGGTTAATGCTAACGGTACCATAATTGCATAGATTGAATACGGTGTTGTTCTGATTCGCCCTTGTCTCTCCACTCTATTTTTATCAGGACAGGCCCTGGAGCGACTGGGTTGTTAGCAGCTAATGGTGGCAAACAACAAAAAACCCTAAATTACATTTGGCATTGGGGACTTAATGGTTCAATAAAAATCAGTTTTACCCACCGCTGCCCTCCTGCCCACCCATCCTATCACCAGCTCTCCCCCTCCACTCCAGTGGTCTCTTACCAGCTCCTCACATCTGTGCAAGTGCACTCCAGTAACACCCTTGATGTAGACTCGTACATTTTTATGGCCATGCTGGTTTTCACACGCGAGATAGCTTTTCAGTTAAAACAATTGGCTTCAGATGATGTGGCTTTGACTTGCTGGAGCATTGATTTTCAGCTAAGTTCCTTCCCTACCTGTAGTTCATGGTGAACTTCTTTTGATATCGGTGTGTACAATATCACATCTCAATCTGTGCCCCCCAGGTTGGAGCCTCAATCAATATCATTGTGGTGAATGATTTTATTCTAGCCCTGGGTGAGTGACTCGTTGTTTACTGTACCTGAGTGACCTTGATGAAAATGGTACAAATTTCTCTCTATAGTCATTTGATTTATGTCAGTGTATGTGTATACAGCACAGGATGAATATGAATCACATCAGGAGTCAAAATTCTGGGGGACAAACTTGGAGGACAAATGTACTCAGACTGTATCTGAAATGTAATGCATAAGCATTTACTTAAGGCGCTGTTTTAAAGAATACTATCATAGCTCCATATCATATTCTGGTGGGTTTTTTTTGCCTCATGGGGGAAAATCCTCCCGATCCAGCCAATCATAATTTATTCATTAAAACCCGTTATCTGATTATCTCTATTAATCAGCGTTGTGTGTTCCTGTAAACAGAGCGTGAGGACAAAGAAGAGAATCACCTGAACTTGTTTACAGCTCCTCACGCCTGCGGCGCAGGAGAAAAGCCAGCAAGATTTGGGCCGTGAGTGAGAGCGGGCGTCGATTAAGAATTTATAATGTGAGAAGTGGGGGTGGATAGGGCTCGTGTAACAGGGGACGCTAAACAAAACAAGCCAGTGCCAAACATGGAGCCAAACCTCTCCTCGAGCCCATGAATAATGTAGCAGAGGAAAACACTACGTTCTGTTGTCGCACCACAGCGGTAAACAGACAATTAACATAATAACAGACACGCACACCCATGAAAACCACACAGCGGAAGGTGTGCCCTTGCCGTGCGGGCTAGTACTAATTGTGACAAAGCTCTGCAAATGAACTGGGTTACATACAGGTGAAAACTAAAGCTCAGTATAAAGTATGAAAAAAGAACTTTTTTTTTTCTCTTTGTTGGCCCTCTTTGAAGACTTTCAGTTTACTCTGCTTTGAAAATCTGTCCTCCACAAACTATCTTTGTTCTATATTTATCCTAATGCCCTCATTCATATTCAGTCCAGGCCTTCTCATAGATTTCCTTATTCAGTACTTATTTGAATGGGATTTTCAAGGCTGCTCTCCTCCCACTGCAAGTGCAGGAGTTACTTTGTTTATCATCACAACCCTCATCTTATACTTCAGGATATATCTTCATTGTATATTTTATTTTTGATCTCTGATAAATCTCTGATCTTTGATGTCCATTGTGGATAAACATCCATAAATGTATTTAGAAATCCTATAAAGCAGGTGTTTCCTTTAACTTCACATCTTGGCTCATAATCATTCTTCAGTATCAAAAGCAATCCATGTGATCTGCACAGCAAACTACAAGTAGCAAGCAGCATGACTTTCCATCAGGCAAATTTGCCAAAATGTAAACAATAAGGCTATGGGCTCTAATCGCAGAGGTGTACATAGTTTAAAATTCAATATTCAAACATTTAGATGGTTCATCCAATAAGTTTTCATCACTTTTCACCAGATGTGTTGCACAATGTTGACTGATGTTGATGCACAATGGTTATTTTTACCCCATGAGCTGATATTGAAGCCTACATGGCACGCATGACTCAACAGTAGATGGAAAACTAAATGACGTTAGGGACTGTCTCAAAAGTGCTTGCAAAATGGCCAAGAGAGCTTTTCAATTTTTTGTCATTAGCTTTGTCTTTTTTTTTTTCATTAACACTTATAACTGACTTTATTTTCATACCTCCTTCAATTGCATGTACAACCTCTGTTTTTTTAATCTATGCATTATGGTCCAATGAACTTTAATGGTATGTTTTCGTCATTTTTTGACCACAACCATAACTTCCAGTTAAAAAAAATAAAACAAATACGCAATATGGCCCAATTCTGACTTGTATTTCCCACTGTGGATTTCTCGCGTTCCACTTTTATCCCTCTTTATTATTTGATATATTATGTTATTTTTTATCAGCTAAAATTATACATATCATATGAGGAGTATAAATAATAGAACAGAAAGCAGTGTAGGTGATTTCTACTTTTGTAAAATAAACAGACACAGACAGTAGCTTTGTGTTACAGCCCTACTGCACATACTTAAAACAGAGAGGTCAAAGTGTTTTATTTCACAATTCCCATCATGCCTCAAAGAGTCAAAGGCCCCGTCTAGACCTTTCACAAGGAAATTCACAGTATCCGGATCTCAGGTCAAAATATGATCCTGCTCAGGAGTCTCTTGGTGGTGAACTGACAACAGCAAAGATTCAGTATATGGACGAAATCATCTTACCGTGGTTTTGCACTGACAAGAATCTTGTCCCCTCCAGGGGCATTGATTGACAGCGCCTGTTTACACACGCTGAACTGTTTGGGGCATTTATCTGGGTCCTGCAGCCCCTGGAGTGTGCTTTGGCCTGGATTGGCAGCTTTAGAAGGAGCTTTAGTTGTAAATGAGAGGGAAGATGTGATACATTGTGGCCTTGAGGAAAAACATGGATGGCAGAGTGTTAGAGTGTTAGGTTCAGTCTTGTAGATATAGACCTAGGCTGGAGATCCCATGGGGAGCCAACAAAGGTCGATGGTGTTGGGGAGCGCATGAGAAGTCAGTTGTGTGCGATCCATCTCTCTCTCACTCTCTCTCTCTCTCTCTCTCTCTCTCTCTCTCTCTGCCTGCTGCCCTGGGACCAGGGACCTAGGGCTGTCTATGGAAGGTCATGGAGATAAGGTGGAATGTTATTTGCTGCGGAGATAGGGAACTGCTGCATTTACTGCTGCATCAATGGAAAAGCCTTTAAATATCTGCTGCTTAGGAGGGAAGGTGGGGACACCTGCCAATTGCTCCCTTGGTGCATTGTAAAAAGAAAAAAAAAAAAAAGATAATCTTAACAAGTAATTAAATCTTCTTTTTTTTCTGAAAACACATGGATCTGTAATTTCTCCAGATTCTTCTCTTTAGAGACTTATGGAATCATGTCATTTATTTTTTATGATTCTATTCAACAGGGAACATCATTAAGGGGTAGATCAAGAAACAGTGCAATAATCTGTCAGCAAGAGACAGGGTACACTACATACATTTTAAAAAGCAATGTGAAAGTAAAAAAATAAGATCTCATTACTCTTGGTGAAAATCTCCATCTGTTCCATCTGTAAGATGTCTGCTACCAGAAAGCAGTTTGGTAAAAATCAGAATGTATGTACTTATTATATTATGATATTATAGCACAGTAAACATACATATTAAAACTACTTTGGAAACTGTTTTGAACTTATATTTTAGTCTTCTCAAAACTTTCATATTGGTGCAGTCCTTAAACAGGTTTTGAGATCTAAATGTCAGAATATTGGCAGAGTGAAATTAGATTTAATCCCTCAGTGGCACAAGCATTACAGTATGTGGTTGACGGATAGCAGCAAAGGTTCTGTGCATTATGATCAAATGGGTCAAATTACAGGTGAAATAGTACTTCTACAGTATGCACCCACATGTGCTCACTCATATGCATGCAGGTATATCCACAGATTGTCTCACACTGATTTAATTCCTCACGTCGTCTCTCTGTGTGCTGTCTGTCTCTCCCTGACTCTCACTCTCACACCTTAATCCGGGGTCTGAGGCCACGAGGTACCTGAGGTGCTTTAGCTGAGTGAAAATTACATTTACACTGACATGGAAAGGCAGGTCCACCCCTGGAGTGGAACTAAAGTCTGGCTGGTGCTAGTTACTGTCAAGCATCCATTCTCATACAAATCTCCCTGGAGGCTGCAGGGTTGCAGCTCACTTTTGAGCAGCTTGTTTTGAAGGAGATGTGTCACAATCACCACCGTAGTCTGAGTGAGCTGGTTCTTCATTGTCTCACCTCCCAGCGTTATTGCTCTTTGTTTCTTTAGTGTATAGCAGGGATGTGACTGACTTGATACAGCACAGGTGCAGCATCTGCAGATTTGACTCCTCTTCTGTTGTCCACTTTGATTGTGTTTGATGAGATCATCTTCTCTCCTGTCTCAGTTAAAATCTACTGCACATGTGCATGGTATATGTAGGTTAAGATTCCCTTCAGCTGTGCCAGCATTTATTTGTTCATATTTCACCTAAATATAAAAATAGTCACATAAGAAAAAATGGCACATTAAATGTAAAAAATCTTGCTGAAGAGAGAAATGAAACAGACAACATAATGTCCCACAAGCCCTCAAAGTTAATCACAGTGATCCAGTCTGCACACATGCTCTGATTGCATTCTCTGGCTATGGTTTAAAGTTGCACTAATCAATATTTTATATAAATAATGAATGAAATGATTCTGTCTAATGTAAAAGTTATTCCTTGTAGTGATGAACCCACTGAGAATTATTACCAAACTCTGCATTTCCCTTCAGCGTTATTGTTGGTTTCTGTGTTGTTTGGATGCTAACTCATCACCATGAGAACTTTATATGGTAATATTATGTTTTCAGTTTGTTCCACTGCACCCGAGTCACCAAAAAACCAACTAATGCTGTAATAATACAAGAAATACTTACATAAGAACACATTATGCTATATGCTAGAATTAAAAAAACACAGTAGTAATAAATAGCTAATTCATGAAAACTTTAAAATCTGCTTTACTCCCACCAAACAACTTGTGGACGACCTCTTTAAGAACATGGAAATGAGTACCTGAGGTCATACTACTTGAGTAGAATAGCATTAAGTAGCCAGATTGACTTTGAAATGAATGTGAGGTCAAAGCAAAGAGCAAATGTTTGTATCTGCACCAACACTGCCGTTTCGGTCAATTCTCTCTCTGTAATGACGCCTTGATGACTGGGCTAACCTCTTCTGAAGAGACTGGCCGAGACACACTCGCTGCCATAAAGTGACCAATTAGCTCTCACCCCCGAGATCCATGTAGCTCAGATGCTGTGACATAGCAGCAGTCACCGGGGGGCATGTGGCAGGCTCTTTAGTCTGATGGAGCTGAGGATGGTCGGCAGCGGTAGCCCGGGGTCAAAGGATTGCAGACAAACAGCTAGATAGTGTCTCTCTTAGGGGAGAGAGGGGACAGCAGCAATGAGCTTGTTGGTATAAATCACTTCCCCACACCTCCAACCCCCCCTCTTCACCATTACCACAGCTGCATCCCACTCCAGTCTGACACTGGAGAGGAGAGTCAAGGTGGAGTATGTCTCTCGCCTGTCATGCTGTATGCCCATGCATACATTATGGTGTTTATTTAGCCGAGAGTTCAAGGATCTCAGAAGGATATTGCAGTAAAAAATGTCTTTCTTATGTCTTTATTAATAATCATCATTCAATCTTGCATCTAGTCTTAAAATATACATCTTACCCCATATTTGCTAATGGATTAGAGTAAATAAATGTGTGATTTGACATTGTTTAAGATACTTCACATCTTACTAGAAAACGCCTGAGAAAAGTGAAAGTTTATTGATACAAATGCAACTATTTCAACTTAATTGTAAAATGTTCATGTTTTTCAGTTATAACTAAACAGAAGACTAAATACTGTAGAAGATATATTAGAAAGTTGATAGAGGTGCCTAGATTAACATGTTGTTGTTAATATATCAGTATTGAGCGCATAAGGTTTAATTTAGCCATGCAGTCTAAAAGAATGGATGATACTCCTCAGTGGAAAAGAGCCAAGCTATACTGTCTGTTCCCTAAACTAAGCTGGAGAGGTAAATCATCGATTGCACTGGAACAAGCACAAAAATCAATCAAAAACAACTGCTTTCAAATCTCTTTGTTCTACCTTTTTAGAGGCCCTAAAGCTCGGATCAAGGATGATTGCTGCATTCTAAAACATATGTTAAAAGGGGAGATGAGACAAAGGTCAGCGGATTGTTAACACCATTACTTTGCTTGTTTCCTAATCAGGCTGAAAACAAATCTCTGATGAATGACTACTCTTCCTCTCCCTCCCTCTGTCTCTGTCTCTCTGTGGTCACTGCGTACACTAAGTTGGATGGCTAATAAGTCCCCGTTGGGTTACATGGCCGGCTCCCAGCTAATCACTTTTTGAGACAGAATCTTCAAAGAGTGCCCTCTTGTCTGATGCTAATCTGGGCCAAGTGGGGGCTCTGTAGATGGATGAGCGTGGGCTGTGGTTAGATTGGCTCGAGTTAGCTTTGCTCCATCCAAATCATCTGTCCCCTTATTTAAGTAATGTGCTATGGATGACTGTGTAAAAAAACCTGACAGACTGACATTTAACATTGGCAACGCTATGTGCAACCGTTCACTGTAGATACTGACCTTGGACTTAGGTGAAAGAGAAGTAAGAATGTTTTCAACGTGCTTGGCAACAGATACAGAGTATATAAGGGAAATGTGCCAGATTAACTACAAATTAATCAGCATGTTTACCCCAGACAGCAGTCAGAATCACTATGTCCGCCAGAGGGCTTTGTTGCTTGAATGTAAACATAAGTTGTTTTGGGGCACTTGTTGAAACGACTGATTCTGTCTCGTAAGTTGGAAACCAAAGACACATGATCAGAGCGTCTCGCTAATAGGGCTGCAACTAACGATTATTTTCAGTATCAATTAATCTGCCAGTTAAAAGAAATTGCTTGGTCTAAAAATAGTCAGAAAATAGTGAACTATGTCCATCACAGTCCATGGTAACTTCTTCAACAACAGTCTAAAACTAAAGACATTCGGTTTATTATTATGTAAGAAAACTAATATTACAAATATTCACATCTGGAACCGCAATGGTGAATTTTTGGTATTATCAAAATAGTTGCTGATTCATTTTCTGTGGATAGACAGTTTATCGTTTTAGTTCTGCTACATAATTTATTCATGATGCTTCCAGTATATTGTGCCACTTAGTATAATGACAGTTGCTATTATTAATTCATTTTATGGTTCTCTGGACTGAAAGCACAGCTGCACTGGTGGAAGTTACTACAAGGAACTTTTAACTATGAAACAGTCTCATGATGCCTCTATATGACCTATATAAGCAAACGAGACCTTCAGTGAGAAGATTGGCTATTTCTATATAGTTTTTCTAAATGCCTGCCACCAGGTCGGATTCCCTGCAAAATCAGACAAAATGATTTATGACACGCAGACCGGGAGAGCCTATGATTACATTACATGTAGCAGTGTAGCATGAGGGAGGACAAAGACGAAGGGAGGACATTTCTCTTCGTTTGATGAAGTTAAAAGTAAAGTTAGACTTGTTGTCAGCTTCCTGACAAATTTTTAAAAAGTTGAGACAAAAAGAGAGAGAGAGTGCGAGTGAGCTGAAAGCATGAGAGAGAGAGAGAGAGAGAGAGCAGTGATGGTCAAGCAAGCTCTAGAGTGAATGAAGAGAGGGAGCAGCGATGTAGTGAGATCAAAAGAGTGACTCTGAGAAATAAATCTTTATTTTCGGATTGTTTCACAGCGGTTACGTTCTAACACACACACCCACACATCCGCACTGCCTCGCTGGATTTGGTGTTAAATGCAGCCTTGCATGTAATCTAGGTGTATGAACGGTACTAAAACAAAGTTTACTTTGTTTCATCGTCATCATAGAACAATTATTAATCTTATGTAGCCTCAAACATCCTGCAAACAGCTGCGTTTAAAAAAGAAAAATAGTTTTAAAAACAAGTAGTGTCTTTCTTTCACTCGCTTCCAAAACAAACACATGCTAGCCAAAATCTTGGCGGTGGTACTCATGGGAAATGAAGTCTTCATTCCAGGAAAACGCTACTGCTTTTGTCCACAGGGGCCATTAAAATCAACACAAAATAAAAGTTCCTTGTTCAGTAGTAACTTTAAAGATACAGTATGAAGCACATGCGTTCTGTGGGGAGCAGGACAGCATGGCAGCTAAGTGGTTAGCACTTCTGTCAACTCAAAACTAGACAGACCTTTCTGTGTGAACCCTGGGACTCTGTGTTGGCTTGGATTTCCTCTGGGTGTGCTGGGATAGACCCCAGCATCCAGTCACTCTGATCAGGAATAAGTGGGTATAGTTTAACAATGTATTCCCAATATCCCTGGTTTGAGTCCTGCCGGGGCCCGCATGTCATTCCACATTTCTCGCCCCCTTCATTTCCTGTCAGCAGTCTGCTGTCCAATAAAGCTGGGAAATTCCCATAAAAATACATAAAAAAAGAATAAGCAGCTAAAGACCACGGATGTTTGAATGGGAATTAGTAAACATATATCTCCTATAGTGTATTTTTATCAATTCATGTAATCCTTAAGGCTTCTGCCCACACAGTGTATGTCCATACATTCAAAGCTTAGCCTGGTATTTTAATATATTTCTAAATCACATGAGCATGTCACCAGTCCAGACCACCTCCATTACTGCATGGCTCAGGGCAACATTTTACTGTGATTGCGCTAAACAGGCAGTGGATTGACACCAGCATATTACCCCTGTTTAACAGATTAAATGGCTAGCGAATCGAGTGCAGATCCCCGGGGATTTCTTTTGCTCAAAGTAAGCTCAGATCATCATCTTCTTTTTCATCTTATTAAGAGAATTGCAATTCCCATTATGACCATCACCATCATGGCAGTGACGAAATTGCTGCCTGCCTGATCGTTCTCACTGGAGTGATGGCCCTGATTGGGAAATACAAGCCTCTTTCTCCTCTTTTCAGAACATATATGAGTCAATAGGCTTTGGTCCCACTGTAGCTGGAGGGAGGGCTGGGGTTGACTATGGATGGGACCTTCATTGATCAAAACATGGAGGGGGATGGGGGAAAAACTGAACAGCCACAGTGAGCTGACTATGGTAATGCCTCAACATATCGATTAAAGGGATGTGCGTTTGAGGCACAAGAGCGCTCCAATAAATCCTCTATCCTACCCTTGCTCACGGTGAAGTGTCTTGGATACCTCAGCATGAACGAGGCTGAGAGGCTTGCACTGAATGCCAAACAGCAGCTGTGGACAAACACATCAAAAGTGCACGCATTACATAAAAACAAGAGAGAGATTACAGGAATTATTTGTTTCTTTGTCCATTAACATTTTTTGCATTTAAGCATTTAAGCTAGTTTGCTCACATCTACATTATGCAAATGAGAAGAGTTACATTTAAACTGAAAATCTATCTTTTGAGTAACAAATACTCACCATCTATAGGCTTCAAAGGTGACTCTGAAATGCTTCATGTAGGGCAACAGGAGTTCAGAATAGAATTAAGGTTTTCACAGGTCTAGAATTAAAAGCCTGATCTGAAACAGACTTATGGAACACCAAGGAGCATAAACACATTTTCAAAAACAGAGACTGGATCTGAAAGGGACCCAAGAACAGTAACACCATGTCCAAGACCCAAGGTTATATAGACCTGATCCAAAATGCAGTCGACCTAAGCAGACCCAAACAGAGGGAGACCACCAACACTGCTACCAGCAAGATGCGGAGGTGGAACAAAATCAGTTCTTTGCAAATCGTAAGTCTTAAGTCTTGGCTATGAAGTCCAAAGTACAACAAGTCCCAGACCAAACCCAGGCCAAATCCAAGACCTGAACATTGTGTCTCATGTCCTAAACAAGTTATTAACTGTCCATTTGCTAATTTGCACTGTCAAGAGCACCTTTACTTCCTGCTTGAGCAATGTGAATGGCTGCTGTGGGATTGATTCAAAGCAAATCTGTTCTCAGGAAAGACTGGATTCACTGCAAGGTTTTTTTTTGCTTTTGGCTTGTGGAGGAATCCAACTGTGTCCAAGTCCAAGTGAAGTCCAGAATCTGTTTTGATTTTTATCACAGTCAGAGTGAAAGGGAAGTTAGAGTGCCTTTAGCTTCTGTCCTGTGACATATTTTCCATTGAAACAGAGTATGTGGGTGATAGAGTACAGTAACAAAAGTGATTTAAATCAAATCCCTCAGATTTGATTGGACTGCTGAAAGGTGGACATGGCTTAGCAAGGCTGTAGAGAGAAACTGAGCTGTAGAGGACTGTTGACCTCCACACTTCCTTCACCTGTGTTGTTAGATTAGGAAGAGGAGGGCGAGGGAGAATTAATAATTTAGACCGCAACCACATTCATTTGGAAATTTAAACAAAGTTTCTGCCCACTTCTGTCCAAATACACACCTCCTCCTGTGATATTGCTCCACTAGCTACTACAAATCACAAGCAGTCAAGTATGGTTTGATATGATTAGCTAATCGCCCAAATCACATTTGAATTGGTACATTTTGGTATGCCTCTCAAATATCTGAAACATTTTACAGGGGGAGAAAAGACATTCAGAATGTATTTTTTACATACATGTACAGTGGGGTCCAAAAGTCTGAGACCACATGGCCATTCATTTGAATGGGAAACAACAAGCGATAAAGGAGGAATTAACACAGAAACAAGGGATTAGAGCAGGAAAATGTTTGTTTTTTTCACTGTATCTTTAAAGACAAGTCTAAAGTCATCAGATGCAGGTCTGACTCAAGTCCAAGACAAACGAACTCACAATTCTGGCGTGATGTGTCACTAATCAACAGGCAATGGTGGTTGAAAAGAGTAGCAATATACAATATGCTAATAATCACTGTAAAGTCATACAAACTACTTCCAAAAACAAGTCATTCTTTAAGCCTTTTAATCCTGTGATAATTATATGATACACACCATAGATCAGAGCTGATGGTGAGTCTGCCTGGATCCTTTCAGGCATTACACATATTAACACACAAACACAAGATCCAGTGCAATAAAACAGGGTCCTACATGGACCAAATTAAAGTGAATATAACTTGAACCCAGATAGACTTGGTCTGGGTGAAGACCCATAGTGCACGTGGCATATCCAGAAGTCTTGGGTTGTTAAAGTTAGAAGAAGAAAAAAGAATAAATACAGACAAACTGAGGAGCCACCAGTTTACTTTGCAACATTCTGCATCACAAAGGCAATGACAGCAAAACACTGCCTATTCATCACATGCTCAACCAACAGAGCATCAATCTGAGGCTGTACACAACAGTACAGACAAAAGGCGGTCTTTTATAGCCTGTCGAGTTTAAAATACAGTATATTAGCACTGGCAGGACTGACTGCTCATCAGCTCCACAGCATGCAGCACTGTTAATTAACTATTGTATTTCACAAAGTAGCAACTAAACATAAACCCAGAAAGAAGAGGTGTTAACAGCAATCACACATGTAACATTTCCCTGGTGCATTCATTTCAGTACTGGTCGGCTCACAAAAAAACAAATCTGCACACTTTACAGAAAGCTGCGTCCTTACACTCTATTCTATCAAGAAAACTGTCCATACCACTGTGATGAGAAGCACCTTGATTTTCCATTCTTGGAGGTGCAGAGAAATACATACAAATTTGGCTGTGAATGTGTTTCATAAATGGCACAAATCGACAGGTGAATCCATAGCCGTGAGAGCATGATTTCAATTGGAGGTGCAGGGGTGTTGACTATTAAACACCCCCTCTCCAAAAAATGTTGGAGTTTATTAAATACTTACAGCGATCCCACCACAGGAGAAACGATAAGTACGTCTCCCCACTGAGAGAGACGCTGTGCACATTTATGTACGAGACACAGCAGCCTAACTTCATTGATTATTTAAATCTCCAGACACGCCGACAGGATCAGTCAGGATCTAATGGTAATTAATGTTCTGTTTTCTTCTACACATCCAAAAGGTCACACACACAGTCCAGGTTCATACAGTGAAACTGTTTGGAGCAGCCTGATAAATCCTGAGTTCCATCGGAGCTGTCTAAAAAAATATTTCAGAAGCTGAAAGTTTAATTCTCTTTCCTCTGGGGAGTTTCTTCTGTCCTGTCAAGTTGATAACTACAGTTTTTAGTAGTCGGGCTGCCAGAGACAATTCTAACCAGCATGTGTCAACCGGGTCTGTGAGCCGTGCATCTCATGCCCAGTTCTTTTTCCCACTCCACTATCTTTACTCACAGGGTCTATTTTTGCTGAACCGTCTCACACACAACAGAAAAAAAAATTGCAACAACACAAATGGGCCTATAGGCTGCCAGTCACTTGGAGGCTACAGCACCCCCACCACCCCTACTTCCTGTGGCTATGGGTGAGCCCGCATCAGGCTGACCGGGTGAACGCTCTATACCGCCAGGGAACAAGCGGCTGTGCTGACCTTGTTGTGGGTCGATGAGTCTGGCAGACTCAGTTGGAAGCGGAGGAGTTTCTTCTTCCTCGACTTTCCTCAACCTTCCTCAACTTCCTCAATAACACATGAAAAACTTTGCGTAGCCATTGTTGTAGCATTCCATCACAAGTGCTTTGGCTGAATCACATCACAGTGATCATTTGAGCATTACAGCCTGTCTGACAGCCTGTGGCAGGCTGCTATGATTATGCTGGGTGTGCCAGCTTGAGATTTAGATGGCACAGGCACATCCAGGCACAACTGTGGCTACACGGGTGGCACAGTGGCCATATATTCTCACACACACACACACAGCTGACAGACACAGTAGCGCAGCTATGGATAGAGGTACACCAGCTCATACCAACATGCTCAGTAACGTTAAAAATGACACCTGAACATAGCCTGGCACGGTGGCCACAGAAACCACACACAGGCACACACAATGGGAGATGCAACGACATCAACATAAAATCCAAAAACTATAGCCAATAAACAATAATATTGAAACAGGCAATAGGCTACTACAGTCCAAAATTGTAAATGAGCTCATGTTTGATGATTAGAGCGGGAGAGGACGGTCCTTGGTGTTGGGGAAAGGGCTGAATTAGCAGTCATGTACGTGTCGTTACTACTTGGCACTTGTTGAGGAGAAACTGGCACAGGAGGAGTAGGTGTCTGGGTTGAGAACGGTGGCTGAACTGGCTGAACGAGTTCTCTTCCTCTTGTTCCTCACGATGTCTTTTTGTGACAAACTTAAGCAAACTGCTTTGTTTCTCCATGGTTTTTATCTTGACCTACATTAAAAGCAGCTAGCTAGTGGACAGTAGGCTTGTGTTCCTCTGTGCAATGCGCAGGCTGTACACTGAGTGAAAGAGGAGGAGCTGCACACTGCTCGCAATCTGGCATTTGTGAAATGCGCTGCCACTCAAAAAAATCTGACCTATCAATATTATCACATTGGGTGATCCAACAAAAAAGGAAGCCTTCTGATCAGGTGGTCTGGGTCTGGGTGGGCCTAGATGTGACTCACTTGGCACCTAGGCCCACTAAGACCCACCCACAGCTACACGCCAGTCATAGTGCAAGTATTAAAATGTCCATAGAAATGAGCTTGAAACATGTCTGCTTGCTTGTTGCCTCACCAGTAACCTATGAGGAGGCAATATGGAAGTAGTGTGTTTAGCTATATTGTGGAGAAACTATGTGTGTTTGGAACATACTGAACCTATTGATCAACTACAATGAAGTGGATTTTGAAGTGGTTTGAGAAGGTTCTATGGATGTTTGAACACATTTTAGCCATAACACAGGGTCATCATTAGAGCCGCCTAACCCAGGCCCACTATATCTGCCTTCCTCTGTGAAGGAGCAAGCTACAAACCTTCAGAATATTCCTGTAACTGTAAATAAGTCTCTAGGCATGATAGTGTTAAGAAATACCAGCCATAATTGACCTTAAAATGTGGTAGGTAGAATTTGTATAATGCCAGTGTTATGTGACTAAGCACAGTGGGCGGGAGCTTTACCCTGAGAGGCTTTGGTGAACATGCTTATTGTTGTTTATCTGGCTTGCCTTGCCTCACATTCACACAGTTACTGTCCATGCATGCATTTCTAGGAACTGCTCAATACAACCTTTAACTGAGACACTTACCTTTTTATGAGCAACACTACCGAACAGCTCATTTCATGATCCTGATCTGCAAACCAGCTCCATCCTGTTGCTCTGATCTGTCATCAAAGAACTTTGTCATTCTTTTCTTCTCCCTTTAATGTGAAATGCT
Organism: Thunnus albacares; assembly: GCF_914725855.1. Taxonomy (NCBI): domain Eukaryota; kingdom Metazoa; phylum Chordata; class Actinopteri; order Scombriformes; family Scombridae; genus Thunnus; species Thunnus albacares. Next base: position 6,520,019 of record NC_058119.1, read on the forward strand.
ATTCATTTTTTGAGCTCAGTATATTGTTAATGTACTTCCATAGCCCATATGCAATAATATCAGACACACACACACACAAACAAACAATGTAGGGGGGCATAATAAGCCTGCTTGCCTGGGAGGGAGTTTGTCATTTTTGCCAGTGAGTTCATCATCAGCCCGATGAGATAAAGATGACCAACAAAGCCATTACAGTTTTATTTGGTGCAGCCAAAGGATTAGAGGGAAGGGATTAATATGGTAAAAGGAGGCCATAAATATACAGCACTCTCCTTCCCTTTTTCTCTGCTATAATTTCTTCCCCAGATCTGCTAGATTTGCCCTGGCCATGCCCAAGGGCATTTTCCAGGCAAGATGTTTAAATGCAAAATGAGAGAGCAAGCCATTAAAGACATCAAACACATTTAAGCAAAGCAATAAATCCTTTTGAATTTCCATGTATTCACGTTTCAAATTGCTATGTTGGTTAACAAAACGACTCTTTAACTGAACGATTAACACCTTTCTTAATCCTGTAGCACCACCTTATCCTTCTTCTTAACGTCACCACAGTGTGAAGGCTTTTAAGATGATTTGCCGTATAATGTTCTCAATGCGGCCCTTCTATGGGAGTGTTTGCCCTCACACACAACACCGCATGATGAATTCCATGTTGTTGTGTTTGTCCCAGCTGATGCGTACGGTTTTGACAGGATGTGTGTGAGTATTTGTGTGCGTCCGGGCCGGTTCACTGCCTCCTTGCTGCAGGGTTCAACTGGAAGCAGTCAGCTTGTTGCATCGTCTAGCGCGGCGCCGGAACCGTAGAAGCCCCATTATGCTGTTTAGACGCGTGTTCGCGGAGGTGATTCATCTCCAGAGCTTTGTTCTTTCTCCTCCTCAGCGTGATTTGTCTTTGCTATGCAGACAGCAATGACCCACCCCCGACCCCTCTAGCATCTCATTCATTTACACACAACAGCAGGTGTGTGCATATGTGCAATGTGAGGGACGACGTGGTCTGCAGCTCAACTCAACGCCACTGTGTAGGAGATATCCTATAGAGAAGCAGCTGGTGTTAAATTATCTTTAATGAGCTGCACGCAGATCACTCAACATCTTGCATCATCACACATACAAGAAAATTTCATATTTATGTTTTCCTGGGGGTTGATCAAATCGCATATAAAAATTCAATTATGTCTGGGGGGTTTTTTTGTTTTGTTTCTCAATCTTTGAAATCTGAACGGTTTGATCTCTGCTGAAGAGGAGGTTAAGAGGGTGGTAAATTGTGTCCCAAGTGGAGGTCTGCAGCCAACCATCCTACTGTAGCATGTTGCATTCTGCTTTTGCTGATGAATAAACCCCAGTTCCCCACACTCATGCATATTCATGTATACCAATGTTGATGTAAAGGCACTTAACACATGAAATGCCCCGCTCTGGCACTGTGGAGGGAAATTGTAAAGTCATGCAGATTCATAGGCAGGTTACCATGGAGACTCTTGGACAGCACTAGCTATACCTTCTTGCCTCTGAATCATAAATGGGAGGAGGCTCTACGGGCCAACATCTCTCACTGGTTATTACTATCAGCTAATACACCCCATTCATCACGGAGAGGAGACAAGATACACATCTTAAATCTCCTGTGTATCTGCATGTCTGTGTGTGTTTGTGTTACAGCAATCGGGTTCATCACAGCAACTGTTAGGGTTACAATCTACAGCGTAATTATTTCATTCCAGTTAATTTGTCAAGTTCACCTTTTCCTTGAAACTCTTTGATGCCATACGTTTATGAGATCAATACTGGCCTTGGCTTGCCAAAATTGAGAGATTGTCATAAACACCACACAAGCGGAAAATCAAATAGCGCCTGAAAAGTAATTGAATGATTCAATCTGCGAAGCACACACCAGTTCACATTCATTTCACCTCCGAGCCGAATCTCAAATTACGATCTGAAAAGGCCCAAAGAGACCGCAATTGTTCTACCTCCCCCCTTCTCTTCACATGGAGATCTACTTTAATCACTTTGTTCGAGTGGAATGCACACTTTCTGGAAAATCTACAGTGCTGACAGTGGTGCGAGGCAGGGACAAGTTGTGACATTTGGTATCAGTGCAGTGTACAGTTGTTTCTGGCTTGAGACGCAGTGTGTCTGAAATAATACCATCTGACAGGTGGAACAGAAGTGAGAAATCTATTAATGAATTAGTGGCTGAACATGACCTTGATTGTATTGCCGTCTTGTACTTTTCTTTGGATCAATGACCCAAATAAGCAAAGGCTAATCTTGGAGTAAGTGAAAAAAACAAGCTCTCACATGGGGAAGGGGAACTCTCTCATAGGTTTATCCATCGGGTAGTCCAAATAGAGAGGACAGGACCCCACGGCCTAATCCAAAGTTATGACTGTGTTTCACCTCTCCAGCAGTGCTAGCACACCCACTTTGTGTGATAGCCAATTGTTATTGCTGCACCAAATGACCGTCCATTAATCCTGTCTCCCTACCCTGCAGCTGAATCAAACTTGAGAAGCGTGAGCGTGGGAGAGAAAATGTGGCAATAGTAAAGCACGATCTGGACCGACTCCAAAAGGGCCACACAGCTATTTGTGTGTGTGTGTGGTGAGGGAGAGGGTGGGGGGGGTTTGAAATCCTAACTCAACCTGATGTAAAAAGGTATATTGTTATGGACTGGATGTAGAGTCTTTTCTTGGAATTCCAGTCATGCCAATTCAGTCTCACTCACAAAACAGGTCAATTATAACTCTTTCAGCAGTATTCAGAGTGAGCATGTTGGTGAATAAACAGGTAATGAAAGTTAGTGGGTTAATAAACACATGAATAGATGAAAGGCTCGGGGTTTGTCATTGGTTCTCTCTGTAGGTGTTCACTAGTGAGCGGGACAAGAATATGAATGTCATGTACTTTTTGATACATCCAAACCTTTAAACACTGTGAGAATAGACACAGGTGTCATGTTTCCAGTATTGAAAAACAACAAAACATGTAAGCTACCAAAAAAATAGACACTTTTGGAATCTTATTCACATTTACTGTACTTCCAGAAATCAGACATTTGTCAGCCATTTCATTTCACTTCATTTCACTTATTCCATCACTTGTTACCTGATAGCTGTCATTTTGTTTTGTATGGCGTTTAATTAGTCTTAAAATCTGTGCACATAAAAACCAGGTGCATGCACGTCATATCAGCGCACAGAACAGTATCCACGAGCGGAGAAGCATCCTCACGAGGGAGCATCTCTGCTCCATGAGCACGGGACCGTGAGGAGCACAAGCTCAACCTTCTCTACACGCTCACTACTGCTCAACTCTCACTCACTCGTCAAGTTGACTTTTGAGACTTTGGAGGCAGGGATTGAATAGACAGTCCGCTCCTTTGATTGGTCACATGTTGAATATTGACAACGACCATTGATTGGCTGGTTGGTTTGATCACTGACTCAGTCAAAGACGGCTGTTGCCTGAGAGAACAAAGGGAAACATAAATAATAATATTTAGTGGCTGATTCTCTGTTTTTTCACCACTTATACTTAAAGTGTTAAACATCATAGCAAAAACGTTAACGCTGTTTAAACATACTTTCCGATTTGTGAAACTTTTTTTTTTTTTTTGAAAATCGCCCTTTTTCGGTTTTCACAAATAGAATAAAGGTTTCACAAATGGAGTCTCCTTATTAATCTAGTCCAGATTTGACAAGTCTAAGTATAGCTGGCTATGATCTAGACATGATGTCTGTTCCAGAAAGCAGGTTCAACAAACTCTGAGTCCAACCCTGAACTCTGAGTTGATGAACTCAAGGATGGGAAACTTTTTTGGTTCCAGAGCAGCTGATCAGTCAGTTCAGTCAACTCTGAGTATGTTCACTCTGAGTTAAGCACATGCATGGTGAATAAAAAAAGCCATCATCAATGGAACTCCAATACTATGATTCACCATGGCAACAGGTAAATAAAAGGCACAGTCTCCATTTTAATCCAGTGGATGTAGAGATATTAATGTATGTGTATGTGGACGATGCACATTTATCTTCAGAGTCAGAGCGGGGGAAAAGTGTCAATAAGTTGTCCAGTGTTGTCCATTAATTCATCATTTATCAGACTTACATTTCCTTAACGATGATAAAGGAGAATCTAACTGTGTATCAGGCTGTAGCTACATTACATTTTGAATATATTTGTTCAGCTTTAATCTGACACGGGACAAAACACAGGAGACAACACTGAAGATGAAAAATAGTTAAAGACTTAAAAAAATAAACAGATCAAAGACACAGACATGACTGTAAGCTCACAGTCTGATCCACTTATAATGTGTTTGGTGATTTGCTTGAGAAGGTGTCGAGGTTAAAATACAGTAGATTTAAAAATTTTAGACATCTGTTTGTATCTTGGCTCAACAGCATTCATTGATGCTGCTCGATCCTGCTCACTCAAAAATATTAACATATAATCTCCAATATTATAGAAATGATGTTCCATCAGTGTGACCAATCACATCATGAATGATAGAGATAATTATTCATTGATCTTACGTGTCTAAAACTTCATACCGATTTCTTAGATTTAAACTGAGATTACACATTATGTGTAATAAACATTTCAGTGCAGGAGCTGCTCTAACAAACTGACACCTGACTCACAGTGTTATAGAAGAAGAGCTTGCACTCGCAAAAAGGACGTGCAGAGGTTATATTCTCAGATGAGTTCATGCTCTGTGATATTTGAATGTGAGAGCAAAATCTGCTGTTCAAAGAAATGAATGACGGCTCATAAAAGCGGTAGGCTAACTTTAGATAGTCATGAGTAACAAACTAATATCCAACCTGGATTTAGATTCTGACAGACAGTAAACCTCCGCTTATTAATGCGCCTCGATACAGACTGAATGAATGAGGAAATGAAACAGCGTGTCTGGCTCTGTAAGAAGGAGGAGACAGAGAGGAACTCAGGGTTTGTTGAATAAAACCTGTCAGTGAGCAGGTTATAGTTCACCGAGTCAGTTACCACGGTAACTGACCCGGAGTTTAAGTTAAAATACCTCTTTTTGGAACAGAAAACCCAGAGTTTCCCTCATCTCAGGGTTAACAAGCAGAGTTTTCACTAAACCTGCTCTCTGTTATTCACCCCTGGTCTAATGTGATCTGGATGGAGAAATACTAGTGAAATTTTTTCTGTTTTCATAAGCAAGATAAAAGTTTCAAAAATCTGAAAGTGGGTTTAAACAGCGTTAAGACTTTTGCTACAATGTCTAACACTTTTTCATAAGTGTAAGTGGTGAAAAAATGGGGAATCAACCACTAAATATCATTATTTATGTTTCACTTTGTTCTCTCAGGCAACTGCAGTCTTTGACTGTGTCAGTGATCAAACCAACCAGCCAATTAAAGGTCATGGTCAGTATTCAAAGTGCGACTAATCAAAGGAGCGAACTGTCTATTCCGTCCCCACCTCCAAAGTCATCCTGCGTACAGGCGAGTGTTGAGCAGTTGCGAGTGCGCAGGGAGGGTCGAGCTCACACTCGTCATAGCCCTGTGCTCTCAGGATCACGTTTGTGCAGGCAGAGCAGAAACGCTCTCTCGCAAGGATGCTTTTCCACAATTTTGTCCATTCTTTTTTTTAATCTTAACCATTTTAACAATCTTTAACCGTTGTTTATCTACCATAACCACTATCTTCACCTGACCTTAACCATGCCATTGTTTCCATATGCTAGTATTGTAGAAAGACAACATTTTCCAATATGGACAGTATTTTCTGGGGATAAGGTTGGTTTCCATAAATTGTGTTCCTATTACTCTGAATAATACACTGACCTTGCTGTGAATAGTTTTCATCTGGATTACTTTCTACCCATATAAATCATAGTGTCACAAGTTTTAGAAGTGGATATTTTAAGATCTCCTCACACACAACAGAAACTATCTGTACAGCCTGTACCACAAGGGTTAAATTAGAAATTATGTTTTTTGTGATATGGTGAAGTGAACCTTTAATAAACCGGAGATGACTCAGAGTGTTCCAAAAATGTTTGTTGTTTCTTAGTATGCCCAGATTCTGCTTCTTACCATTACAGTGCTGCATGAAAATACGTACTTTCAGGAGACATTCTCCACTGAGTCACAGTCATGGAGGCTGCAATGACGTGGCATCAGGAGATTGACGAGACAAACTCTTATAATATGTTTGTGGATTCGGAGGGTGCAAACAATGAAACAATGAGGTTCTATGAGAGTCATATATTTACACTCATTAATGCTGGAAATCTGTGAAATTCATTTTTAAGATCTCTTCCGTCTCAAAGACTCGTCTCCTTTTGGCTCATTATCAATCACCTTGCAGCTATTATACCAGCTATGCTTTTACAACACATTTCACAATAAATTCATCCATTTGTAATCCATGATGCCTTTTTAATCTAACAGTGTTGTCCATCTGTTGCAGCCTCTTGAATGTTTTTTTTTTTTTGTTCAGACTAACTGTGACCTCTGATGTGACAGTTTGAGTCAGAGCTGACTGAGGAGACTGTAGCTGACAGCTGAAGCACAGCTCTGCCTCTCCAAAGAATCTGATTTCCTGCTTCAAATCTGCTCAAATGGTTTCCCCCCACTAACCAACACAACCCATCTGGAGGAAACAGACTCTGGTTGGCATGGCAACCGTGTAGGACTGTGTTTAATTTCTCTCGATAAGTAATGCTAACCACACTACAACATAATAATGCTCAAGAGGAATACGCCTTTTAAGCTGCAACCATGGCAATCACTTTTGTAGAATTAGGTTCCCTTTGTTTAGATTTATAATACCGAGCAATATGTCAAACCTCGAAAGCAGCGCCAGCAGAGACGTGTGTGTGTGCGCAAGGTCTCGCAAAATGTGAGCAAACTGTGATTTATTTTCAGACTCTGAAACATCATGGGAAGGAACAAACACTTGATTCAGCCCCCCTGCAGTGTACCGATGTCTACCTATCTGTCATGGTCATTGTGTCTTTGACCACGTCTGTGCTGACAGGACAGCCGATGATTACAAAAAAAAAAAAAAAAAAAAATTTATGCAAATCTCCCATCATGCTCGTCAGCAGTTCTTCTCAGCTGGGGCCGAGCTCAGCAAGCTGCCCTTTGAGCTAAATTCATTTCATTCAAAGTTAATTTTCAAGTTGCCGCCTGTGCAAATAAATAAATGCATCTCTCCTACAGATATATCTACAAAGGGACAGAGCTTTTTCTTTTTTCTAATTTTGGATTACACAATAAAAAAAAAAAAACACTCACTGGGTGTCTTAATATTCACCTCTTTGTCTAAACACATTCAACATTAATCCCCGGAGAAGTCATGGAGCCATGTTTAAGCGGGATGTTTATGCTGTGATTTGGTGACTGCCCCGGGTCAAACACAGCTGTTGTGTTTTGCCCTGCAGGCTGTTTTGCAGCTTTGTGGTTCTATCAAGCAGGGCCGTGCATCAAGGAGCGGGTGGAGGAGGACGAAGGAAGGGAGGGTGGGAGGGACGGAGGGAGGGAGGGAGGGAGGGAGGGCTGTGGAGGAGAGGGAACAGCCTGAAATAGGAGGTGACTGCTGACATTCACCTGGATGCCCTCTGTAAGGAAAGGAATAAGTGGGAAAAAAAAAAAGGGAAAAGGAGAATGATCCCTAGGCTAGAGCGAGAGACAGAGGGGAGTGTGTGATTATGGTTACTAAGGCTACAGCATGCTGCCCTGTTGGAAAGGGAGGGGCTTGGAGGAAGGTCAGACGGCTGAGGTACAACCAGCTAAATCAACTCTGAAGTGCGAGGTCCCCGGCGGCGTTGGGGCTGAGGAAATGTAGCTGTTTAGGTTGCTCAGGAGGAACATAGATCGTCGCTTAGAACGGGACCTTGCGCACACCGTGGCTTATAGCACACCCATTGGGCCGTAAATCCCTTTGATACGCCACATAAAAGAGGATAAAAGATGTAGAAAGAGATGAGGAGACAAGTGTATGAGATAAGATTTCTTTTTGTGAGTTGGATGCTTTGAAAACATTTCCCCCCGGGACGGAGGTCACCTAGCATCCGTGTTGGCCGTATGAGAAGGGACCCCTTGAATAGCTTGCCAGGGCCGCGTTTAACTCGTCCGTCTCTCGATTGTCACCGGGGCTCAAATCCTCTCCGGCTCTCGCCCTGATGTCTGTATCCTATGACGTCTTGGAAACAGACTGCCAGCTTAAGCTGTTCAGAGAAGAGAATGATGCAACATAAATTTCAAGGCAAGGATTCTCTGTCTTTCTTCCTCTCCTCACACACACACACACACACACACACACACACACACACACTGCAGGATGAAAATCAATAGCTTTTCAAGAGTGAGTCAATGCAGAAACTAATAGCTAACAAACCCGATGCTGTAAAATCACCAGAGGCTCTTCGCACACGCTGGTTGTGATGTAAAGGAATTATGCTTAAGCACGCCGTTGCTCTTTGTCACCTATACAGAATTACTTTGCAGGATAACAGAAGGGACAGGAAGATCAAAACAAGTAGGGGCCACATCAGTGGAGGTAAGCCCGTCATCGCCAGGGCCTCCATATTTCACAAACAACACAACACTGTGGCCAACATAAGAAACACAAGAACAGACAAAGGAGCTCTTGTTTAACTTGATTAAGAAATTTGGCCATCTTTCTCCTCGACATTTATTGGGCCGAACGACTGACTAAGCAGCTCCCCGTTAACTGTAAGGGCACTTTATGGGCATCCACATTCATCTTGGCCAGGAAGCTTCCCTCCCCTTTAGGCTCAAAGTGCTGATCCTCTCACACTGGAGGGTGACATGATTGAAAGCCGAACAAAACAGACTTCATTTGGAAAGTAGGGCCCCGCGTAACATGATCATTATCTTTATTATGAACACGTATCATCAGGCCTATCATTAGCATCGTTCTCCTCTAGCAATACACTATGATGGGTCAATCACTGGATAAATATGTGGGGACGCGCAGTGTTTTTGCATCTCCCTGGAAGTCTTTTCACAGTGCAGAAATGTGTTTTTGTGTAACCACTTCTTAATAAATCAACAAAAAGAATAACCGTCTGTTTTGTTCACATAAGGGTTTTGATTGTGAATAAATAACAAATGAGAATGTGTGAAGAAGCCTTGCCTTTTGCCTTTGCAAGTGTACTATTGTTATTTTCTTTTATATACAGTATGTATGAAATATTACACATCAGAGCCAGTGCAGTAATATCAGCCGATATGATGCATGGAGTCAGTGTGTGGCCACACATGTGGGTCCTATATGCTGACGGTGCAACTCTGGAAGCTTTTTTATGATTAAACTTTGGCAGGGTTAAGTGCTGCCTGTCCCGTCCTAAGTGCAGTCAGTCACTGGTCCACACACCCTTGAAAACATCTCTGTCCACCAGGGGCATCAATTCACCAAACCCTGAGCCGTGCCAAACTTCCTGCAGCTGTTATAATGTAGCAGCAAAAGGCTGGATCCTGATTTTAGCACAGTTTTTCTTTTGGACAGGGCAGGCAGAGACTCCTGACAGCTATGTTATTTGTTCATTCTGCAAAAGTATCAGCTACAGGTCATAACAGATCAGAGGGAATGTGGATCTTGAATGCAACTCTGATGGGATTTCTGGATATGCCTGCCCAGGGGATTGTTGTGGTTTCTTGCAGCTTGCAGTTACAGCATTGTAAAAAAACAAATGTATCAGTTTGGATTCACTTGGGCTCAAAGATGGCGAGTGCCTACACCTTCACACACCCAAACCATGCCTTTCTCCTACAAAACCTTTTTTCCCCCCCAAATCTTGCCAGGGCTGTTTTTTCGGGGGTTCTCCGGTGTTTAGACTCGGTGAAAAGAAGATAAAGTCAGACCGGTTGTCTCTTTAAATCAAGCTGCAGTGTTGATGTGCCCTCAAGCTGAAATGGTAAGAACCATTTCCACCTCTGCGGCAGGGAGCCTGTCCAAATAGGCGCACTAGAGCGCTTCAAACGTGATTCTCATTCCCTTGGTCACTTGTGGTCTATGGTCGCCTCCACTCCTGGAGAGGAAAGCAATTTGTCAGTCTTTTGTATGGGAGTTAGTTTTTTTTTTTTTTTTTTTTTTTTCCTGCGCATCTCGAAGACATGATTTGATTTTTATTTTCCTCTCTTTTTGTGTTCCATCCGCAGAACTCAGTGGCAGTCGCCTCAATCCATTTACCGCTGGCTGGTACGCCTATCTCCTCCTCTGCGTTGCAATCTGTTGATAACTCCACTTGCAAGCTGCAGTTCATTGTGTTTCGCAATGGGAAACTCTTTCCTTGTACGGGGAATTCGTCAAATCTCGCAGATGATGGGAAGCGTAGGAGCGTTTCAACACCAGTTGCTTTCACCAAATTAGGTAAGAGGAAATCCATTTTTATCATTCTGCCGGTGATGTCAACGCTGTAATGTATTACCTAGTCGGACTACATGCTTACACACAGTCTGCATCAGTTAGTCCTGCGCAACATGTTGACACGCAAGCTGCACAACCTGTGTGTCAACAGTCTGTGCTGTTTTTTTTTTGCCAAAATAAATCAAAACAATATCACTCTCTGACTGTTACGATTGATTTCATTCCAATTAATGAAAGCACTGCATGAATGTTCACATCACATTGCACTTTATAGCTGCACCTTGTCTCAAAGGGCTACTTTAGGTAGCTTTAAGCACACTTAATACTACACTATCAACTGCAGTAACAGTCTGACACTTGTGCAATAATGTCTACATAATGCGTGTGTGTGTGTGTGTAGTGCATACAGGAGTTTGTATGTGTATGTGCGCGCCCTGCATGCCCGCGCTTCTTTTGCTATAGCACTTACAGACTTTCCACTTGGTTTGCTTAATTGAATGTGTTGCTTTTCTTGCAGATGGGTGCAGCCTCGGGAGCGCCGTGCACTCCGTTACTATTGCTCTCAGGCACTTCGCACTGGGTGTAGACCCCACCGCAGCCTATTGGGATTTTGACCTGCTGGATGGACACGGTGGCTGGAGGGCAGAGGGCTGTCACATAACAGGCTCCGGGGGCAACACGACCACTATTCATTGCACCCATCATAATAACTTTGCTGTGCTAATGGTGAGTAGTCCACTGTGTGGTACCAGTGTCATTCATTTTTTAGCACATCCATGCCCCCCACATTACGTGTCTTCCACTGCTTAGGGCCTATTGTGGATCAAATGCATCTTCTTTTTTTTTCCAACAAGGAATAGATGGAGTCACGTGTTTTAAGAAGCCCTTCATGCAGGGACCTTTAAAAGTTTCCTTTATTGTTGCTCCCCCAGCAGAGGGAAAGGATTTGTCAAATGCGCTACGGGGATTTATTGGCTTTGGAGTATGCGCTACGCTAAATTCCCCCTATATCCTGGGAATGAGAAGTTGCTTGTGTTGTGTAGTCTGCCACCTTTTTCCAAAAAGCAGCATAGCAGCTGAAATAGAAGCGATGCTCAAGAGAAGGAGCGCCTTGTCAGGAGCTATTCGCCTCGGAGCGCAAGTGGTGTGCTAATTGGTTGCAACCATCGCCGAGCAAAAATGTTGGACTGTAAAGCATAGCATCGTTCATCTGTGTCGCTCAAATTGGTCTCGACGCCGCCGAGATGCCTTCTCCTGACGACGTCCCTCTGTTCAAATTGATTTCATGAGGATAATACCAAAAGCGCAATGGCATCGCATCGCCCAGTCGCTCCATAGAGCCGCTGCGCCTGGTCCGCTTTTTTGGATGAAAAGAAATCCTCCGGATGTTTACCGAAGAGTGGGATTCGTTAGACTGGGAGGTCAGTTGTCAGTAGAGCATGAACATATTGTGCTTGAGATGTCGGTGCTTTCCGAGTTGCCTTTTTACCTGCATATTTTATGAAACCGCTGTTCAATTCCGTTGTTGTTCGTGTGTGGAAATAATCTGGCTGGGAAAAAAAAAAGCCGCATAGGAATGAGAAAGAGTGGGGTACAGGGGGGAAAGCGCCATACAAAAACGGCATAGGGTGCTGTGAGGGAGAGAGTGGGGTGTCTGTAGAGAATACTAAACTGTTGTCAGATGGAGAGCAGATGTCAGATTGCCATTGCATGTATTTTTCTATCAAACACGGGCTTGGGGAGGCGCACCGTCAATGGGCACCTTGTGGCTGTCAGAATAGAGCGAGATTGGTAAAAAAAAAAAAAAAAACCCAAAAAAACAAAAACAACATTCTTGACAGCAGATTAATGATTTGAACTTCAAGACACGTCCGACAAGTAGAAGGTAGTCATAGAGATGGCGGGGAGCCGTTACAGGAATGTCCACAGAATGATCTTATGCGAGCGTTTGCGTCGGGGATTGCGCGTCTGCTAATGCAGTCACCACACCCGCCTGGTCTCTGCAGTGCCCGAGAAAAGGACCCTTATTTACGGACTTGTGACATCATTCTGCTGTTGGCCTCGTCTAAAATAGTGTAGGATATTGCTACAATGACCCTTATATTCTATAGGGCGGCTTCTGCAAGTGCTAGACCTGTTGCATAATCGTTTCATGTCAAACTGAGAGGAATCGCCTATTACTGCGTGCCTGCAAGTTGATTACTGTAAATGTACGATATTTACAAGTAAAGAACCTCCATCAGCGAAGCTCTCATTTGTAACCGATGGAGTGAAATGACAGTAAACCTCCCCCGCGTTGATGTGTCACGGCAAAATCAGGTTAACAAGTTGCAAAGTCTATAAACCAAAGTTAGACGTTTCAGCTGCTGTGACAATGTTGAAATGAGAAGGTGACAGTGGTGCTTGTGTTTCCTGAATGTGAAGTATGTTCTGTATGGTGATCTCAGCAGTTACATCAGTGTCTAATGTAGCTGTATCACCTTCCGTGCCTCTTAATGATACAGCTGAAATCCTCGTTAGATCAGCTGTCTGCAATATACAGCGTAAGAATCCATCTCATGCTGCATCTGTGATGTTGAGCAAACTGACAGAGGGTTAGCCACAAAGCATGACAGCTTTGAAAGATGAATAATGCAACAGAATCATTTCAAAGAATGGGGGGGCGAAGGAGGGGGGGTGCCTGAAAGGCACAATGCGGTATCCAATTCCTGTTGATCCAGACTCTTTTACATTCAGCTCTTAGGGGGCTAATGCGTGCATGTGTGTGTATGTGTGTCTGTCTGTGTGTGTATGAGTGTGTGTGTGTGGGTGTGTGTGTGTGTGTGTGTGTGTGTAGAGAGATGATTAGTCTACAAATAGCATGACAACCCAATACAATTGTCCCTGAGGACTAAGGTTTGGGGTTTAAAAAGTACTTTAATGAGAATCTTTTTGACTTGGCTCAGAAAGAATTACATGGTGGAGAATCTCCCTCCCCTGGCTTTGTGATCAGAATGCCAAGTAACTGACTCGGGATCTGCGTGGAAAAACTCAGCAACAGCCTCTAAGCTTTTGTTTTTCTGCATATATTATACTCCCCCTGCTGTGTGTATTTTTTAAATTGGTAGGTGGGTAAATGACTGACCTGTAATACTAGAGCTGGTGATACAGATTGTTTCAGATCTGGGTCAGGTATTGAAAGACAGCATGCCTTTATTTTGGAAATGTTTTCCTCCTGCACTGAAATGAACTTGAGGCTGTTAGAAAGCGGCCGTTCCAGATTTCAGCACCGGGGACAGTTCCCATGCATTTCCCCGTCACCCCTCTGCCTCCAGCAGGCCTGTTTCTGTCTGAAGGGATGGTTGACTCACTCTATTACAGTGACAATCCTCAAACCCCTCCACCCCACCCCCTTTAACCCCACCCGCCCCCACTCCCCCAAAAGACACACCTCTTCTCTCTGCAACCAAACTGTGGTCTGTATGTTCTGACTGTCTCAGAGGAAGCTAGATTTATTTATTCTTTTATTTATTCATTGATTGAGGTGATAATGTAGATGAAGGAGTTCCCGCTTTTGATTGCTGCACTGCTCCAAACTGTTTAAAATGCAGGAGCAGACATTTACAACGAGAGAGACACGGAGGGGGTGGCCGGCTGTAGCCAGTATCCAATCATAACAAAGGCCCTAAGGCCACGATCCAATAAGGGAAGAGCTGTTCAGAGATGTATTCCCATACTCTGTACATGATATAATGATTATGTGAAGTGAAGTGGATTCCTGGAAACAGGAGGCTCCTCTAGTGATGGCTCTGCATCACAGTCACAACAGAACAGGTGACCTGTTAGTTACACATGGTAGAGTCTCATCCAACGAGTATACAGTTGTGGATGAAGGCATCTGCAATGGAAAGTAGATGGTTATTGTTGTTGTTGGTTTGAAATCATCTGTAAAATTTATATTTTGTTCACCAGTGTGATGTGTGTAATGGCTTGTCAGTTTACTGAGAGGTTCAGTAACAGTATTTTGGAACGAAAACTTCTACAATTCATTAGTTGTTTGGAAAATTCTCACTCTCCAACAGCTGCCTCAATCTTTTTGGAGGTCTCTGTCCAGGGAAACCTCCCATACACCCGTTAGTGTAACATCACCTGCAGTGTTGTGAGTAACACATTAGAGTACTCAGATTACGTTTTTGTTGTAACGAGTTCAAGTAATCAGTTATTTAGTAATATTTTCAAAAAAGCAATCCCTTACTGTTAAACTATTGTAGCAGGCGGGGGGCTCACCATGGTAAGAACTCAAGCAGAGAGGTGATCTGACGAGAAATAGCGTGATTTTATTGGTAGCAACAGGTATACCATCAACACTGCAATGCTCTCTCGCAACCATACTGGAGGGAAGGTACTACCTGTGCACATAAGCGAGAATGCTAGGAAGCTCTGTCCACCTACCCCCAACACACTACAATATTACTGAATGTCACTGTTTCTTTTGTTGCCACAAAAAACAAAAAAAGAAAATCTCTGATACATCCGCCCGCCCTGTTTCTTTTCTGTTTATGCACCTATTCCTACTTCTCTGTGGGTAGCTGCATACTAGTGGAAGGCACCAATACTGCAGTTGTGTCAATGCGGGTTTGTAGCTCAGCTAGTGAGGTGGCAGCGAGGACAGCCTTTATGATCTGGAAATATTCACATTCTTATGATAAAGGAATCACAAAGGAATCGCATCATTTCATCAACGCAAAAGTACTCTTCACTTTCTCAGTAGGTAACGCTGTAATGTAACAAACTACTTTTTAATGGCAGTAATGCTGTAATGTACCAAGTTACATTTAAAAGTAACATTATCCAACATTCACTTGTAATGGAATGCAGTCTGACGTCCATCACCGTGACCGCCATGTCAACTCGACCACCTCCCATTTAGTCACGCACTGCTTTGCTTTAGCAAGATGTTTTTAAGCGTCTCACTTCACATCAAACCATTCTTTCTTTATTCATGTCACAGCAGGGCGTTGACAGCCATAGCAATATTTTCTCATTTTGCGGGTCCCATTAAGTCACTGCTGACAGTGGTAAATTTTTTATGTTATCTTTTGTTGATTCCTGACAGCAGGACTTTAATCTCCACTGTGTGAAGTTCTTCTTGTTTTCTCTTGTATAACATTATAGTGAATGAATTGAGCTGAAACTTATTTAGCATTTTTGGGGGTGTTGATTATGCTAATGGTCAAATCTCATAAAGGAACACCAGGTTGTATTCATCAAATTGAAACAAGCAAAGTTAAGTTTGCTGAAACTGACTTGGAAGAGATTTAGGATAAGAATATAAAAATGTTCTTGCATGAGACCCACTGACCTCAATTCTGACTCTCAGGCGTCATGGTCTCGCTAGCAGTATCTGCTTTTTCATCACCAAGCAGGCCACAATTCACTTGTCCTCGCTGCTGCACCTCCATCTTGAACCAAACCAACCAAGACAGGATCCCATCTTGATACATTAGTTCTCATTGGCTGAGCCTTCTTGATACCAGTGTGACATTACCGCTGACAGCTGGAGCTGACCACAAGGTCTTGTCTCCCATACAGAGGAACAGAATACAGCAGAGCCTCTGTGAGAATCCATCCATACAAACCGCTTATCCCGATGACGGAGAACACAGGAATAATCGAGCTGCATTTCACAAACAATATATCAGCTTTATTTTGTTTTCTTTTGGTGCATCCCGAATGTTTATTGCCTACTGAAGCGCTATCACTGTCACTCAAAAGCTAGTAACTTGGAGACAATGAGGGATGAATGGATGCAAGGAAGGAAGTCAGGAGCAGATCAAATTAGAAAGCCTTCTGTGCTACAGCCTCATCAAGGAGATGCCAACTGATTATGATTATGTTCTAAAAAAAACATCCTCTAAAGGGAGTTGTTTATTCAAATTCAATCCACATGCAGTATTTTCCTGTTTAGCAATTATGGCTAATACACACATGTAAGTTGTGCAGGATACATGTTGCTAATTGAAAATAACCTCCTGGCAACTTTCAAACCCTCTGTAGCTCAAAAACATTGTTTTCCTGTAATGTCTCTTTCTCTCTGTCTATTTGCCAGCACACCCATCTCTAAGTTGTGTGTTCTCTGTCCACATCTGTGCTCAAAACAGACATAATGAGACAAGAGAAAGTTTTCATCGTGCGCCCGCAAGCAAGCGCCAGCTCTAGGAGGGGTTAACTTTATCCTTCACCTTTATCTATCTCCAAGACTTTTTCTCCTGCTAAAGGAGCTTTGGCATGTGTGTTTTAGGAGATGAAGGGATTTACAATGATAATGATGATGACCTGTTTAGATATGCAAGCGCGATTCACAGCACTGTGTTGGCTTTTTCTGTTGATATGCGTTGTAGTGGGAGGGAAAGATGGAAGGGGTGATGACAGACTGTGATATCAACAGAGGGGGTGATGCCTTGAGGTTGTGTGTTAGCTGATAGTGGATTAAAAATTGAGGTTTGTGTTGGAGCAACCATGCAATATGCACCTCTTAGCCTCTGGAGAGCCCTTTTGATATGCCGTTCATTGCAGCTCATGTGGGATCAAACATCTCACATATGGGATGCCGTAAGGCTTTGGATTATATAGACTATATACAGTGTATGTGTAAAAATGAAGTTTTAATGAGTAAGATTTGCTGAGATAAAGATGATGAATTCTGCTGCAGAAATAGAAGATCGTTGCTGATAGCGAATGTGTTAACAATGTCGTAAAACCATAAGAAAAGCCTCTTTCTCTCGCTTGAAAATGTGTGGAATTCCATTTTTATGTGAATTGAAAGTCGACTACAAATGTAACTGAAAGTGACCACATAGTTTTACAGAATATGAGTGATCATTAATACCTAATATGTGTTTATGTTGGTGTTAAGCTTTGTCGTAATTATGCAGCTTAAGCTAATTCTCCGAGTGAATGCTAATTATTTGCGGCCCACTTAGCATCAGGTACCTTTCACCCTTCACCTCGCTTGCACTTGTTTCAAATGTGGCAGCTGACAGACGAGCACTAATCCACCTCCGTCCAAGAGCAGGCAGCCGTGCAGCCTCTGACTGAACCAGTCACATTGAGGCTTAGTTTTAGTGCTGCAGCATGTGAACTTGAGTGCACATGAGTTCAGGTTTGGCTTAGGTTAATATATAATAAATGCACTCATGTTCCATTTGTAAGCATTAACTTAAATTTGATGTCAGGCATGATTACTTCAGCACATGGGGATTGGTATGTGTGTGTGTGCGTGTGTGTGTGTGTGTGTGCGCCCACAGTTAAACCACGTCGCTTTCTTCTGTTGTCTCTGTTGTCTGATTTAACCTCTGTGTGTTTGCTGACTGTGCTGCAGACTTGCTTTGGTGTGAAAGGGGAAGGGTCTGGCTCATCCAGCAGTCCCCCTGCACTCACAGAACAGATTGCTGCTGGCCAATCACCTGACATGTGATGCAGATTGTTTTCTCCCTGACTAATGAGTTCAGAGCTCACAGACCACCATTTATCTCAGCCATCAACAGTGTTGCCCTGGCATTGCTGCAATAAGCCAATACTTACTATTGGCCCTTTTCCCTCACATTGTGTATCGGTTGTGTTTCCCACCTCTATTTTTAATGCGGTGTGTATCCCTCTTTTAGCCTGGATACAAATTGCATTGCTTAACCTATTGTTATTCAAATTATGTGTGCTCCTCAGCTAAGTGTATGAAAGATTATAATAGTGCTGCTCACAGCAGAAGGGATTGTTGCATTGCTGTGTGTGTGTGTGTGTGTGTGTAAAGAAAGTTAATGGGCTATTCGGTGGTCTCGTGGTTTTGATGTTGTTTATATACAGTCACTGATTAATTGGCAGCCAAAACTGTTTTTATAGAGAGGCAAACCACTTGCTTGAAATGTAAAACTGTCCTTGCTGACAAGCAGTCTTTAAGAAAGATAATGATGTATTCGCATTTTGATTTTATTTCCAAGTTGATGATTTTGGCACACGTTTTCTCAAACAATTAGTGTGATATGAAGACTTGGATGAGGTGTAAATGAGTTTTTTATGGCAATACTGTGTGGATTCACATACATCTGCTACACAGTGTATGATTAGTCACAAATGATTCAAATGAAACAAGTCC
This sequence comes from Thunnus albacares, assembly GCF_914725855.1. Classification (NCBI taxonomy): domain Eukaryota; kingdom Metazoa; phylum Chordata; class Actinopteri; order Scombriformes; family Scombridae; genus Thunnus; species Thunnus albacares. The sequence continues at coordinate 6,538,524 of NC_058119.1, forward strand.
CGCTTGTCCTTTTGCATGTGACAGAGACCATCTGACATACATGAATCATGTCCAAGAACACTGTCTGTACACAGTCTCAGTAGTCAAGTTAAGGAAAAGAAAACCGTTCCTATCATAATATGGCATCTGATCTGAAACTGTCCTTGTTCAAATGTCTTCCCCAGTCCCTCTCTCCCTCCTCGCTCACCAGCTGTTCCCTAGTCGACGGTGCAACGACCCTCTCTGAACCCCAGAGACAGCTTGGTAGAAATGAGGGCATGCTGTGTAAACAGCCTCTGTATTGCTTTCTCTAGCCCCTTTCACACATGCAGTCTATCCCTGAAATGTCCAGGAACATTTCCAGCATGAGGTCATGTGTAAATGGGAGCAGGGACATCTGTGCTGCCAATTTCCCACCTCAAGACCTAGTAACATTTAAGGGAAAATGCAGGCACAGCTGTGTTGTGAATGAAAGCAGTAATGTTGCAGGGACAAACATCTAAAGGGTTATGTCCGTCTGACAAAAGACGCTTTCACGTGAAGCGAGCGAACCAATCACAAGACTCCACTGATGACTTATTTGAATCCGCGACTTGTTTACAGTTGCCTTGCTAATGCTTTCGTGGGTGATTTGTCTTGCAAACTTGTTGAATATTAAATACATTAAGAAAACACAAAAACAGCAATAATAAGAGACGTCTTCTGCCGTGTACACATACATCTGGCTTTGCCTCATCTTCTTCCTTTGTTGAGTTTTATGGCAGTTGGCATCCATAAATTTTGCATGACCGCCATCTGCTGGACTGTCCTTTGCCCCATCTATTCCGGCATTGCCACGGCCTGTGTGAAAAGGCACAAGATGGAAATGTTCCTGAATGTAGCTGCATTTGTGAAAATCACTAACGATGTGTGAAAGAGGCTTCTGTCTTTTTTCTTTTCCTCTCTCCGTCTCTTGTTTGAGTTACTGTCACTGTCTTTCAATGGGGTTGCTGTATTCGTGCACCGCTTTTAACTGAACCGGACAGCGCCTCATTTGCACAGTGCTGGGCAGTCTAGACAAACACATTAAGAGCTTATTTTTTTCTCTATTAGGGCAGTGTAGAAAGTGATCCAGCCCTGTAGCTGGCTGGATGTTTGGCTGGCTGTCTGCATGTACAACTCTGTTGTCAGCCAAGACGACAGCTCCCAGAATGCCCGCCTCTGCCCCTCCATTTCACTGCTACCGCTGCTGCCAGGCCCTGATTAGCCAAAGTCTACCACCCCGAAAACACAAAAGGCCGAGGGTTAAAGGTGACAGTCTTTTTCATAATAGACTAGAGGAATTAAACTTTTGCAAGCGGGTTATTATACATCATGACCTTTTCCGCCACAACCAATCACGATCAGCGTGACCTTTGACATTTCACCCTATGACCTAATTGCTTTGTAAAAGTGCATTCGTCTCCTCAGCACACAAGGACAGTATAGACATGCCCTGCAGTTGCGTCTTTTTTTAATCTACTGTAAGGCTGTAGAGCTGTTGCTGCTGCTTCTGGTTGCCAGGCTTGTAATTAGGGAGCAGCTATTGATGCAATGTGGCCCCCTGTGCACTCCTAGAAGGAAGATAAGGACGGCAGAAAATGAGACTTGCCTAATTTCAAGTGGGAGCGATAACATGACAGGCGCAGGGGTATATCTTTTGGAAAGGTCTATTAAGAGCTCTACAGATTTTTAGTCCGAGGTCTCACATTCTAGATCTTTTTCAGGATGTGATATTAATATAAACATTTCACCCTTTTCTTACACACAAATATTTTTTTTTCCTGGATACAGTGGAGCTGCCAAAGATTGTTAGATTAGACCCAAACTTGCAAATCAATCATCATTTTAGATCATGAACTACGTGACTACCTGATCAAATCAATGATCAATGATCAATCAACAATTCCACAGGTGGAGCAGTTCAACTGTGCATTTGTTCACTCTGATAGGACTCATCAAGTGGTGGTAAGAACCATGCATCTAACACGCAGCGAACAGCCTCAATGGATTTTTTTTTTTTTCCTTTTGTCAACAAATCCCATGAAGAGACCAAAACCACCAACCCCACTAACATGCATTGTCTGTCTATCCCAAAGCCTGATATAGCTTATTCCTCTGAGCTCTAGAGCTTCATTGTTGTCCAAAAACTCTTGAAAACACATCAATGAGCCACACTGTTGCACTGCCTCACATGTTCCATGAACACACATTGTAATTTATTCTAAGTATATCCTGTAGTATAAGTATAAATAAGTATACCCTGTCCTGCAGCTGTAAATACTCTAGGGTGTATTAATCCGCAGCTGAAAATAGTCCCACAACAAAAGACAATCTTTACTCCTGTTAGAGTAAGTAAGTGCTTTGGGAAACTCTTTTTTAAAAATACAACAATATAAAAATATTAGTGTCTTCAGTAGAAACCATTGGGCTTAGAGCTTAGTACCACTGACAGGGTAAGGGGATCTGAACGTATTTAGAGACAGATTAATGCATCATTGTTGTTTTTTGTTTTGTTTTTTGTTTTTTTGAGAGAGATAGAGATAAGAAAAATATTGAGTAACACCTGCCTTATCCTTTCAGGATGCTCGGATCAGGCCGTTTTGGCTTCTCGGATCTTTGCTCACGAGGGGATGGGGCATCATAAATCAGCAGGGCAAAGCGTGACCTTGACAGTGGCTGCTGGATGGGATTTTTGGTTGAAAGTTTAAAAAGAAAAATCACAGATAAGGTATTAAACGTCAAGTCAAATCAAATTTATTTGCATAGCCCAATATCACACACCGCACAAGGTCTCAGAGGGGTTTCATTGGCCCGAGACAGCAACAAAGAAAAACTCCTCAAACAACCGCAGCACATGTGGAAGAAAAAAAAACCTCAGGAGAGTCTATTCAAAGAGAGATTTCTCCCGCCCCCTTGGACAGCTGGGTGTGCAACAACCGCTGTAGGTGGGAAAAATGAACATAACATTATAAGAGTGTAACAGAAGAAATACAATATCCAACAATAGGATTATAATCCAACAATAGGATCGTAACAATCCAGTAGAAGAAGTCCAGTTAAATAAGACTAAAGAGTTCTTTAACACACTGTGATGTCAGGGGATGTTTGGAGGATGTGTGGTGTGACAGAGAACATCAAGGTGGGCAGTCTGGAAAAGGCCCATCTCCATTCCAGATCCTGTATAAAGCTTTTCCTCCAAACTGCAGAACACAGTGTTGACTTGATGGATGGCTATAGATATTCTTGAAAAGGAAAGCATTTCACTTTAACCGCAGTGTTGAGTGGGATTGTATCCTCAAGTGTTTTTCTCTTGTTGTTTCCATCTTGGTATGAGCTCACGTGCTCACTGTTGCCATGTGCGTTAAGGAGTGTGTCAGAGTGGGTGAAGATATGTGCGCATATATCTGTGTCTGAGTGAATCACACGGGGGCCTTCGCATCGCCGTGCTTCAAATTCAAGGCTCGCTCAAAAAAAATCTCACCTCGCGAAATCCCATCCCGGCGTGTGAGCGATGCGCTCTGATATCAAAGGTGAAAACTAATCTGCGTGCTGAAATTCCCTCCTCTTTCACTGTCCTTCGCCTTACAAATGCTCCTAACGAGATGCAAACATGTAAATTGCTGGCGGAGGAGACGGAGCGTCCACTTAGATCTAAATGGCGCAGATAGCGCAACTGTCAGATGGTAAAATGAGACCGGGCTGAGATCACGGCAAGCAATCTGTAATCAAAAATGGAGGAGAATTGCATCGCGGCGGGGGAAAGATCTGAGTCAGACGTAGAGTACAGTAGATTTCTGGGCTGAAGGGCTGATGATTGACCTATCTCTCCTCTTGCCTCCATCTGTCTCCACAGTTTTCATCCACTGTATATAATGCTATCATTCTTCATCTCCTTATCGCCCGTATCACTGCTTTTCATTGTTGTCCCTGCTACAAGCTGTTTTCTGTTAGACGCACTCTTCATGCATTTATTCTCTGTACGGCTGACTGCATTCATTCAAGAGCATCCCTCACAGCAGCACTCAGCACTCAGCACCTCTGTCTCAGGGGGCTAAATGCCGCCGCAGTTAGAGAACATGGCAGCAACAGTCCAGCACCGGTTACACCTCCTGACAGCGCTGAAAACAACATCACAACAAGGCCATTAATTTTTTTTTAAGGCGTTCATTTTTTTTTTTTTTTTTTCAGGGAGGTAGTGGCAAGACCCCTTACCCTCGAAAATGCATTTTATTCCAAAAAGCTGTGGTAACAATGTGGTTTCTATGGCGATGGAAATAGAGCCATCAAATGCCCAGCGTTACACAGTTGCTTTTTATTTAGTCAGCCAGCACTAGAAAGGCTGTTAAAGGTTTGTACTAGAGACAGAGAAAGAGCACATGAAAATGGTGGACAGCAACAGATGTGTGTGTGTGTGTGTGAGAGAGAGAGAGAGAGAGAGAGAGAGCGACCTCTGTAAAAGCACTAGCTCGGCACCGTTAAGCACCACACAGGCAAACATAAGCTTATTTACCCGCTGAGACCTCTGTTGCCAGAGAGCGATGCATTCTGTTAGAGAGGCTGTTTGCATCGTGTAGCGTTGCAGAGGCTCAGCGTACAATGCAACCTCTCCGCCCCACCGTCCGTAAGTGTTAACAGAGCAGAACCTGTGGAATGCCTCCCTATTCTCAGTCATTATTACAGGAGAAAAACGGCATGTTTTGATGCCACGTATCGACCCGCGAGGGAACAAGGTGCGGATCGGTGTAATGTATTGCTCCCACTCTGCGTGCTGAACAGCGTGCCGTCTCAGGCAGCTGAGAACAGAGCGTGAGCGGTTTGTGGAAGAGGGCCGAGGTGTTTTTGGCATGTGCGTCCACGCCTGCGACTGTATGTGAGACGAGGCTAGAGTCGGTGTGTGCATGCGCGTGTGTGCACACAAGTGTAATCTATGTAGAGAGCGCACATCCATTGAGTATTCTGTGGCGTGTAGCGATTTGAAGAGATGAGTCACCCCTCTCAGACAACACCTACCAACCATCTCTCTATCTCTCATACACACACACACACACACACACACACACACGTACAAAGACACCGAGGGGCGTGATGTTGGCAAGCAGAGTTTCAGGCCCGCTCATACATTCACTTTCAAAGCAAAAAAAATCTCACCCTGTTCAATAGGTTAGACTCATTCCAGCTTCTTTTGCTCTACATTTTAAAGCAATCTTCTCTCACATTTATTTTTATTGATTCCTGTTCTCAGACTGAGGAGATTGAAGGTTTTCTCACGAGCGTGGAGGAGCAGGGCTGTGACGTGAAAGGCTGCTGGCTTGAATTCAGTGTTAAGGGTGGAAAATGTTGACATGAAAGTAAGGTTGGATTCCGATAACCGGTGCCATTTTAGATGTGGTTCCAGGTTGGCAAAATACTTGGATTCACTAAGCCCTAGAGCTAACAAATATCTCTTATCTTTAATCTTTTAACACTCTTAGCTCAGTTTTTATTAAGGAACATTCATCTGGCAGATTTCTTATGTTTGCCTGCACTAACAGCTGCTTTTGTTGGTTGAAATGACAGATTGTATCAGCGGTAGCTAATTTATGTTAATTCTAGAGCCCCTGCCAATTAAACTTTACACAAAGAAAACAGACTTTTTTTTTTTTTTTCCAAAGATTTAATAGATTTATTTTCTTACTTTGTGGTGGCTGTGGCTCAGTATGAACAAGTCATTGATTAATGGCAGGGAAGGTGATTCAGTCCCCGTCTCCTCCTGTCCTCATGTTTAAGCTTCCTGCAAGTCACTGAACCCCATAATGCTCCTGATGACCAGGCAGCACCTTGCATGACAGCTCTGACACTGTGTGTGTGTGTGTGTGTGTGTGTGTGTGAATGATATATAAGTCCATCTAGCATTTTGTATTCCTATATTTCTTCTGTAGCTGTCTCACTACATGCGCTCAATTTCCTACGAGCATTGCATTGTGGGACATATAATAGTGTATATGAACAGCACATGTAAGAATGACAGGCTTTGTCGACTATACTTAATTTGATGCAATTTCTAGTGTTCATACCCAAAACTTGCTTACAATTAATATGTAGGATGGACTTGGGACACAGCTTGCAGAGAGTCTTGAGAGGTTGTAGCTACAAGTTTTGAACAGTGACTCAGTTGAAACTGTGTTCTCTTTCTGCCTTTTTAGACGAGAAAATTTGACAACAGATCTCAGCTGAATCTTTGACTTTTAGTTATTTATAACTTTAGTTATTTACAAATGCTGGAAGCTCAACCTAAATATATTCAGTAAGGGATTTGAATTTAATATTGGATCCAGATCTGATGAAATGCTGTTGAACCACAAACCCTTCATGAAACTTGTCAGTGTGTCAGGCAGCCTTTTGAGAAAAGCAATAAAATCCCCCCCAGTTGTTGCAGCAGAGCTGCTCAGCAAACACCAGTCAGCTTGTGGTCTGATATTGGTGGCTCCCAGTAGCCCGGTGTGTTTAACAGCATGAGTGTGAAGGAGGCATCATGCTCAGCAAATCTTTCCTGGATAAATAAAAGCTGAAGAAAGAAAGAGATTAGAGTCATTTCAGTGTCTTTGCCCTATATTGAAAAGCAATCTTCTCCCTGCTTTCACATTTGTTCGTATTGATTCATTCTGTTCATCGCAGACTTGAGTATTCACGTCTCTTTGTTCCAGTTGTAGAGGGTTTGCCTACAGTGAATTATGAGCTTGCACTCTGTTTGCAAGGTTGAGCAGTGCACAAGGCTCATTTATTTGATAGTCACGCTTTAAAAATCTCCACAGAACAGCGATTACAATAACTTCTGTATAGGAATTTGAATAGCCTAAAGCTAAATACAGTACTTCTAATCTGAGGCTCTAGAGAAATTAATGCTAATGAAACAATACCCCCTTGATGTTTGAGGAGATAAATACAGCGCGACTGATATGTCGGAGCCTGAAATGACTGTGCTCATCTAGAGGGGCTTCATCTTTTATGCCGAGCGAGGTTCCTCATCAGCTCATAATGCTTGTTGATTTGATGGATGTGTACTTGATTCCATGTGATTTGATTACTCGTTTCACGGTGGGTCTTGTTTGCCTCCGCTGTTGAACATTCGCAGGACGAGGTGCTGATTACGAGCATGACCGTATCTCAAAGCTACGAGCTGAGTGACAGCCACAAGGTGCCGCTGAAACTTTGATGACCCGCGTTAATGGCGCGTGACCGTTTTTCGGACTGTTGTCGAGTCCAGAGGTTATTCTGTCCCCCCCCACCCCGTTGTCCTGTCTCTCTCTGTTATCCAGTGGTGTATGGGGGAAGCCAGAGTGGGTTTGATTTGCACACTCACTCCGGTTCTGTTCCAGCGTTCACCCGGCCACTCAAGGATGATAAAATACAGGGCTGGATGGGAGCTGGGAGCCGGGTGCCTGCAGGCTGTTCACTAGAGGATTTTAATTTTGTTTTCCTCTCACTCCCTTTCTCCTCCCTCTCTCCCACAATGTTTGTGCATTCTTGCATGCACCAATGTGATTACAACAGGGAAAGGAGCACATTTGCAAGGACATATGTCACAGATTGGCATACAGATTCTGCAGTTTCAACGGCATCAATTAAAAACAAAGTGTATGAAATTTGCAAGAGCCTGGGAATTCTTTGCATGTGGGTCCTACAGGTTGCGCAGTTCATCATCATAACCAATCAGCGGGCTCAAACAAGACACCCAGCCTGTAAGTCCTCAAAGATCAACAGTGTATTTGTCCCATTTTATTCTGCAGGCCTTGCACTGTGCCTGTGCGCCGAGATTATGGATGAGACCAAGTTTAATTGACTCTCGTAATCTGATTTTGGCATGGGGAGGGTGGATCGTGGATTAAAGTTGTAACTACAACACAAACAGGGGATCAGGGGCCTGTTTAGCTGCTCAGGCTAGGGGACAATGGAGGCATGTTTAGACGTAACATGCCAGTGCTAATCCAGAACAGGCTAAGCTGCCCTGTATGGTAATATTGTTGCCTGGCTGTAATGAATGGCGCTGTCAGAGGGCTGGTCACATTGTCCTATGTCTGTGCGCCATGCACAGGCAGTGTAATAAAGTGGCAACGGTGCCGTGATGTAATACGATAGCAATAATGATAATAACTGGAGTGGAGGAATCACATTTGAAGCTGGCTGCTCGTGTCCTTAGCTGGCTTCTGCTATTGGCTCTGCAAGGAAGAGCACAACCGGGAAGAGTTGTTCAGAGCATGTTGCGAGCTATGCCAACGGCCCATCAGTCATCATGACAGCCGGGTCAACAAGGGGATTGTAACTTTACAGTCTGTTTCTGTAGCACAACACAGTGAGTAGTATACATAACTTAAACACACCTGATGTAAACGTCGAGAGTAGCAGACTTTAAGAGGCACAAATACAAGACATTCTTCACTTGCTTTACAGGAAGTGATTAATAGGTAGATAATAACACTGGTGGAAAGCAATTGTGCTTGAGTCACTGCTCAGTGTAAGTATTGTGGCTTCTCTTCTATATGTGCTGCTTCAATTTGCCCCACATCACCCCAGGAGCATAAACACTGCTTCTAGGAGCCATATGAACAATTTGTTCAGGTCACCCTGTAGTCTGCCTTTGCCATTTTTCTTTGGACCTATCTATCTCCTGAAAGGGACAGTCTCCCTTCATCCCTCCTCCTCTTTTTTTTTTCCTGCTATCCTCTCCCTCAGCTCTGTCTGCTGTAAGTTCTTTTTTAACCTTTATTTGTCCAGGGGAGGGTTCTGCTGTGCATGCACGCTCTATTCCAGCTTTGCTCTTCTTCACTTTTACACAGCTGTATGTGCTGCTGTATATAACACCCTATAAAATGGCAGTTCCTCTCCTGTTGGCCACTGAGCAGCTGTTAAGCATCTTGCACAGGGGTGCTGCTATAGTATTGTTGAAGGAGAGGAGGTTGTTAGTCATTCATTTTAGCCAGCAGTGCTTCTCTAGGCTATAGCTGTCCTTTGGCTGGTCTGGAATCTACCTGGTCCACCAGCACTTTTCCATGAAATGTTTCTTTGTTACTCTCATGAAATAGTGTTGTATAATCTTTGTGGTATTCCTGATTCTTGTTTAGCCCACATTTGTGTGCTACATGTTTTGATGGGGGTAACATGTTACATCACTGACACATAACAACAGGAAGACTGTTTTGCCTTTCTATCTTTCAAAAGATTCTCCTTCTGCCCTTGAGTCATTTTAGAAATACTTGAGCTGTGTGTGGATGGCACTTGAATCAACAAAGCAGGAAATATAACTTAGAAAGTGCAAAGCGTGTGCTCTAACTTCCATGGTGTCAGTTAGAGCTGCAACTAATGATTATTTTCATTAGCAATTAATATGTCAGTATTTTTGGCCTTGCACAGACCTACTCACTGGTACATATTTATTTATACGTCCATCACTGCTCTGCTCCCCTCTTACCTTTGTGGATATATCTCACTCAAAACTAGAATTTATTGTTTGCGCTCATATGACTCCCTCTTACTGTCCGTCCCTAAGGTTCCGACTGAACTTGGCAAACAGGCATAAAGACCTGTTTGCCAAGTTCACTGCCCCTGCAGCCTGAAACCACTTGCAGACAGATTTGCAGCTGGAAGAGCTGATCCTGATTAAGGCATTTAAAAATGTAGTGAAGGGTTTAGAGGCAAATTCAGTAGGAATTTGTAATTTCTTCCTTAGCAAGATTAGTTTCCTCCTGTCTGTCTTTTTAGGCATATGATTCTGTGAGTTGCTATTGTAAGTTGTGTTTTATGTGTTTTAATTGTTTGCCTGTATGTTATATAAAACACTGGATTGCTGCTCTCTTGGTCAAGGCTCCCTTGAAAAAGAGATCTTGTAATCTCAATGGGATTCACCTGGTTAAATAAAGGTTTAATAAAAATAAATAAATAAAATTCGTTTTTTTCAAAGACTTTATTGGTCTATAATATATCTGAAAATTATTAAAAATGTTTCCCAGAGTCTAAATAAACATATTTAAACTGCTTGTTTTGTGTGACAAACAATACAAAACCCAAAGATTTTCCATTCACTCTCATTTAGGACCAATAAATCCAGCTAATATAACGACTGAGAAGCCAGAACCAGATCATTTTTAGCATTTTTGCTTAAAATAACATAAACAATTCATCAGCGCAGATTAATTTGCTGTTAGTCGACTAATAGACTGATCATTTCAGTTCTACTCATTAAATGCAGTGAATATGTAATCCAAAGGTAAAATTATGAATGATGTCAGTCATTGCTTGATCAATAATCAGTTTTTCTCATTCATTCATCTGAAAAATGAACAAGTAAACCTTTCTCTAACAGCAGATCCTGGCTGCCTTGTTTGCCACCCGTCTATGCTTTACAGTCAACTGGAACAGCACAGATTGACTTAACACTGAAAGTGTTCATATTTCCTGCAGCAGTAAATCCAGACCTCTGCATGCTCAGTGTGTGAATGTAATGTCCTGCTGTTCAGATAAAGAAGACCTTTCTTGCTTCTGCAGCTTTAGTTACAACTGATTCTCAGCTCCACTATCGACAGCGCAGCTGGGATGGTTGTGTTAGTTCAATGTTGGGAACAGTACACATGGCTGTTAGCCAGGCTTTTAGGCTTTTAATTGGTACCCAATTTGCATAGTACTAATTATAATGTGTTTCAAGTATGTAGCGTGTACACGTTTAAAAAATTAGTGAAATTACTTGGTTTTTAAATGTGGTGTTAATGGATGCTAGTGTCCCACAATGCCTGACAGAAATGGAGGAGCTACTAGTATAACTGGAAGATAGCAAAAATATAGCAGACAGTGTTGTGAATAAATTTAAAATTAAGAATTTAAACATTTAAAATTATAGATTCAAGAGCTGTTATTGTCACATGCACAGCAACAGAGCGGGTACATAGCATCATTGAAAGCATGAGTAATAAATAATTCATAGTAATAAATACTGCAAATCCTTCGAAAAGCATTTTCTAGAAGCTGCTTGTGATGTTTTCACGGCAATAGTGTTCAAAGTTGCAGCTCGGTTGGTGTTCGTCAGTGCAGTTTTAGTACCGAATTTTACAGTACATTGATTTCTTCTACGGTTCTGTAAGTACGTAAACACTTACAAGATGCATGACGTCTTATGGATTTTGTAAAAAGCAGCTCAGCACACAGCTGTGGTCTGGTGAGCTCTTTTTGTTGGGATGAGAAATGGTGACAGACTCCGGAGGTGAGGAGCTGACATTCTCAGTCGACACTATAAGTCCACAGATGATGATGATGATGATACGTCCCATGAGAGCGTTTGACTTCCTCCTTCCCTCACCATCACTTACATCGTGATGATTAGCATCATGCTCAACATGTCTGAGCACGATTTTGTTTTTACTGATGCAGTAACTGATTCCCTCAGAAACGTTTTCTCTTTGACCTTTAGTTGTGTTGGCGTTTGTGTGGGGTCATTTTTCACCATCCAACTTGCTATGAAAGGCTGTTTGCTCTTAAAGTATATAAATCAGCTTACTGACTAAAAAGCTTCACTTCAGCAGGATTTCTTGCTGATGCTTTAAGCAATGTGTTTTTTTTTTTCAGCAACATCATTTCATTGAGCTGTAATTAACACAAGTTTTCATTGTCCTTCGATGACATCGCTCGGAGGACAAATACAAACTTAGTAATTCCCTGCAAATCAGTAACTAACAAATAATATGAAGCGGTTTACAATTTCAGACTCTGTTTCTCATATGATGTTTGCCCGCTGAGGGCCACTTTCTCTCTTTTTCCTTCCTCTGACTGTCTGTGTACAACTACGCTCCAAGTGAAGGCACATTTCATTGCTCAGGTCTAATTACAGTCGTCTCTTCATTTCTGACTCCTTCTCTCCTCCCTCTTGTCGTTTTTGACTTTATGGCCAAGCTACAAGCAGTAAAGTCATAAATGTCTGTATCTTTAAAGATCAATGATAATGCTGATTTTTTCTTACACCACACTTCAAATGTAGGCTACAAAAAGTTCCTCAGAGATATTATGGCTAGTATTAAAGCTGCTATGATCAATATTTTTATATTAGCAATGGATTGACTGATTTTGTGTAATGTGAAAGAGGTTGTGCATAGTGACCAACCAACAGAGAATTATTACCTGACTCTGCAGTTCCCCTCAGCTCATCAGAGCATTTTAGCATCTTTTAGCTCATTGTTTTGGTTTACCTGTGCACTACCAAATGGCTGACAGACAATGTTAGCAACTACCTGGTGAAGTGGAGCATTTTAGTAGCTAAAGAGCCAGATATTTCCCTCAGGAAATGGTGGAGATAAAAACACTGGATATAGATTCATCAGGTGGACACAAATGCAAGTCCAAATGAAAGCTAATGTTGCTCTGTATTTGCTGGATGTGTAAATAGTAGCAAGCATGTTCACTACAGCAACTTTATAAGATAATAATATGACAATGTTGAGTTTGCAGCTTGTTACACTAGGTTTGAGGTTAGGTTTAGGGTTAGAAATGAAAAATGAAATGAAATGTATATGGGGTTTTGAGAAAAATATCTATTTCTCCACCTCTTATTAATATTTCAAAACAATGATTCAGCTAATGACTGGTCAATGCCAATGTAACCAGTTGAATAGGGCCTTGATGGGGGGTTCTTAGTGCCTCACTTTCCCCCATTGTCTGCGTTATTTTCCTCCCGAGTGCTCCGGTTTCCTCCCACAATCCAAAGACATGCGTGTTAGATTAATATTTGGCTCTAAAATAACCTGCAGGTGTGAATATGGACCTAAATAGTTGTTTGTATATGTGTATATGTTTGCCCTGTGATAGACTGGTGACCAATCCAGGGTGTACCCTTCCTTTTGCCCAAATTGAGCTGGGACAGTCTGGGGTCTGTCCCACGGATTTTGTTACCTTTCAACAGAGCCAGGCTAGCTGTTTCCTACTGTTTCCAGTCTTTATGCTAAGCTAAGCTAACTGCTGTCTGCAGCTTCATATTTGATGGACAGATATGAGAGTGGTATCGATCCTCTCATCTAACTGTCCACCAGAAAACAAAGTGTATTTCCCAAAATGCCAAACTATTGCTTTAAACAGCTTGTGTCAGGTAGCTTTTGGAATGTTGGAATGCATAAGGAGCAATGTGTTTTCCATTTTCAGTTTGCAATAGATAAAAAGAAGCAGGGGCTTATCAAAGAAATGCAAAGCAAATTTAAGGATTCATTTATAGTCTCAATATCCAGCAATTATCAAGAGATCATTATATGTGATCTCTGGGAGGCTGGCATCATATTATCTCTCCAGAAAACCAGAACTTTACATAGTGAATTTTCACAAGAAGTCGTGGCTCCAACTCTTTCACTTCCTTTTCCTTACACCCAGGAAAGGCTTTATTAGCCTCAGCGATGAGGGTTGGACCGAGTGTCTCTTACCACACACTCTCTTGCTTTATATCTCCCCAGTGTCCTGTCCCCAAACCTTTCATCTCAGCTTGTCAACTGCTTTACAACTGTGCTTATAAATGCTCACTTGAGGGTCCCGACCCCTCACAGGCCCCGACAGGCTCATCAGCCCTTTGGATAAACTCTGAGAGAGAATATCCCACTTGGCCACTCACCAAGACAATGATGGAGTTAGACATGTATGTGGATCACTCTCACAGACACAAACTCACACTGAGCTGGCGGGGTTATGGAGATAAGGTGTGCTTTATTTAGCAACATCAACATGATGGAGCCTAAACCGTGACGTCACTGTTGGCACTCCACCTGCCTGTGGCACAGAGAGCGAGGGCAGTCCAGTGCATGTGAAATGAGTGTACTGATTTTACAACAGTTCTGGAGATCATCCCTAGTTTCACTTTGTTTTTTAATCTCCTAAACAGATCTAATGCTTACAGATGCAGTGATAAATGAAGTGTAAATCACATTTTAAAGAGTTGTCTGTACTTTGAGAGCCATAAGCTGGAGCTGTCACAGTGTAGCTGTACGAGTTGAAGAAGTTAGTCTTGTAGACTTCTTGTAGAATAAGCAAGCAAATCAAGTGTGAGGCTTAATGAGCGTCTGTTAACAATGTTTCTTTTAAAGACACAAAGAGCGACTTAACTTTGTTTTCTTTTTATTTTCTCTTTTGCCTGGCTCCTATCCATTTTTGTTTTGCTTTTTATGTTGGCAGACTAGGAAGCTTACACTATTGTTGCATTCACTCTCTCTGGATAAGAGTGTCAGCTAAATGCCTGAAAATGCAAAATGTAAATGCAGGGGAAGAATATTCACTCGACAGGGTTGTTACTCTTTCATGCTGATTTGGACAGCGTTCTAACTCGAAGACATTTCCTTGACATTCATTTGTATTTTGCTCGCATATCTCGTCAGTGCAGTATACTGTGCCTATGCATATGCAGGGCTCATCATCTTCGTCTTTGGGCGGATTTTTGTGAAACACTGTCACCGTGCAGGCCGAGGTTCTTGCTCTCTGATTATTTTTTATGATACTGTAATTGTGGCGCCTTTTCTCTGATCTCCAGTTTTTCTCTCTGTTTCTGCCTCAGGATCTGAAGAAGGTGCTGTCTTTCCCCCCATACCCTGGGGAGTTTTTGCACCCGGTCGTGTATGCCTGCACGGCAGTCATGTTGCTCTGCCTCTTCGCCTCCATCATCACCTACATAGTGCACCACAGGTAAGAAGAAATCACTACCTTTTGTTATTGTTTTTGTTGAAGAACGCATCGGCTCTTCACACTGCCGCACCTTAATTTAAAATCACAGCCCTCAACTTCATTTCTGCATCTGGTCACTCAGTCAGGCGTTTATGTAATCTCTTCATTTCTTGCCTTTTTACCTTCATGGTTTACAGTTTGTTTTTGACTCCTCTGTCACAGATCCTGCACTGACTGTGGTGTGAGTCAGATGCTTTAGGCTGGCATGAAGCACTGCAGCCTGTCTGACTAAGAGGATCTAAAGCACACACACAGATGTGTGTAAGTGTGTGTTAGGATGTGTGATTCAGACAGTCGTAGAAGTGCTTTACCTAAATTTATGCTTCTAATGAATTTCTGAGGGTTGCTGAGGCCATCCTTTGTTCCTTTTATTCCATATGGAGATGAGGACAGAGAATGTACCGTGTGGCTCTGGTGTTTTTGCACTGGGGCATCTGTCTGCTCTTCTTAGCTTGGCTGCTGTCATTAAAGCAGGAGGGAGCCTGTCTGGCGTATTATTTCAGCATGCCAATTTATCATCTGTTGCCTTCATGGAGTATCACTCACTTTATCTTGTCCATGGCATTAATGTGGTATTATTGTAATAGCTCTCAATCCATTTTAATATAGAGGGAAAAGGAAATGTCTCAAATGTCACATTTTCAAGAAATATAGTTATATTCTTAGAATAACACAGTTATTACCTCAAACAGAAATAGTTGGTCTTATTTATGATTTCCTGTCCTTGCTGCAACTAAAGCACAAAAGTTATGCGGTACGAAAGTTGCAACATTTTCCATTTGCATCCATCTGTGACACCTGGGACGGAGACAGGGCGCGTCCTTCGTCAGTCAGACAGCGATGACAGCATCTGGGTCTCCGAACAGCAGCATCACTTACTGTCGTCTAGCACTGCAGTATTGACTGGAGGAAAAATGGAAAACCGCAATACAGGCAGGAGCGATTTCAAAATTGCAGAAGATTGAGATTTTTGATTGAACTGAAATGCAAACAGATCCCAGGCACCACTGTATGTTCTGATGTTTTGTGCAGAATGAGTGGCCTAAATATCAAGTTGGATTTGTGACTCAACACAAATAAACATGCTTCACAGGGTTTCAAGACAGCTAAGGCATGCTAACAGACATGATGAGGTGAAGCAAAGTGCTAAAAACCCTCATTGGGAACCTTTTTTTGAATGAAATTGTAGTAACACACCCCTGCATTTATGAAGGAAAAAAATACCAATATTCCCTTTTTCCTTTTAAATTCATCTTCAGTCAAACAACAACATATAAATGGTAAAATGTAGTTAAACAGTGTTTGCAGAAAAGTAACTCAAAGGAAATTAAGTTATGAGTTTAGATTTTTAGATTTGATACGTAATAGATACATAAAGAGCTATAGTGTAAAGTATATTTTAATCATTACTGAGGAACTAAAGTATCTGTGTTGTATAATTTAAGCTTTAGCCATTCAATCTGCACATAATTACAAGTTGGAATCAAAAGTTTCAAAAAAAAAAGGATAATAATCTACATGTATGACCATGTAATGATGCCTTCCTGTAATTGAAAAAAAAAATGTTAAAGTGCATTTCAAAACACTTACATCCGTCACAAAGTGCCTCTCAGAGCAATCCATTACAGTCCAAACTAGAGTGAGAACAAGCCCATATTTAGAGATATGAAGCCAGAGCTTTTGTGTGATCTGCCACACACAGGGGAGGGTTAGAGGGTTTTTCTTTCAACGGCGCTCACTAACTCCAACACCTCCTCCTCCTCGTCCACATCTCCCTCTAGGCACTCCCCAGCACTAAAAGACAACCCTGTTTAGTAACACTTTAGTTGTGTAGTATCACTCCAGCTGACTGACAGTATCCAAGCCGTGAAGTGCTAGGACTGCGTGTTAAATGGGCAGGATGCGAGGGAGGCTGTTCAAGGATAGGCACAGTAGATTGTACGTGCTTGAATTTGTCACTTTCTCACTTTAGCTCACTACCATATGCATATACTGTACACATATGCATAACTATATGCATACAGTATGTGTTATTGGTTATTTATCTGACAGAAAGGTAACTCAAGGTAGAATCTGTGATTATGGGTGAGATGGTGATGCATGATGGATGAGGAGTAGCTAAGTAAAGGAACCTGATCTGCGCAATTTGCCTTAAAAATCTTCTCAGAGTCATAAAGGTTGTATTATCAATATCCAACAAGGATAAATGTCCTTAAACACTTACAAATCAAATAAAAAGGATGCTCCCTGCAACTTCAGATCTTGTTTTATAATCGCCAAATTTAGACAATTCTACTTCATTAAAAGTAATCTAGTTGATTGTTGTCTATACTACTGCTAGCAGCTAATACAGTATGACTGCTCATAGTGAAGAAAATGTGAATACATGTCCTGTAAGCTACAAGAAAATGGGCTCAGGTGTAACTCATTGGTAACTGACTTACTCCATGGCAACATTAAACTTCTGGTTTATGTCAGCCAAAGCAAGATGGATGCCCTGTTGGCAAAATCTCAAAATATAGGCAGTTGATCCCATAAGAGGAAGGAAAACATCAAGAGTGACCAAATCTATGAAATCTTTTTTTTTTTTGTTTAGGGTTAGGGTTACTATACATTCAGTGACAGAACTAGGCATATAATATCATTAGCCTTTAAATAAAGGGAGGGAAAACCAAGCAGAAACAGTTTAGGGTTCATATGACTCATAATGGCTACCAACACATGTGATGCCTGATTTGTATAGTAAAGTGTAGTGAAGATACTGTACATGCAGACAGAAAAAGAAAAGACAGTAAATGCTGCCATGTAGAGCAGTGCAATAACTCAATAATATCATAGTTTTTATGGGATCATAGCTTGACGATACAATCATATTGTTTGTTGTTTTACAAAATGTAAGTTGTCCAAATGAATTGTTGCAAGCAACAAAATAAGATAATTAAAGCTGCACTAATCATCATTATTATATTAACAATGGGTTAGATGACTATATGTAATGTAAAAGGGGTCACTTGTAGTAACAAACACAGAGGAAATTATCCCACGACTCAGCTCTAAGCTTGTTGCTGTCACCAAAAATAATTTAAAGTAACTACAAGGAACTTTCATTTTGTGTTGATTTTAGCGTCTCCTGTGGACACAAGCAGTAGTGTTTTCCCAGAATGAAGTCGTAAAGATCTTGGCTAGCACGCGCATTTGTTTAGGAAGAGAGTGAAAGAAAGATGCTACTTATTTTTGATACTGTTTTTCTTTTTTAAATACAACTGTTTGCAGGATGTATAGCGATGAAGTGATGTATCTATTTGTGGCTCTGTAAGATTAATAACTGTAATATGACGATGGTGAAGCAAAGTAAACTTCAGCATCACTTACTGTAATGTATTGATATTGGGAAAATACTTTTTATAGTGTGATTAATTTTAACCACTATACTGTACTAGCCCTATTGCCATATTGCTGCCTGTTCTCCACAAGAATTAGCATTCAACCACTTCCATTTCTCCATTTAACAGCACTGCTACCTGTAGTTTATGGGACTTATCGTCATGTTTGGACATTCCAAATATGACAACATCTTCCACCAATGAAAATGCTTGGCTGAAACTACCTTAACTATAATGTGTCATATTATACTGTCCATAGCTTTATTGTCCCTTACAGTTGGCTCAGCAGAGGGTGTAGGGTAAGAGAGCAGATGCAGAGAGAGGACAGTTTTATTCCCCCCACCCTCTGGGAGATGGGGATGTGGAGGGTTGCCAGGTTAATGTACTTGACCCAATGAAAACCGAGAGCAGACCCTATGAAAACCCCTTTCCAGGGAGGCCAGGAGCAGGCCTGATTTATGGCCTCTATGCTGGATGGAGTTCAGTACCTGGACCTCGGCAGAAGCATCGACAACAGCAGCCTTAACTCTCCCTCCCCTTACGCAGAGCAGTGAAGCCCGGCCCCAGACACGCCTCATAGCTCACTGTTGAGCCACTGCTTCATCTACAGTTGGATCACGTGCAGCTGGGGCTCCGCTCCTCCATTTTGGGGAGTGGAGATTTCCAGCACAGGGTTATCTAATTTCAAATGGTGACAGTGACTTTACGGATAAAACAGAGGGAGCTGACACAGGGAAGTAATTAAAAGAATAGATGGTCTGTTAATTCATACAGTACGACAAATATGTCGGTATTGTCTGACCTATTTAGCCTATTCTCTAACAGCTGGATGGAAAATGGTAATATGGGTTAAGTGCCCTGCCCAAAGCTGTGTAACCCCCTGGCAGATGCCATATTTCACAAAGTGGGTATGAGTGCATAGTATCACATTGTGAAAACTTCAATTGGCCCAGCCAACTGGAAACAATCTCTCTTTATTTCATCATCAAACCAGCAGAGTGATTTCTTATTTATGTGCATATACCCGCGCATATACTGTGAATGTAAATATGTGTGAAAGAGCTTTGAAGATTGTATACTGAATAACACATACAGTTCTTACTAAAACTCTGTATAAAAGCCCTTTGCATGAGTTCCAACATTCTAAAATAAAGATTATGTAATTTATAGGAAGTGTTACCACTTTTAATCCTTCCTCTTTTTTTTGTTCTCCGTCTGTTTTTGGACGACACAGTGGCTTAGTGGTTAGCACTGTTACCTCACAGCAAGGTCCTGGGTTCAAATCCCGGCCATCCCAGGTCCTTTCTCTGTGGAGTTTGCATGTTTGCGTGTGTTGCTGTTGGGTTTTCTCCCACTGTCAAAGACATGTATGTTAGGGTTAATACACCTGTCGACGCCCCTGACCACTGGCACTAGCAAAAAGAACTGCAGTAGGTCCCCAGGCACTGCAGCGCCATTGACCAATGCTCCTAGTGTATATCTTGTTTTATATCACCTTTTTATAAAGAGAATCTTATGAGAAAGCCATTTGTCTTTTGCACATTAGTCTTGTGTATACAGACACAAAATGGACTTAACAACAAAACGGTTTTGTGCACTTTCTGGGTTTAGCAAATAGTTAACAGTTTATTGTCATTAACGGTACTATTAATGATAACAAAGTAATTAGTTTACACTTTTAATTTATTTATTATCTTGTAGTGTAGACTTTGACCATAATATTATATTTTATTAGATTAAAATAAGTTGACTAATGATTGTAGCCACCCAAGGTAGGTGTGTAAGGAAACTTCCCAGCATGCACCAGGGCCACAGATTCATAGACATAAGTCTAATTTGATATATGTTCCTGCATTGTTACTTGTGTTATTGTGCTTCATACTATGTTCTACATTGTTCCCGCTGTTCCACGGTGCCAATGTTGCAATACTGTTAGTTATTCAGAGTGAAAGCGGTTAGACCACAAGTGATGTTGTGTACATTATTAAAGACATGTTCCCCAATTTCATTTCCACAAAATGGTGAAAAATCTGACTCTCCCTGTTGAAATGTGCAATTGTCCTCAGTCGGACTCAATCCCCTGTATTTCTCTTAACAAAACGAGTAGAGCTTGCGAAGCATGGGAATGTGAAAATACAATGCTGGGAATTCTGTGCTTGCATTCAGTGTGAGCACTGAGCACTTACATCGTAAAGTCAATTGATCTGTAAAGTGTGAACATAAAGGTTGCAGGTACTGGCTGTGCAGGAAGGCCGATTAAAACATGTAGTGTGAGTTAACACAATATACAAGAGTAATACCAGTTTTACATGTGTGGAATTATGTTGATAACTAAAAATACTTAGTAAGAATGATTACCTCACTTATGAAAAGTTGAGTCAAGGTTAAACATTTTGTGTGCTTTAAAATATTCTATTATTCAGTCCACGTATTGGCAGTTGAGTATGTAATGGCGTGTTTGCAGTATTCAGACTCTATGAGGAGCACTCCTAAGCTTCCCCTGGTTGTTAATCTATGGCAGTGGCAAGGTAAAAGAAAAGGGCAATTTATGCAGGCCTTGTAAAAGACTGGCTTAAATCATGCTGAATGTGAGTGATAGGCAATGTGCCTTGAAAACTGAATAACAATGAGATTTTACTTCATACTGAAACATAAAACACTATGGGTTATAGTATGTACCTGCTAATTTTCTGCATCTTGGTCTCTTTTTGGCAGTGCAATCCGCATCAGTCGGAAGGGATGGCATATGCTTCTCAACTTCTGTTTCCACACGGCTCTGACCTTCGCTGTGTTTGCCGGCGGCATCAATCGAATCAAATACCCCATCATCTGTCAAGCAGTAAGTGCATCCCCTTTTCATTCGTCCCACTCTCAAAGCTTTTCAGAAAATTGATTATGAATGTCTATTCAGGTGTCAGCAATCAGGGCACTGAGTGCACCGTGTGGACCTACAGTAACACAGCTTTATGTGTCTTTCATGCTCCAGCTGCATGCATGGTCTGGTCTCTTTAAGTGAAGTGGTGGCACAATGAGCTCCCTGTCTCTCTGTTTTCTGTCTGTGTCCTCTTTTGTTGCCTAGGGTTAGTGGTGGGTATTATGGCCCAAATTCTATATAGCATTTTCTTGACCTTTTGGAATGTGGTAGTATGTACCTGGACTTCCATACAGATATATTTTTGCCAGGAATTTTAACCTTGCAGTTAAGTGTTCATGAAATGGCAGGATCACAGAGTATAATAACGATTTTTATTTTGAACATTCATGCATCCCTGGCAATAACTGTCATGCACCAGGCTTATAGATGGTTTCAATGCTCAGTATTTAATTTTTTTTGGCCTTTCAATGGCCATGATTGTGGTTGTCCTCTTTTTAGCCACACTAGCAGCATGGCTTTGGGATAACCGACTGAAATATCTCAACAGCTATGGGATAGACTTCCATGAAATTTTGTACAGATGTCTACAGTCCCCATAGGATGAGGCCTACTGACCTCTGACATTTTTACTCTGATGACACCATGAGGGTGACATTTGTCTCAATAACTATTAGATGGATTGCCATGAAATGTAGTAGAAACATTCATGTTCCCTACAGGATGAACCATCATCAGGACAAAGTTTCCATTTTTCTAGTACTTTGGTTCATGACCAAATACCTGCAAAAGTAATGACATTCCCATCAGCCTCAGCTGTACTTTGCATTTAGTGCTAATTAGCAAATGTTAGAATGCTAACATGCAAAAGATACTCCTTCAGACTTCTGTGTCCCATTGGTGGAACTAGGGGAGAACGTAGACGATAGCACTACAACCAAAGAAATTGAAGGAGTCAAAGTAGAACATGAGATTTATTCTAATTACAATATTTACAAGCATATCAAAGGTTCTCAAAATTCACATTTGTGACAACAAATTGATTTCATTGATGGGACAAGGTCGTTGTGCCAAACAAACTGAAATCAATAAAAAAAAAAAAACACAAGGCCTTACCAGTGGTGGCTGGTGGAAAATTGTCTAGGGTTTTCTAGGGTTGTGCCACATCCAATCAATTTACGCAAACATCCCAGTATGATTTAATACAAAAAAACCAAGGTATCAATTACTACATTGCAGTTACATAGTATCAAACATGTAATAGACAATGTTAATTTATTGAGATGCCCCTGTGGACCTTGTTTTGTTGGGGAAACCAATAGGGAGGTAAAGATCAGGATAAGTAAACATGAAGAGCAATTAGGAAGTTAAGATGTTAAGATCTTGCTATTCAGACACTTTTGGCAAAAATAAGGTGCTTGTGAAGAACAAAAAATACATAGGACCAAAAACTAGACAATCTTCAGGCACACTTACGGAGAGTAGGGAGTTTGCTTAAAAGCCTTTATTTCACAGACATTTCAATTTATGTAAAACTGCCAATTATTAATCACATAAACTGAAATTCCCTTGAAATAAAGGATTGTAAGCAAAATCCCTGCTCTGCGTAAGTGTGCCTGAAGACTGTCCAGCTTTTGGTCATAAGCATAGAATTATTTGAGATTTGTTCTAAAATTTCAACTATGCACATAGCACAAACGCACCACACTGGGGCTGAAGATGAGCAAATGTACACTACCAGTTAAAGTTTGAGTACATCTGCTTGATATCCGGATATTCAATAAAGCAGCTATGAAGAGTTTTCATTGTTAATTTACCAGTCTCAATTAAATTTTGATGCCTCCATGACCAATTTAAGCAAGAAAAATCAATGTGGTGGGAAAACCTTCACATTTGTCTGACAGCTTATTTGTAGAGGAACTTGCTCTTCTCTCCCTCTGAATGGCAAACCTCTCAGTGACCTTTTTATTGAAGTTTTTTCTCCATGGAGAGCATAGCCAGAGCATTAAGGCGATCCTGTGTGCTGGTGTTTCTCAGGAAGGTCATGAACCTCTTCAAAGTAGAGAAGTCCCTCTCGGATTCAGTTGTTGCCATGGGTGTGGTGATGAGGATCTTGAGAAGGCTGACAGTCTCTGTGAAAGTGCTCTCAGAGTTATTCTGCATGAAAACAGGTGGTACAGAGGCACTGCACCACTGCAAGCCTCGAACTCACTGTTCTCATAGATGAGGGACAGTTCTGTTTTGAGCTTGGCCTTGTTCAGCATGAGGTAAGCATCCACTGTTGTTTCAAGAGCTGTATAATGGAAATTCACACTGTGTTGTGGGAACAACTCTCTATGCAACAGCGTTGCGCTGATGAGGTGCTGGGTAAAGGAAAACCGCTCCTTGGCATGCCTCAGGAAGGCATCACATATCTGTAAAAGATACATCACCAGCTTAAATTTGCAATAAAACTATTTTGATGAAAGTGATTCTGTACAAGTTATTGTGTCCAAGTCAAGTATATGACTACACAGGTTTTAACATCATTATTCCTAATTGCACCTACAGTATGTTTACTTCGCTTGAGCTTTAACTCCCTATTGGTTTCTCCAACAAAACAAGCTCTGCAGGGGTATTTAAATAAATAAACTACATATTTTGTTCCATGTGAAGATGACTGAATTTCTTTCCTATGTGTGTGGATGACAAAAATCATCATCCTGCTTGAGACTGCTCTGTCATAAAATCTACCAAGTGAACAAAAATATGAATGCAAATATAAAATGCGGACCGCCTGCTGCATCATTTGACTGAAGTCAGCTGTGGGAATATGCCATCCTGTGCGCTGTCTCTGTTTCGGATTTTTCTTTTTTTTTGGCTGCGTACCACCAGGCCTGAAAGAAATTATAGAGGAAACACAGACAATTACATCACAACTTACCTCTGTAGCCAGTCTCTGCTGTTCTCCTGGTCTCAGCATCTTCCATTGCTTTATTGGCTGGTGCTGCTGGTCAGATGCACTGTCCCCACACAGAGAGGAAATGGAGGCCTTGCTCCAAAAAATAACATTTAAGTTGCTAACTTGCCATCTTCATCATCAACTAGGCCTCTTCTAGAAATTGACCTGGTGCCTGGTGGACACCTGAATACGCCTGTTATTAAAAACTGTGTTTATTAACTACTTGCACTATTGCACATAACTACCTGCATAACTATCTAAATCTGATTCTCTTCTCTTTCCTTTTAAAATGTAAAAACAAATATAATTGTGATGTGCTCTATGATAATCACTTTGATGACAAGGCACATTTAGGCTTTTACAGACTGTTGGAAGTGAGCAACTCATCTTTCTAACAACAACAGCTTTATCCGCCAATAGTAGTTATTTACCTGGTCGTTAGCATGCTGTCTGTGAACTTGTCTGTCTGTGAAAAAACAGAAAACTTCATCTTCAAGCATCCTCACAAATCCCCCAGCCTCTCTGACAGTTGGGGGATCAAAGTTCCCAGAGTCTCTGACGGTCTGGAAACACTTCAGGATGTCATCCTTGTGCTCGTACACAGTGTTTACAGCACGATTGTGGATGTTCCACCATGTTCTAGAGGCTCTTGGGAGTCTTATGCGCAACCACTTGGTCATGCACGGCCTTGCTTGCATGACCTGGAGAAGAAGGCAGAAAATCCACCAAAGTCAGAAAAAAAAGTGCTGATCCTGGAGATGTGCGATGTTGCCTGCTGCTTGACGAGATTCAGCTTATGCGCATACCAGTGGATGTAGTGAGCGTTTTCATAGAAATGATCTTACACTGCATTCCACCGCTGGCTACCCTTTATTGCAGAAGCCCCATCGTAAGCTTGGGCTTTTGCCCTTTTGTCCATTTGGGAGTATGGTGCGTAGCCTCTCCAGAACCGAGGAAAAGATGGTGTTTGGTCTCGAAAAAGAATATTACTGTTATCATTGATGTAGCGTAGCACAAGCAGTGGATGGAAATGTCAGTCATCTCACCAGCTTGAATGGCGATACAATCAGCGCTCTTTACTTCCTCCAGAATGTAATCCTTTAGCACTGACAGCATGCAGTCCAACAGCTCATTGTGTACCATCTTTGAAAGCAGCTGTCTTAGGTTGCTCCTTTAGCACACTGTCTAGGGAGGCAACAAAATCCACCAATCCCCTGGAAATGCCAGAGTTGTCTGAGGAGTCCATCTTGTCATGCCCACGCAAGGCCAACTCAAAAGCCCCACAAAACTTCACACAATTGATTATTTTAGATAAAATGTGCCCGTTCATATCCACCTCCTCATTGTGTTTCCTCACTGCAATCCTGTAGCCATCGTTTATCTGGGTAGTGATGTTCACTGTGCCTAAAATGGCTAGCTTGGCAGAATTCTCCATGTGTGCCCTGTGTATGTTTCCTTACTTTCTTAGACAGGTGCTTCATATCCTTCACTCTCGTAACTGTCCATGCTCGATCTGCCCCCGTGTTTTAAAAAGCAAGCACGGAAAGCAGCTCAGCTCTTTCACCTGTAGTTTCTCCGCCAAAGTTCTCCTCCCAAACAGATCATGGAGGAGAGATTTTACCGAGTTCGGGTTGGGTCTTGAAGGAGTAGTGATCACACTCCTCACTGTCCCTTTTCAGATTAGATCTGAGGACGCTGATTGGCTAAATTTATGTCATACGTACATGTGCACACCTCAGTACAGCCTCATAGAGCTGCCGGCATGGCTGGAGATTCTTGTTTTAAACTATCTTGTCTGCATGTTCATTCTGTTGTCTTTCATTTGGTTGGAGATTAGTTTTATTTTCACTTCCATCAAGCCTCATCTCTCGGCTTACATAAAGGCATCTTACATGAGTGCGGCTTGTAAAGCAGTCCTCCCCACATGTTTTCAGTCATTTTGTAGATAATGAGAAATGCTCAATGTTTAGTCTGCATTTAACATAAATAGAAAAAGGACAACAAAGTGGTTATTCTGGAGTCTGTCTGACTCATCTTTTAGGAATGATGTGAGCAAATTTAAATAAGATCTACCACTGCCTAGAATGATGGAGACCGCCTCACCTTCGCGGCAGTGTGGCATGAGACTTTCTGACCCTTCACAATCAATGTGTGGTCTTGATTACCTTTTTGTCTATGGGTGTAGCAGGACTCCTAGTGGCTTTGTGTTGATGTGTGCCCAAATTGGTGGCTACATCTCTGCAGCCCACAGTTACAAATGAGTGAGCAGGACTCACAGAGGGACACAGAAATTTAGGATGTCAGGACAGATTTGGAAACAGGTCAAAGAAATGGTTTCTTGCCTGCCTCGCTATTTTTAGGTTTATAGTCAGCAACAATGGAGGTGCAGCAAGGAGGAAGGCCTTAAACTAAATGAAATAATTATGTATACAGTGAATACAGATATAAGGTTGTAGAGGAGCTGGGAAAAAAGACGTTGGCACATGTGTTTAGGGTAGCTGAAGTCTGTGTTGGGATAAGAGTTGGTGTCAAAAAGAGAGAAAGTTAGAATTCAAAAGTAATATGTTTCTTTTTTACCTTTTCACATGGTTGGAAAGCCATATGGTCCTGGTGGATTTCCTTTGCAGGTGATTGATAGCTGGACCTGTTCAGGTTGTGAGCATGAAACATCAGCCGCAGCAGAGCATCCTCCACTGTCAGCTCACCTCAGCAGGGGCGCATTTACTGTATGTAGCCGTGAAGAGACTTATGTACACTTTTCTACTTTTCACTCACAGTGTCAACTGCCTTCACACACTCCCTGTATCCATCAATGGGCCTTGTTAGCTTTCTTTATTGTGTGCTGCAGTGCATTTGGGACTCAGCTGCCTCTTCTGCTGTCACAAGCACTTTAGGTGGCCCCTTTTTCCATAGTGAGAAGACTCCACCTCTACATGCTGAAATGCAAAGCGTCATCTTTGACACTAGTAAGCTTTTGCCTGAGCCGCCTAGCAGGAGGCTTAGTGACAGAGAAGTCTGTCAGAAGTCACCACTTTTGTCAGCTGTCAAGTTTTCCTCCACAACTGTAACTGACACAAAAAGCTGGTGTTTGTCATAAAATGCAGCTTTAGCCCCGCTCACCTGCTCCCTGCAGTTTAACATCACTACTAACTATCATTAATAACTTATATACTATATATAGTTCTGCTCCTCACTGTGCTGACAGACATCTGAAGGATGAACTTCATATTGTGAATATTCGTCACCATAAGCTTTTTCACAGAAGACAGAACAGGTGTGAATAATAAAATGAATGATGGCTGAATTCCATCTTGCTGCTTCAGTTTCAGGGTCCTGGTTTTGTGCATGCAGGCTCACTGTCACACTGTCACAGCTTACAGGGACACTTTAATAAAACAGATTCATCGGTTATGTTATTAGTAAAATGTCTGCAATGAAAAAGGTCTATTGAAACATCCATAAATACCCACAGCAATATGCTGTTTTAACTGGTGTAATGATGCTGTATTATACTGGCACCACTTTCTAATAAGGAATACTTTGTAAGGGACTAATACATTGTAACTAGAGCTTGATAAATTGGCTGATCAATTGACTCTCTGATGTTATCAAACTATTACAGCATCAGCTTATCATAGAAATATACATTTCGGTTTACATGTCTGTCGATAAGTAACAAGAAAGTGTTACAGATATACTGGGGGTCATTTAGAAACAGTGTCACAATTACATTGTTTGTCTCCTGAGAGCACAGTCAAGTTTTCAAATCAGATCCTAATCAAAAATAATTGTGTTATGTGATCATGTAAAAAAAAAAAAGTATATTCATAAATCATTCATATATCAGGGAATATAGTAATAGTTTTGATTCTCAAATACCACTGTCAGAACAACCCAAAGATATTCAGTTTATTATCATAGAGACCAGAAAATATTCACATTTGAGAAGATGGAATCAGAGAATAAAGAAATTGTCTTCTTAAAAAAGGGCTCAAAACATTGAATTGTTTATCGAAATAGTTGACAATTAATTTAATAGTTGATGACTAATTGTTGCAAGTCTACATTATTTATGCTCTGAAGATCATTAATAAGTCATTAGTAAGAACAACTTTTGTGTGGCCAAGTATGAAAAAGCCTTTTGGCTGGTGTTTATTCTCCTCTTTCATTAGATCTTTAATACAGAGTCATTTTTTAGAAAATGAGAATCTCATATCCCTTTATTAATGACTTACTAACATTTACTATATAAATTAAGTCTTGATGGCTTATTAGAGAGGTAGTCATTAATAAAGGGAATGAGTTTCCTTTATAATAATCAGACCTGCAGTTATAAATGTTAGTGAGTCCTTGTGAATGACTTATTCCACCACAATAATAATTAATAGTTAACAGATGAATTTTAGTTTGGATATTTTTGCAGCCCTTTTTCAGACGGTACTCTAATTGATCACTGTTTAGTGAAGTTGTAATCAATTAAAGAACGAGTGGAAAGCGATTTTTCACAACAACACAAAAGTCGTTCTTATTAATTGCTTACAACTGGTCTATAAAGCATTAGGGAAACTATTGATTAGCTAAATCGCTTAGTTACACTTTATAAGCCCTCTATAAAGTATGCCTCATTAGAAAATTGGTACCCATAAATCATACTGAAGTCTAATCA
This sequence comes from Thunnus albacares, assembly GCF_914725855.1. Taxonomy (NCBI): domain Eukaryota; kingdom Metazoa; phylum Chordata; class Actinopteri; order Scombriformes; family Scombridae; genus Thunnus; species Thunnus albacares. The sequence continues at coordinate 6,567,095 of NC_058119.1, forward strand.
TATAGCACACCTTCTGTCCAGCAGTGCAGGTGTTGTTCATAAAGCCGTAATGTAGTTGGCCCTACGCTTGCTCTTTAATTTATTTGGCATTCATTCATTTATCTAATTTTATCCCAGGGCCTTTAACTGTTTCTTGCTGCTCCTCCTTTACCCAATCACTGCTAACAGGATAACTCTCTGCAGATTTGGGCAGGAGCCCAGATTGTCTGCAGTTCCACTGGGATTGAGGCAGGCCCCACCAGACACAATTTGGGATAATTACAGTACTGCTTGAGGAGACGTGTGATCGCACGCCGCTCACAGACATATACACACATTGAAATGCACACACTCATACACGCAGTGCCTGCTGAGATCTCTGTACTCCCCCAATCATCTTACCTCCCTTCTGTACACACACACATGCACCCCCTCCTCCCCTCCCAGGAGGACACATAAGTACATGTTCTCCCTCCGACAGAAGGAACTTCAAGGAGCTCTGAAACTTGCTTTGGCAGCTCTCGCAGCACTTCAAGCATGCACTACCCACCCAGCCCTCCGCCCCGCACCCTCCTCCCTTACCATCCCTACCTGCATCCTAGACTCATCTTCCTGCTCTTTATCTGTGTGCCACTCTTCAGAGTTGTACCGCCTCCCCACCCACTGTGGCACTATCACTATGCAGCATCCAATGTCTCTACAGCCTCAAAGTCAAAGTCATCTCTAATCTCTATTTCGGTCTTTTCTTCCAACATGACTCACTTTGTCGTTGATTTGAGAAACACCCCAGCTGTCAGACTACAGCCTCTGTTTGCCACTTATTAAGCAAAGACAAAAAAAAACATACAGTATATCCTTATTTTCCCTTGACTGACCTCATCTTACCTTAGGCCATCCATCAGTTGACTGTTCAGCAAGTGTGACCAGCATTAAATAACCGATTAATTTAGCAAAGAACTTGGCTAAGGATGTGACCTAGATCTGAGGTTACATCCAACTGTCAGCTTTAAGATGCAATACTGAGGATTTCCTCATTAGTGTGCCACTGTGAAATTATTTCTGATGGTGAAAAAAAAAGACTCAACTTCCATTGGGTCCAATTTGAGTGTTCCTGAGCTCATTTCCCCACATGGAAAAAGCTTCCGGTAGACTGGTTACTTATGCATCAAAAACAGTGGGGAGCCAATATAATGAATATGCCCATGGAAGACAGCTTAGAGGGACCATTGAGTATAGCATTGTTAGCATATGCTAAAATTGTTAAAACAATCCACCTGACAATGTTATCTTGACAGAAAATGCTACACTACACTCAAAATAAATTGGTTACAAGAGGTTAAAATTAGCTTTATTTTGAATGATATTATATTGAATGATATAGTGATTTATTTGCTGTTTAAGGTCAAGGACAGTGTTGTCCTTCAGGCCATTAGACTGTTAGATGTTTAGTTAAGTGTCCTTCTTACTGTTTTTTGTATCATTTTACACTGTTGGTAGAGGTCTTGTACTGCTGTACACTGTCTTACTGTTCTCCTTGTACTGTTTTACACTAGAGGTTTATCCATGTTGTGTTTGTGCTGCTTTGCAATGTCTGGAAACTCACTGTTTCACTCTGCATCTTACCCTTCTGATTATATTCTAATAGAAAATCTCATATTTCATATCATACAGCAGATCCCAACCTACAGCATGTTGCCACTGGTTTTAAATTAAAAAACAACACAACTGAGATTTCTTAATATCCCAAAGTTAGAATTCATATCTTCTCTTCCCACTGGAACAATGATAATGTTTACTGTATTCTCACATTAAACACCAGCAGTCTAGGTTTGTTTTTACAGTAGTGGGGAGAACACAATGTCAAAGGCTCTTCAACCAAATAAAAAAGTGTATATAGAATATGTGAATGTTATTCCCTGAATTTATATAATGTATCAATCTAGCAAATATCAAATTATGATGGAACTGATTATTGTGCTTTCCCTAATAATGGTTGTATAAAATTTTGATGTTGATCTCTGTATTTTCCTACTTAAAATCAAGTTTCTCTGAAAAACTGTAAACTTTAATACAGATACAGATAATGCTGTATTTATATATTTACCACAACGAACACTGTCCTTTACTGCCTTAGCTTTGGTTGGTGTTCTGTGGTCTTTTTAGGGGAAGATTAAAGTAGCTATAATCACTATTGCTATAATAACACTGTATCAGATAACAATGTGTAATGTCAGCGGCGTCACTCGTGATGAGCCTACAGAGAATTATCACCCGAGTCTGCAGCTCCCCTCAGCTTTGGGGACTTGATAGCAAGTTTCAGCTCATTGTTTAGCTGCCCGGCTGTCACCACTTGCATAGTGTCATTTTTGACCACAGCAGGCAGCTGTTTTCAGAGAAAAAGCTCTAAAAACCCTACTACTACTTGCTCAGCACCGAACAGCAAACAGACACAGTAGGTGACAGACTGCATACAGCCCCAACCCCCACTGACACTAATCAAGTAGAGCAATCTGTAGTGAGAGGTGACCAAGTAATTATGGCAGCTGGACAGTGAGGGAACATTGTTTGGAGAGATTTAAGTAAGAAAATCAAACTGAAACTGTAAAGTTGGGGTGGACCAAAACTTGATTTTGAAAAATGGTGAGAAATATCAACAAAAGCACAAATATCTCTGTTTGACTGTTGTAAGCTAGTGTACAGTGAGCCTACACTGTGGTGACTCCTCAATATTGTCACATTTCACTTAAAGTTCTCATTATCTGTCTCTTCCCACTGAAGAGATCATGATTTGATTTATACTGAACATGACATCTTTGCCATGTCATATTTGTTGCTATTTTACAGAAATGACCATTAACTGATTTTAGCTTAAAGCCCTGGAATACCAACCAGCCACCTACAACTAACCAAAAGTGATTTATGTTGTGATAAACTGTGTGTGTGTAGGATTTTAGGCTGTAAACACTGTGTGTTGATACTGCAGAAAGATACAGCTAATCATTGTTTGAATTGATTGTCATCAAGTGCTAACTTTCATTTTGTTTCAGTGAATTCTAGTGTATACAAATTGAACAGAATTACTGTTTGGCTGTCAGAATTGAGTCGAACTCAAACCATTTTTTATGGGTGTGCAGTTTCATTTATGCATCATTGACATCCATCCTGAATGATGACAGAGGGAGTTTGAGGTGACAGACACTGTGGCTTTTTAATGGGGGGAGCATTGATCAGGTTTTCTGGGGCTGTTTCCAGCTCCTCTTTTGTTAACTGTGTGATCATTGTGCTGCTCACTGATCCGATCACTGCCTGAAATTATGTATTTACCCAGATTTTCTGCTAACAAAAGCACATCAGGTGAAAGCACACAGCAACAATGAATAGTAAAATGTCAAAATATGGCTGCGTTTAGCAGGCTGTCCTAACCAGCATATCCATGTGTTGATTAATTATCGGTCTTATCCAAATATAATTCACCCACATATCCCATTTTTTTCTCAGATACATACCTACTTAAATACCAGTCTGATTTTTGGTATTGTGGTCGCCTGTCTGAGAGGGCAGGGTGCTGTTCTTGTTGGATCTCCTATTTGTTGTCCTGGTGGATGATCTGGTTTTTGGTTTGGCATCATTACTTGGTTGCTCAGTAGTCTGAGGTGAGAGGGTGTGCTCATTATAAGATTTTTTAGGGGAGCTGGAATAAGGGTCTCATTGTTACTCAAACTATGATTTTCATCCATCACATCAACTTCTGTTCCATCAAAACCAGAACTTTCTGGCCAATTGAGAAGTCTTGTTGGTGAGAAGCCAGTTTCTCTCTCATAGTCAAGATCTGAACCACCACTGTACCACAGTAACTTAGAAATAATTATAATGTTGCAAGTTGCCTCTGAGGGCTCATCTTGATTGAGGATGTCCAAAAATAGACTAGAGATAACTCATACATGGGGTGGGTAACTAAAACAGTTGTGACCAAAAATCTATATCTTCATTCTATGGACCACAATTTATTATTTACACATAATCTAATAATATAGCAATATAATATACAATACTTAATATACAGTATAATGTATATATGAAATAATATATCAATATTTGACACTTACCGAGTGCAGTGCATTCAGAAAGTATTCAGGCCTCTTCACCTTTTCACATTTTGTTATGATACAGCCTTATGCTAATATCATTTAAATTAAGGATATTTCTGTACTTTGCCTCAACCCTGACCAATCTCCTAGTCCCTGCTGCAGAAAAACACCCCCACAGCATGATGCTGCCTCCACCATGCTTCACTGTTGGGATGGTATTGAGCAGGTGATGAGTGCTGCCTGGTTTCCTCCAGACATGACACTTAGAATTGAGGCCAAACAGTTCAATCTTAGTTTCATCAGACCAGTCACCTCTCTTACCAAGGCCCCTCTCCCCTGATTGCTCAGTCAGGCCCGGCGGCCAGCTCTAGGAAGAGTCCTGGTTGTTCCAAACATCTTCCATTTAAGAAATATAGAGGCCACTGTGCTCTTTGGAACCATCAGTGCAGCAGATTTTTTTCTATAGCCTTCCCCAGATCTGTGACTTTGAGACAATCCTGCCTCTGAGCTGTGCCGGTAGTTCCTTTGACCTCATGGCTTGGTTTTTGCTCTGACATACATTGTCAGCTGAGAGACCTTATATAGACAGGTGTGTGCCTTTCAAGGATGCCGTGATCAAAGATGATTAAGAGAAATGGAAGGATCCTGAGCTAAAATTTCACGTCACAGCAAAAAGTCTGAATACTTATCTCAATGTCACATTTTCCTTTTCAATACATTTTCAAAAATTTCTAAAATGTTTTCTGTTTCTGTTTTCGCTTTTTCATTATGAGGTATTGAGTGTAGATTGATGAGGGGAAAATTAATTTAAACTATTTTAGCATTAGGCTACAACATACAAAATGTCATAAAAGTGAAGGGGTCTAAATACTTTCTGAATGCACTGTATGTACCAAAACTCTTTGTTATACCCAACTAATGAAATATGTTACTAACCTTCAGTTGTGGATCTTTGATGACTTCATCCTCATGTTAAAGTTCACACAGGAAATAAGTAAAATGTGACTATTTAAACTACACAGGTGACACCAACCGCATCTGTGAAGAACAAGTTAATAATAATAATATCATAAAAATAATATAAATGCCTCAAAAAGTAAATTGAAATGATGTGCAGACTGCAATTGCACGATCGGTATAAGGTATTTCTAAAAACTGCCAGATTGACAACATGCCTGTAAGGACACCAAAAAGTCAATTATGATCAATGTGTGTTCTGCTACCTTTTCCATTTCTGGTAATGTGAAAACCTCTCCTCTAGCCTTATTTCCATGTTACAACCGCACTTCCTTTCTGTCTGTTCTTGACACTAATGAAGCTCTGAAGCGTGCTGACTCCAAAGCAGTGATTGACTTAGCGCCCGCTCTCTGCTCTCCATAAAGCAGCTCAAGGACACGTCCAATTAGCATCTGGACTCTGGTACACCAGTGTTGGTCCCTAGGCCTATCAGGCTGGAGAGAAGCCATTTGATTGGGTATCTCATGTTGCCATTACAGAGTGAACAGACTGACTGAGTGAAGAAAAGGCTCAGCACATTTTAATTTCCCCCCTCCATTCTCCTCTCTCTCTCTTTCTATGAACTGGCAAAGCCTTTAAACAAAGTTAGATCAGCTCCCCCATTCAAGCATAATTCATGAATATTAAAAGGAGGAAGAGCGCAGATATGTATACAGTGTTGGAAAAACAATCACGCGCTGATAGTTGTCAACGTGACTATCATTTATATTCAGATTTGTTATTCACAGTGCACACCTCATGTCCTCTAACTCAACTGATAAGGAGATGCTCAGTATCCACCAGTATAACCTCACTATAATGCTCTTATCCCAGACAACCTTGATGATTCAATAGCACTTTTTGAACCTGTCTCTCCATCCTTGTACTATTGTCTTTTACTGAAGGATAAGACAAAACAGTCAAGTCTTGAAGGAAAACGTCTAAGGAGAAACCCTTGGACTGACATTGATGATGATTCAGAGAGGAACGGCAGCTCTTCCTGAACATCTTTTCTTAGAGTTACAGAAATATGAAATATGATCAAGTCTGACATTTTTCAGAGATATGTACTTTAAAGTATATATGAGCAAAAGTTCAGAAAAGTCAAGAAAATCATTTGTATGTACCTTCTTTCACTCCATCTCAGGTCGGGGTCGTGCTGCACTACTCGTCTCTGTCGACCATGCTGTGGCTCGGGGTGACGGCGAGGAACATTTATAAACAGGTGACCAAGAAGCCTCCGCAGAGCCAGGATGGTGACCCGCCTCCGCCCCCTAAACAGCCCCTGCTGAGGTAACCACAAATGTCCTTGCAGTCCTCCTGAACCGTGACTGCCACTACACAGATACGCACAGAAACACCTGTGTATGTGGACATATGTGAGTGTGTGTTGTTTGTGTGTGTGTGTGTGTGTGTGTGTGTGTGTGATCTTTCTTGCACTGTCATTGCTGCTTGCTGTGTGTGTATCTTCAGAGGCCAAGGACTGGTTCACTGTGCAATTTCTTGCTTTCTTATTACATTTTTGTCAGTACATGACCCGACTGAGACTGTGAGATGCATGTAGAAGTCTTATATAATCAAACCCTATGCCTGTCCCGGCTTGTATTAATTATTTTAAGCAGTGGTGAAAGATGTATTCAGAACATTTACTTTAGTAAAAGAACCAATACAAAGATGTAAATATACCGTTACAAGTAAAAGCATTCTAAATCCTACTTGACAGTACTTAAAATATCTTGAGAAAAGTGCTCATACAGCAGAAAAAATGACCCCTGATATACTATTTTAAATTACATTATCATATTGTTGATGCATCAGTGTGTAAGCAGCTTTTGACTGTCAATGTTTGTCATAGTGGAGTTAGTTTTAAGCACTTCATGTACAGCTGGGTAGTGTAGTCCAGGGTCAGGCCCCCAAACAATGGGGTAGGAAAGAAATACACAAAGTTCTGCTAAAAAATGTACATCTTTTTGACAGAATATTTCCTTTTTTGTGAAATGTTGGATAATTTAACCTCTTTAGGCCTCATGAAACTATCTGAAAGGGGTACTGCCTCTTAAGTTTAAAGGGTCTGCATTTTATGTGGTAATGCTAACAACTCATTCACATTTAAAACGTGGCAAGGGGCCCCGACCAAACACTGCTTTTTTTGTAAGGGGCAACAAGCCAAAAAATGAAGTGGAGTAGAAGTATAAATAAGTATTAACTGGGAATACTTAAGTAAAGTACATCACTACATCACTACAAGTACTTAAGTGCAGTACTTGAGTAAATGTAGTTCTTAGTTACATTTCACCACTGAATTTTAGTTGTATTGTAATTTTTGTGCCTGATAGATATATTTCAATTGCTTTTTTAAATTACAAATCTTAAATATAATGTGTTTGAAGTGAATTGTGTATTCAGACGATTTGTTTGTTGGGTTCGTTTGTCCTCACGCCTAAGTGTTTAGAGCTATGTGTACTCGACTACGCACTTGAGCGTATGCATATTCGTGTCTCTGTTGATTTATGCAAGCTTGTGTATTTTTTTCAGGTGTTTGCCGGCTCGTGTTTCCTTTAGAGGGCAACAATAGCTTTACACAGATGAGTTATTGCATCGTTTATCTGCAGAGACATCCGCAGCTAGTTTGTATTCTTTCAAGCCTCTGGCTTTGTTTGTTCACTCTGTAGTGACATAGCTGTCAGGTCTTCCTATATTTACCATTTGGCTCTCCTTGTGGGTTTCTCTCACATTTGTTCATGTTAAGAAATTACATTTTTAATCTGATTCGCTGTCTGCCACGAGGGAAGAAGTTTAGAGTTTGAACAGTAATGATTCACATGATATAAAAATTAGAATGATAAATGCCGGAGATTAGAGGAGTCCAGTGAATTCCATTTAATCAGTCAAATTTCTGACTTGAGGCCCATTTAGCTCAGACTTTCCTGTTAGAGGTGACATTCAAGGTGCAAACTGCTGCTTAGCAACAATAACTCTGACAAAGGGAGTTGTGTAAGACTGGCAAGCATCTGAATAAGAATTTCCTAACTTTCCCTGCTGAGCTTGTGTGGTCATCCAGCTATTTTGGGATTCTCATGTTCAAAAACTGTTTCAGTAAAGCAATTTAAAAGAAGCAACAGTTGGGTGGGAGGAAGCTATAGAGCACCGACTAGCAGCTGTTTTAATTTCATTACTGTTAGCACTAGCTATCACCATTATCTGTTGCTTTTTACACCCTAAGCCAGTGATTCCCAACCAGAGGTCCTATGCACCCCAGGGGCTACTTATGCAGTTGCCAGAGGGAAACACTGTGCAGTAGCTCATCTGTTTAAAACAGAATAGAAATTACGATTTGATTTAAAAAACATACCCACATATTTGTGTTTGGGTAGGAACTGTAAAATCAGTTGAAATGAACTCATCTGGAACATGCCTCTGGAACATCTTATCTGGTAGGATTGTGAGAGTGTGTCAGACAGAAATGGTTGGGAACCACTGCTCAAGCCTGACAATGATGTGTATTTTTTTGTAGTTTTGAAAAATATTTGAAACTTCAGACTTTTCAGTTTTCCCATAGGTACAGATAAACATTCTTGCAGATATGTGTTAGAGGAAACAGTCTGCAACAGCTGAACTGGATGTGTAGTAAATGCTTTGGCTCAGTTATTCTGTTTGAGGCTTCCTACTACCCTGTAAGGGAAGAAGAATGGAGGGCGGATGAATGTCAGGAGGAGGAGGAAGGACGACGGACTTGAAACAACCTGTTACCATGGCATCACCCCAATGCTATAACTAATTACCTCAATCACCCAGGAGGCTGCTGAGCCAGGAGCTTTATCACAAATCTAAATGTATTTAGCCTTCTGACCCATTTAATTCCTGTTCGCTTAGACGCGCACATCAGATTGAATTTCTACTTTTTGTGATTTCCTTTTCCACCATTCCTCCATTTAATTCCTTTTCTGCTTACTCACGACATTTGGCATGTTTAAGAGGATCAGCTTTTTGGACACATACAGTGCTCTTCCTCTGCGGTGAGAAGGTGCTGTGTGAGCTCTTCTGCGCATTGCAACTGTGCTGCAGAAGCTTCGATGAGAAATCCTGTTAGGGGGAAGGTTTGAGAGCACAGATACGGAGGCAAACAGAGGACATAGTGCAACAAATGCCTGTTTGTCATTTAATCTTGTATTTAGTTTTCATTTTCTTAAAGCTGTTGGAAAATATCAAATGCCGTTTCAGAGTCCTGAATTTTCTGGCTCTTTATTAAATATTTTGAACATGATACAGTTCATGACGCCACACAAGAAAATGATATGAACATGTTGCACTTGATATGAACCCTACTGTGATACCTTACTAACTAGCGTTTAGACATTTTTCTGTGTGGTGTCTCAGTGGATTATGAGCACATGTAGCACTCATGTAGGCATTTATCACCCATACAACTGGAAAGTAATATCTATAAAAATCTATAAATGAACAGTACAATATGTCTGACATTATTAAAGCCTGATTCTCCTCAGTAACGTATTCCTGAAGAGTCACATAAGTCGCTGAGGATAAGGACCACACCAGATAAGGATCCCCTCAACGTATAAGCAGCACTTTCCTCGCAAAGCAAATCCTCAGATACCTGCGTGATTGTGGGTTTTTTTTTTTTAATACGGAATGTTCTCGAGGCTCTCCCATCATGCACTGCTTGTGAATGAGATAATTTGTCTGGGGGCAAGCGGCGGGATCGTGTGGCGCGGCAGTCGAGTTGATCCACAGTGATTGACTGTAATGCTCCCCGTCAGACAGGCTCATGCAATGAGACTTAGCAGCTGGAGACAAATCAATTTCTCCTCCGAGCTCCCCCACCCCCCTTTCCTCCCAACAACCAACCTATTTCTCCTCATCCACCTCTTTTCCTGTCCCTGCGATCCTGACAGCATCTGATGACATATCCAGCAGACCATCACAGTGAACTTTGTCAGAAATCTGCTGCACCGTGTTGGACCACACACCTTAAACGCTTCTGCTCATGCTATTAACTGACACAGTCATCTGGTGTGATGGATGCAGATCATTGCTCTAAAATAACACTTCAGTTGAGAGAAAGAACATTTTCCCTTCTCACCGTAAAATCTCCAACATCTGTGGAATGCGACCACCAGCATTCATCCCAGCTGTCAATATTAATAATTGCAAACAGGCATATTAATTTCTTAAATAGCACAGTCACAGAAACAGAATAAAATAATACTATGTGTATCTACCTTTCTCTGGATTTAGATGTTTTAGAGGAACTATTTTTAAGTCAGGCTTTCAAATGGAATGGAGACAGAAATGGGAAATGGCTAGTAACAGCTGGCGATGCATGAATGTGTATTCAAAAATGAACTAGTCTACCGAAGTAGAATATCTATCCAAAATCATTAAATGGACTCTCGCCAATAAAAGGAAGATTTTTAAGGCAATAGTTCAACACTTTTGAAAATATGTTTATTTGCTTTATTACCAAGAGTTAAATCAAAAGATAGATACCTTTCTCATATCTGCCTGTTAAATGTAAGGCTACAGCTAGCAGCTGGTTAGCTTAGCACAAAGACTGGAAACAGGGGGAAACAGCTAGCCTGGCTCTGTCCGCATGGGTAACAATAGCATAGCAATATCAAACAATATCACACTGTCATTTTTGCACTTTTTCAATTAATTAAATGTGATGTAATTTTGTTACTTTCAGACAGACCCAGGCTAGCTGTTTCCCCCTGTTTTCAATCTCTTGTTAAGCTAAGCTAAGCTGCTGGTTGTAGCTGTATTGTAAGTTTACAGGTATGAGAGTGGTGTTGCTCCTCTTACCTAACTCTGGATAAGAAACAAGTGTATTTCCAAAACTGTTGAAATATGTCTTTAAGATAAGCTCACTCTTGTTCAGTAAAGGGCATTCAGATGTGCAGTTTTCTAGTTTAAGGTGAGTACATACAGTACATTACTGCTGTATAGTGCAGCTTTACCTGTAAGCCTTCAGCCGTATGCTGGAGCTACAGTATGACCATCAGTTGTCCCCAGTTGTGCTATGTATATCTTGGACCAGGTCCAGAGAGAGGACAGCGCATAGTCACAAAACAGAGGACAGGGCATAAGCAGAGGGGACAGGGATGGGAGGGGAGTTGCTGTGTAGCTGCTGGCTAAAAGGCAGGCACTTCAGGGTCTATTTATATCAGATGATTGCTGTTCCTAAACTCACTCAAAAACGCAACTCTGCATAGTACACAGCCATTTTGAGTTTGAAGGCTTTCTTTAATAGAATGGCCAACAAAAAAGGCTGTGTGTGTTTTAATGCGTGCAAGACTTTGTGTGTGTTCGCACAAGATTGAGTGCATCGGGGAGAATTTTAATGTGAACCTTTTTGCACAAAAACAGGGCAGCATGTAGACTGTAATTGGATCTCACATACTATACATTTTTTGCATGTAAGCTACACATGTTCTTTTGGGCACAAGCCTGCAAAAAGCACACGCAGGCTTTTCAAGAGTGGATAAAAGGGAATGAGGGTTATAAAGCGCAGGGTGCTTTAACATCCACTAGTTCTTCTCATTTATGCTTATCTTGCTGACGGCTGTGTAAATGGCTTTCTGTTGGAGGAGGGTCCCCTGGGGGAACTGTTCCACTCAGAGACAGTGACAGGCCGGTAATGCTGCCAACCCCACCCCACTTCGCCTCCCTCCCAACCACCCAGCCACCCCTCACCAACCGATCCAGACAAACATCTTGATTGTAATTGAATTTTTGGGACAGGCGCTGTGTGAGTCAGATTGGGAGAGAGAAGGGATAGAAGGAAGGAAACTGAGGAAGAAGATGGAGGAAGACGGAGTAGTGGAAAGGTTAGAGCAGTGACAGAGGTTGAGATTGAACAGGAAGGAAGAGGAAATAGCATAGTGTTATATAGGAAAGTGGATGACAGTGCAAAGAGAGAGGACAAGGACAGTGCTGAGAGGGAGCTGCTGGGGATTAGCTTTGTTTGTGCATTGAATTCTTAAAGCTCATCATATACTTGCCGTGACGCAAGCATCATTATTCGCATATTTGCCTGCATGCTTTGCGTGTACCTAAAGGTTTACAAAGTATATCTAGGCAGCAGATGAGGGCTGAATCATCACCAACCAATTTCACAATATCTTCCTTTATAACTTAAGTGGGTTACAATAGTATTGATTCACAGCAGAAAAAGTGGCACCGTTGACCCATTGTCGATGTTTGTTGCTGCTGACCTTACTTCACAGCAATTTTTTTTTTCCCTCAATTCATAGTTTAATTGCACCTTGAGCATGTGTAGCATTCAGTTCTTTGGATGGGTACAATAAACTCTCTGAGGGAACACAAGAGGCCTCAAACATGCTCCATGCAAGTACACAAACGCACATGCTTCAAGCTACACAAGATCTCACGCATTTGTTGCATTCTGGGGTACATTATGCAAAGCAGCGCAAGATGCAGGCTGAGCATTGCAGCTAGGGTTGCCATAGCATGAAACAAGAAGGGAAAGCTGACCCCTTTCATTTGGGTTCACAGTTCAACAAAGCTTTATCTGAAATTTGTCACCTCTTCCTTCAGACAGGAATTCTCCGTCCTTCCTCCATGAGTGATTCAAGTGTTGCACATGTGTTTTCTTTTTTTCTTTCCTCTGTGCGGCAGTACATATTCCCACAGGCATCATGTTTGTTTACTACAGTGGAAACGCTCTGATAAGACTTAACTAGCCTGTATTGCCTTCTTGAGGATTGAGATTGATCACCTCCACCAGTTTGTAAGAATGTATGTTAACTACAGACGGGTGACAAATTAAAGGAAAAACCAACATAAAGTGTCTTAGTAAGGTGTTGGGCCACCACATGCTGTCAGAACAGCTTCTGTGTGCCTTGGCACTGGCTCTACAAGTCTCTGAAGTCTTCTGGAAGGATGAACACCATTCTTCCAAAATGGATGAAGGCATCCTGGAATAGACCACTTCCATCAGGATAGAAATGTTTCATCACAGGATAAAGGTGATGACTGAGAACAACTTTGTATTGATTTGCAGTGACCCTTCTCTCTAAGGGGACAAACAGTGTAGGAATAAAGCTTTCAGACCTGTACCAGTTTTTCCTTTAGTCACCCGTCTGTATGTTTACAGGGCCGGCTGGGCAAAGTGATGTCATTCGCGTTTGCGTACTTGTGTGGAGAATGTTTGGGGCCTAATTAGCAATCCACAGCAGCTGTGTTTTTAAGCATTTTTGATGTTGGACACTTGACAATCATGTGATCATTTTCCCTCTTTCAGTCTTAATTTGAACTTCACAACTAAAGTTTCCTGCAGTTAATAAAATAGTACATTCATGACAGAGCCACAGCAATGACCAAAAATGAATTCATGTAATACTTGAATGAACCGCTACATACTGTATGCTACTGATGTCAAAGATGTTGCTTTAGTAGCACTTTTATGGGTTGTTTGATGGTTCATTGTCTTTATGGACCAAGAAAATTGTCCAAACTAACTTGAGGATACAATACACCTTTAAAATTTTAGGTTTTTAGAGAAGAAATCAAACTGTGAAGTAGGTGTGATCGCACCTGTAGAGTGTGATCACAAACACATTGACAGATGGTCATATTTGAGGCATGTGGGGAAAGGATAGCAGACAAACATGCCTGTTTTTCACTGTCATGGTCTGTTCCTCAAGTTGAGAAAAAGCTCTTAGTTATTTTGGGTGAGCTAAGAGCTCCTCTCACTGCACACACATCTATAATCGCATCTGTCACTTTGTCTGTTTGGATCTTTTGGTTATTATCTTTCTCTTGCGGGTCTAATATTATCTCTCCGACATATTTTGGCATTGTGCTGTTGTAATCCAGATGTGAGATTTATAAACGCCTTTTTCATGTCACACATTTTTATACTCTCTTATTCTCTTTCTCTGTTTGTCCCTCTGTCACCTCACAGATTTTATTTAGTCAGTGGTGGAGTGCCCCTCATCATCTGTGGGGTCACGGCAGCCGTCAATATAGACAACTATGGCAGCGGGGAGCAAGCGCCATAGTAAGTCCTAGATTTGCTTCTGCTTTCAAGGTTACATTACATCCTCTGTTGATGTTTTGCACCGCTGTGTACACCTCAGCAAAGTCTGTTCCTCATTAGGTGTTATTATTTCCAAAAATAAACCCTCATCAAAGGTGCGGACATGTGTATATACATACACAGACAAGCATACACACTTTTTCACACTATATTTCCCTTTGGTGGATTAGCACTTGATGAGCTCTGTGCTGCATGTGTATTTAGATCAGTTTTTCTCTGTTAAATAAACAGCACATAGTTGTTGTGTGGTTATATTAATGCTGTTTGCTCTATATTAATGCTTAAGTGTTATTGGGAGCATGTTAAAATAAATTATAGAGTTTATATAGTTGATTATTTATGTTGTGCTGCTTTTCTTTAAATGCCAGCATAAATCAGAGTGTTAACATCTTGTGTTGTTCATGTTTGTTGCAGCTGCTGGATGGCATGGGAGCCCAGCCTGGGAGCCTTCTATGGCCCTGTGGCCTTCATCGTCCTGGTGACCTGCATCTACTTCCTCTGTACCTTCATCCAGCTGCGGCGCCACCCGGAAAAGAAGTATGAGCTCAAGCAGCTGACAGAGGAGCAGCAGAGGCTGGCCTCCGTCGACATGCCGACCCACTGCCACCAGGGAGCTGAGCCTGGGGCCCTGGGAGCCCAACCCAGCGGGAGCCACTGCCCTGCTGGCTGCCCAGGCGTCCCCATCAACCCCGCTCTGCTGGCTAATGAGCACTCCTTCAAGGCTCAGTTACGCACGGCGGCCTTCACACTTTTCCTTTTCCTGGCCACCTGGACTTTCGGGGCTCTGGCTGTGTCTCAGGGCCACTTCCTGGACATGATCTTCAGCTGCCTGTACGGTGCCTTCTCTGTCACTCTTGGCCTCTTCATCCTCATCCATCACTGTGCCAAGCGTGATGATGTCTGGCATTGCTGGTGCTCATGTTGTCCCGGACGGCGCGCCAATGCCTGCTCGGGCGCCCATGGGCCTGCTCAAGCACGACCCAAGGTTAACGTGAATGGAGATACCCCCGGGCACGGCCATGGTCACAGCCACTGCCACCATGACTCACCATGTCAGGGTAAAGCGCTGATGAGCTGCAGTCATAGCAGTTTAGGTCACTGTAAACACGCCGCCCTCCCGTCCTCGCAAAATCACGTGACGTGTCTGGCACCGGTGACGCCTTGTTGCGCCGCCCTGCATAGCCAGCAGCTGATGGAAGAGGAGCCCGCGGCTACACACGTGCTGCTGCATGCTGACCCAGAGGGTTACCGGCCGGGGATCCAGTTGCACCCCTGCCTGAAGAGCAGCACCAGGACTAAAGGCCGCCAACTCAGCCGCCGGGCTGGGGCCGGTGCTTGCGGAGCGGGGAGTGAGAGGGAGTACGCCTATCACATCCCCTCCAGTGTGGATGGAGGCAGCGTGCACAGCTCACACACTGACAGCCCTCACAGCACACATGGGCGTCACACCCACATCTGTCCACATCTGGCCCACGAGGGCCACCATGATGGGCATCACACATGCCACGCTGCTGCAGCCACCACGCACGAGGCCCTGGCATGCCATAATCCCTGCCACCGGCATATCTGCTGTGCCAAGGCAGACCTTTTCCCCTCTATGTGCCCAGCAGAGGCAGGCGACACGGGCGTCTTCCTGTGTGGCTGCGGCAAAGTGGCCGAGGAGGACCCGATGGCGACACATCACCATCTGGAGATGCACGCCCAGCGCAGACAATCCTATCCCCAGAACCCACCCAATCAGAATGGGATTCTAAAGGGGGGGCTGCATGAAGGACTCCTGTACTCCTCGGACAGCACAGGGAATATACGCACTGGACCCTGGAAGAATGAAACTACTGTGTAGTCTGTGAGGGGAAAAACAGGGGAGATAGGCAGCACCCCTTCCTCGTCCCGCCAAAAATAAACCCTCGCCTCCCTTTCTAGAATTAAAAAAAAAAAAAAAAAATGAATTGAATAACATTTTAAACATCACAATCAGCGTGGGATATTTTTATTTGAATGTCCTCATGTTTTTATGTGTGCTGTTTTACTGTGCAGAAATCTGATATCATGTAAAATGCTCCCTGAAGAGCATCCATACACAGAACAGAATCTCTTCCATCAAGAAGAATTTGTGAAATGTGTGTCACATCATGCCATCAGATGTAATTGAAGGTATTTTCACTGTTCCATATTACTACAGATCTCTCTCTATATATATACAAGAAAATGAATGGTTGTATGTATGAATATGTGTGTTAGTGCTCAAAGGCAACACGCTGCAAGATTTTTTTACACTTGGAGTCTGAATCCATCAAATAGTCTACAATGACAGTGAACCTCCAGTACTTTAAAGAACTCTTGGCATCCATGTTTTAGACGACACTAAACCAGCAATTTTAGACTTCATGGGTATTTTTGCCATTCAGTCAAGCAACTGTGAATATCTACTAGAGATTTTCTAAATAACACACAGAGATACTGTCGCTTGCCAGAGACATGTGGATGCCAGTTAAGCTATGAAAATTCAAAGCAACAGAAAAAGAGAAGCGAAATTAAGCGTTCCTTTTCCAGGTTGATATTGATCGTGCTGTCTGTATGATGTCTTCATTGTTGTGTTTCTTTTTTCTGGAGAGAAGTAAATAACAGCAGCATCAACAGCAACAGTGTGGCCATTGTGAATAGAAAGTGGTGTCATCCAGTACGGTTTTATTAACACTGTGCCACACAGAACCAGGTCCTCACAGCGAGTTCATTGCCAAATTAATGTCCCGGGTTTTTTTTTTTTGTTTTTTTTACCCTTTTCAACTCAGCTCGCACATGCCATCAGATATTAAAAAAAATCAGCAGAAAATCAAAGTCTTTGTAAAATCAGACACTCTAATGTTTTGCGGGGGGAAAAGGAGTGTGAATGTGAGTATAAAAGAAAGAACAAGCTGCTTAAACTACCTGCCTGTGACTAATGTCCTGTTATTTTCCCTTTTAATGAAAAGTAATAAAACATTTTAGCCAACTTCACCCACTGTCAGCTGAAGCCACAAAATGACACATGGCAGAAATCAGAGCAAATGCAACCCCCTTTGTTTTGTTTATTTTTGAATTTGTCTTATTAAAACCCCAAAAACATGCATGCTTTGTTGTATGTAGCTAATATGTGCTATGTTTTAACATTGTAAATGAATGCCCATCCATGAGCATATTATTTGCCTTGACCCGATAAAGACTGCTGCAGCTTGCCATTTATAATTTTTGTCACAGTCTTGCATTAAGGCTAGTTCAAACAAACATCATTTCCTATTGGTGATCTCTGTATACCGAGACTTTAGGCCGAGGCTTACCCAAGAATCCAGCACAGAATTTCATAAAGGTTCTGCTCTGGTTGATAACTTGTGTCAGAGAGGCCAAGGTGGAAGTATGGATCTTTTTCTTTTTTTTTTTTTGTTGCCATGAAGGTCACATTCTCTGCCACTCAAAAGAGATGGTAAAAGAGGCTGTGTATTGATTGTTTGTTTTATGAATGATGATATTGAGTGTGATACTCGAGACAAAACCAGTCAAACATTTCATCAGAAAAGCCGGAGTTAAAAAAAAATATCCATCAACGCAGCGCATATAATCTCACAGTAAACCCTG
Organism: Thunnus albacares; assembly: GCF_914725855.1. Lineage (NCBI taxonomy): Eukaryota > Metazoa > Chordata > Actinopteri > Scombriformes > Scombridae > Thunnus > Thunnus albacares. The sequence goes on from NC_058119.1 coordinate 6,584,852, forward strand.
CTCTAGCAAAACCACCTCGGCATGCACACCGTCTCTTTATCCATCTCGTGCACTCTTGTCTGTGTATATAGAACTGGTTTCTGATGAATTATTTTATATGAGATTTAAGATATTTAAGAATAAAATAAGTCTATATGTAAAGAAAGTTGTATGGGGAAAAAAACTGACCTCTCAATGTTAATACTCAGTATCTGAGTTTAGAAATGTCCTTTTTGTTTTCAAATGCCTTTTTTTTTTCTGTTGCAATTTTAGTTGACTTTGACTTCATAAAGTATGCAGACTCGCCATGTGTTGTGAGACTTATCCTGTCATATCAGAAATAGAAATGCACTACCCATAATAATGTTCGGCCTGCCAGAATAGAATTTGTCACTTACAGTATGTTTATTATAGAAATGTTTGTTCAGACAGAAATATTTCAAATTAAAAAAAGTGACTTCTGCAGAGAAGAAAAAGAGAAAAATTCATGTGATACTCCCTTTATTTGGATGTCAGGCTTTGAATAGTGAAACGAAGCCCTGGTAGACATCAAAGATGATGCATGAATCTCAAAGCTTTGCACAGGGTCACTGGAGTTATTTCCAGGGTCTGGGACAAAATGGGATATTATGGGCCTAACCTCTGAGTTATAAAACACTGATCATACAATATGAGCTCCTTTGAGCCGCTTGGATGCCGGCAGTCGGTGACCCTGGCTTTATAGTTATTGGAAAGGGATTTGTAACAGTATCACAAGTTATAACGACACATTTAAAATCAGCCTCTCCCTCTAAACCCACAGTAAACTGAGAGAACATCGGTCTAGGTTAATTGCTGTACAACATGTGTATTTGCTGGTGGTGTGTCTTAGGAGCAGCCTGAGCTTTTCAGTGTCTGTGAGACTATGTGTTTGGTATCATAGGCCACCGTAGGCCATCTTCTCTGTTGTCATCAGTAGCAGATGTATTGCCCTAAATGAGCTTGCTGGCTTAGTTTCGGCTCACCAGACGGCTGCTGGAATATTCACCTGTGGTACTGTGACAAAACCTAAAGCCAGTTTTCACTTTTTCTACATTGACACAGATTCCAATAAATGTATTTTTTCACCATGCAACGGATGAGAGCATCTTTGGCTTGTGTTTGTGCGTCCGCCATGTGTGCATGAGCAGACAGCGAAAATGCATTTTAACTAACATGACGATGAATGTGAGTGAAAGAAAAAGTCTGTTTTTTTTTTCTTCTCTATTCTTGCCGTACTGTGTTTATTTCTTCTGACAGCGTGATGGAGATTGAGATGTCTTACGGAGCCACCGCAGGGGAGGAATTCAAATGATAGCAGGCTTGACTGCTGCTGTGTGTTCGGGTGCGTGCCCAGACCTTGTGCACACATGCACATTCACATACATCCGCATGTGCACACGTCACCCAAGATACGAGACAGTGTGTCTTCCGTGCATCACAAATCACACCCGGGTTTGACAGGCCATGAAACGCCTGAGCACATTTAATATGCAGCTTGTATTTTTTTTTTTTTCTTTCAAGGCCACACAACTCACCCCCCCCTCCCTCTAGACCTAGATTATGCGTCTGACTGAAAGCCATGTGAAATGTCAGACCCCATCTCTCTTTCTCTGTCTGCCATGAAGACCCAGTCTTAACAGGAATACTGCAGGGTGTCCACGAAAGGTAAGTCGTGGACGTCTAAGCCGGTCTCTTTCCAAAAAAACGTAATTATTTTGTATGCTGCAGTGCCAAATGAGCTGCAGAGGTGATTATATAGATAATGAGTATAAGGCTATGATGGCTTTAATTACCGGGGGTGTCTTCAAACCAATAAATGCCTTTTTTTTTTTTTTTTTTTCCTCAGAAAGTGTTGTACGGAGAGTCAGTTAAGCAGAGGATGCTTCACCATGTGTTTGTAAAACTGCAGGTCGCGGTAGGTTGGGCCCGCTGGTTGGCGAAGGGAGAAATTGGCCCAGGACGGCATCTGTTTCATTAAAAAGTAATCTGGTTTTAGTAACACAGATGTGTGTTTATGATACAATTAACTATGTTTTAATTTCCTGTTGTAATAAATAGGTTTGTAAATATGAGTATGAGCAGAGAGACAAAGTGAAAATGTGCCTGATAAAAATCTGTGTGCTCTGAGAAGACAATGTGTGTGTTTTTTTTCACCCCTGTGGGCACCCAGGAGTAATCAGATCTGGAGTAACAAGCAGGATTTCATACATACAGTCTGATCTGATTTCACTCAGGGTTTCATATAATGATGTAGGAGCTGCAGAGAACTGTACATATGATGGAGGGCATGATTTTTGAGTCTCTTTGTAGGCCTATCTCTTGACACTTATGGAAAAATGCTTTTGTCTGTCATTGGTAGAGAGGAGGGGGCTTTCTTCAAGTGTATGTATGACACGTAAACGGATTATGTTTTTCTTTAATGCGGACACATGTATGCTTTGTCTTAAGAATCGCAAATCATCTTCAATTTCTTCCAGAGCATGTTATCCTGTCTCTGCGCCTTTGCCTCCCTCTCTCTCTTTTTACTCCTCGCATGTTTAGTGGTTCTCCTCCCTAATAACAAAAGCCCGCTCCTCCAGCCTTGGCAGACAAGACTTGTGATAGAAGGCTGTGATCGTCATGCTAATGCTGTCCTTGACTTAAATAACATGCCGGAGACTCGCAGGGCGGGAGAGCGAGGCAGAGCTGCAGAGTGAACGGAGAGGGGGAGAGAGAGGGAGAGGGGGATTTGGATGGATAGTTCGAGGCTTACGGGGAGAAAGGAACGGAGAGGGTGAGGTGGAGAGATCAAAGAGGAAGAGAAGACAGAAAGAGGTGGGCAAAACTTCTTATTAGATATCATTGCTGGGTTTCTTGGAAACTACATCTCTAATGGGGTGTGTGTGTGTCCAAGAAATGTCTCCATGTGTGTTGGGATGTGTGTGTGTTTGACTCAATGTCTATGACAACTGCAGCAGTGGAAAGTAACTAAGTTCATATTCAAGTGCTGCACTTTAGTCACAGATTTTACACATCAATGTACTCATCTTGGAGAGAACTCAGGCTGTTGTATAATGTCTGTGTCTGTGCTCTGGAGGAGTATGTTTCAAGTATGAAACAACCCTGATGGCATCATCAGGGTTGTTTCAGATTGGGTTTGGGGAACTAAAGGGGAGCTCTACAAATTTTGTCCATCAAACTCTGTTAGGCCTTGGGGGAGCTACTGAAAATGTGAAAAAAAGGTCTTCAGATCTTATTAACGGAGCAATAATTTCTAAAATGACCACCAGCACACTTATTAGAGGGTCCAAATTTAGTGATTAAGATCATAATGAGTCATTAAAAAAATGACTTACTTAGTATTTGTAGAGAGAGGTTGAGGCTTTTTGAACAGGAGTCAATTGGAGCATCTAGCGGCAGTCAGTGACATTGCACTTTAAGGTAGTTGCGCATTGGCTTCAGCCTCAAGACGTGGTAGTTGCAGCTTGGCTGAAGACTACAAGGCTATGTTAGCTGCTACTAGCATATAGGGCTGGGCGATATGGATAACATCAAATGTTACGATATTTTTGACCAAATACCTCGATATTAATATTGTGACAATATTATTGGGATGACTATCGGTACTTTCACAAAATACACAATGAGATTTTTGATAAATAAAAAGTGGGTAAAGAGAAATAATCGAACAGCTAGAACAGTCTGGTAAGTTCAGAAAATGACATCACTTTACTGTAATGCAGCCTTTAAAACCGGGAAAAGACAACACTTACACCACATCACAATACACTTCCACCACTCTATAAATTTAGATGTTAGCGATAGTGATGATGATACTGACATATATGTTTATGAAGCATGTTGCTCTGTCACCATACATTATTCACTTGTAAGAAACAGTCTGCCTTTCTTAACAAAGACCTGTACTGTAGTTGTTTGCCTCGCGGGCAAAGGCGGGGATGTATGCTAATGCAGTGCACAAGGGCTCCAGACATGGAAAAACGAAAACAGCCCTATTGGTTTATTTGGATGTCATAGCTGTGTTTTGCCTCAGTATATTTCTCCCTCTGCAGAGGTTGCCTTCCAGCCAATCACTATCTCTCAGCTTCCCCCCAAGAAGTCCTCTGAAGACTTACATCGCCTCTCTAAGCACATGAAAGTAATGAACAAAAACCCCAACCTATTTCACCAAGCTCAACCCCATTCTGCTACTTCACAGTGGCTTACTGTCAACACAGCCACACCTGAATTTCTGTCTATGATGTGACAATCCGAGGTAGATTCTCATTCTGGAAAAAAGACTTTGACGTCTCGGTGAGTGACACGTCTGAATATTCCCTTTAACTTGTTTTCTCATCGCAGCCATTGGCCCCTGCTGCGCTGCCGAATTTCTTTATGCTCCAAATCCTTTGTGAGTATTGTGATGCATGCCAAAGACTTAGTCAGGTAAGTGTGAATATTACTGCACTAACTCAAAGCTGTTTGTTGGCTTCGGAGGGAGCCAATAGCTACCAGTCTGTGTTGTTCTATGTGTTTGACAGTCCTCCCCCTATCTCCCCTCCCTCCCCCACAGCCCCTCTTTGTTATTTATAGCTTCCTCCAGTGGTGATGCAACACCGTACAACTGGAAGGGAGCAAAGAAAAAAAAAAATCATGTGATGGTTTTAATGCAACAATCCAGTGGATTATGAGGGGCCTAAGAGGCTGCTACTGCAGTCTGTAACATCAAGGCTTGAACGCGACAGCCAGGCAGGCAGGCAGGGCTGAAGCCGGCCAGCTCCCTCCCTCCCTCGCTCCCCCACTCCCACCCCCCCTTACTCCCTCCTTCGGTGGAGAGAGAGCAGGACAGCTGGGGATGGCATGGTGGGCAAAGGACCAGGGAGCAGGGAGGAGAATGGAGAGGATGGAGAGGGTGGAGTGAGCCAGGAGATTACGCTACAGTATCTGTTTGTTATGGATGTGTTAAATCCTACACAACTCCCAGTAAGCAGTGTCCACCCCCTCTATAGCCTCAACTAAATAATCAAATTGAATCATTTGACAAAATTAGTAAAGGTGACTTTAGTTATCTGGTGTTAGCAACATGGGTGGCATTATGTTCCATAATTTAAAAGATACAGATGATGGGTATTTTATAAGCTGATTCCTGTATTGTTAGATCAAACCTAATAAATAGATAAAGATTTCAGTATTTCCACCCTAGAATTCTATTTTTGACAATGTGGTGAAGAAATATGGAGCTCCAAAAGACATACTAAGCATCAAAATGTATTTATTTTACTCTATTTATCTTGCACTGTAGTTCATTTTACTTTTTAACTCCTTAGTTTTAACTTTTCTTTTTTTCCCATTTTCTCAACCACATTACCAATTTTACTTGTGCTTATATAACAATGAGATGGGCATGTTCATGTGTGTCCAGGGCAAGGATTCGTCTAAGGTGTTAGTGTGTAACATCAAGATGTCACCTCACTGCAGCTAGCTTTCATCATACAGCGATAGCAGACAGTGTAGGTAATGATAATCATCCATATACTAGGTTACATACTGTTGTAGCATCATTTTTAACTAGCATTAAAGCTTTTACTACCTTTTGTTGGTTTTGGGGCTCCATTTTGAAACATTAAACCAGCACCCTGGTTGCCTAAGGGTTAAGGTGCCGACCATGAACTACAACATCTCCAGTTCACATCTGGCTGGGGACTTTTGTTGCATGCCATTCCCCATCTCTCTCTCCTCTTATTTCCTGTTATCTCTGTACTGTTGCTTCCAATAAAGCAATAAGATGCCAAAAAAAAGTATCATATAAAAAATGGTTTATGGTCTTAATTTTCTGTGAGTGGTGGGAGATGCGTTAAAGAGGGAACTTGTGACCTCAGTATTTCTAAACTCCCTGCCACAGCCGTGGTAGGAAGCAGTTTTTTTTTTTTTCATTTTAGACTATATTCCCTCACTACGAATTCATAGCAGCAACTGTATGCTCCAGAAAGTCAATCTGTCATCAGTTTCATTTGTTTTCACTAAATGAGCTCTGGGAATCTCAGATTGCAATCTTGGCTCTCTCTCTCTCTTTTTTTTTGGCAATATTCATACTCACAAATGTGCACTTCACCCCTACAGGCTCTAAGCATGTGGCCTAACGTGCAAATGTGTTCAGAGAGATCCCCTGGGTTTTCCTCTCAGCTTGATACAAATCAAATCCTCGCTGAAATAAACGCTGTGAATCTGAAGGAGACATGGGAACACTGCTGCCATTCACCCACAATATGAAAACACAGTGATGTTGATGCCTGATGCAACATAGGTGGTAGTGGCTTCAATTGTCAAGAACACAAACAGGTTGAAACGTTTGATGGCCAGTCTCTTTTCTGCTCTCTATACAGGAATGCCATCTAGTGGTTAAAACATGCTACTAAGGGTGCTGACGGACACTACACTCTTATTTTCTGTGGTCACTCACATGCTTCATCTGCAGAAGTGAGTTTTAATAGAGCATGAGCTGTCTTCCTACTTGTGGTTGAGAGGCTTTTTCTACAACTCATCATAAAACAGATGAAGGATAATCTGTACTCCTACAATTGGCAGACAATGAAAAACAGATTATGCAAATTGTTCAGGTCAAGACATGAGTCAAGTTGATACTTCCACATGTATAGAAGTATAATTACACCACTATCCTGCTAGGTACAAAACATCATCTTGGCCAAGTGTAGCAGAAACACTGGGGCATTGATCCAGCAGCCTCTCTAAATTGTGTCCTGCTTACACCCAATAGATTTTTATGAAGTAAAAGATTAGCCAGCTGAAGTAATTAAGTGTTCAGATAGAGGTGAAAAATGGGGGACCCTGCTGAACTCCAGCCCCCAGCCTAATGCAAATGTATGCAAGGATACACTCTTCCTGTGACACATTATCGTGTGGCAAGTCCATGGGGTAAGTTCATAAATGTTTGTCCTACCGAAACATATCAAGTCTCACTGCAGCTATTTAACCAGCGCTCATTGCAGAGATTATGCCAGTACATTGTTTTGTCTGCGAGGCCTGATGAATATGCATTTTTTCCCTCTTGACTTTATGCCCGAGTGCTTCCTCACCCTCGCACAAAAACAGACGTGCACACAGTCACGCACATGGACACATTTGTGCTCAACACAAATACACACATATAATGCTGTTTACATACTGATAAGTTTGCTAAGTACTTTTTATAGTTTACATGACAGAATTGTAAAGCATTCAGTAATCCACCTCTACAAGCACTTTACAAGGGATAGATTTTTCATCATGTTAGACATGTATTGCTATGAATTACACCAAAATCATTATGGCTGATTTACTAATGAATTTGCTCTTTGACAGGTTTTTTATGGTTATGCAAGATTTTTCTCCATGATGAAAACACTAATTATAATTGCAAAATTGAATACTCTAAATCTAACTTTAGCGTCTATCTGCAAGACTGCACAGCACAGTAGGTTAAAATTACTAAAAAGCATCAATAAGAGGATAAAGAAACATGTCAATAATCAACAATAATGTAGATAATACAAAAATGATGAACCATAGTAAAAGGACATACATAGGGTAGAAGAAAAGAGGGCAAATTACAGTACTATACCCTTAAATGCATACTTTGGGCTTTTAGAGGCCCAGGACCATATTCCCTCAAGTCCCCAACTCCTGAAACTTGTTGACTTGTTGTCAAAATTTAAAATTTGTTGAAAATAATAGTTTTGTTTTTCTGTTTTTGTCTAAAATGTCCAGGGTCCAGCAGGTAATAGCAGCTATGTTGTATTTTCCTGTTTGGCCTGACTTTGTGTCATTGAAACTTATTAGCGCAGAGACACAGATGAGAAAGTCTGATTATGTGAGTGTACAGTGACAGTTATGTGATGGTGCAGAGCTTGTGTGAGGTACTTTTTATTGATATTTGAAAGTTCTGTTAACAGCAACTCTGAAAATGAAGATGTGTCTGAAGTAGCTGATGATGAAGATTATATTTTCGGGCAAGTTAAGTGATGAATCAGATAATTTAAATGCAAAATTGGAGCATGAGTTTGACAGTACTAGCTCAGTGGACTATGTTGTGCTGTGTTGCAATGATCACAAGACAGTGACTGTGGTTTGCCATTATTGTGACTGACTAATTTTAAGTTTGGTAAGCTCGTCATTGAGCAGTTCCAGTAGACTACTATAGGCTATGTGTTACACATGTACAGTATGTTAAAACCCAAGCAGGTAGCTCAAAAAGTGAAGCCAATGCAGAGGTGCCTTAAACCTGCATTCTTTCTAATGGCCAGCAGGGGGCGACTCCACTGGTTGCAAAAAGAAGCCCGACTGTATGGAAGCCTATGAGAAAATGACCCTACTTCTCACTTGATTTATGACCTCAGTAAATACTTTCTTAATGAGTTTATGGTCTCAATCGCTAGTTTCAAGTCTTCTCCAATACAGCATGATGTTCATTTCATGAATTATGGTCCCATTTAAAGTAAAATAAAGCAGCCTATGCTTTAGGGCGTGGCTACCTTGTGATTGACAAGTTGCTACCACAGCAACAACATTGATTAAGTAACGTAACCATGAGGTAACCCCAGATTCTCGGAGTATAGGCGTTGCTGCTGCTATTTCACAGTGTGTTTTCAGTTCATGAAAGTTAATTGTAACATTTTGGTCACCTAAAAAAGTCTTGTTCAGCATTTGGTTGTACTAAAAGACCCTCTATTTTTGTTTTAGTTCGTTTTTGTGAAAATTAACATCAGCTTTGAGACAGTTAACCATAGACTGTTAATGCACTGTGCTAACCAATCAAGCAGCTAGCATTAGTGTCAGCCCCATTCTCTCATCCAAATATGGTCACTTTTGGCTCCAAAAAAATCAAAGATGGAGACAACAAATCCAAGATGGCGACGGTCAAATCGCTAAACTCAAGGCTTCAAAACGGCAGTCCACAAACCAATGGGTGACATCACAGTAACTTTTTTTTTTTTTTTTTTTTACAGTCCATGGTTAAATACAATAGGCTTTTGAAAATAACAGTCTTGCATCAAGAAAAACAAAAAGAAAAGGCAAAAACATGTTTTAGTTCACAAGCAATGCAGTTTTAATTTGTGGCTCAATCTGTTACTTCCACCCCTGCAACAACAGATTTTTTTTGGCAAGCTGTTAACACAACTCACTTTTTAAGTTGCTATGACAATCTGTTAGCAAACAGCTCTCTGTTTACACAGAACAGATACGGAACAACATTAGCATTAATTTGGAGTTGCATCTGTGTCCACTTGAATGTCAGTCAAACATGCATTTTGCTTGCTACCAACTCTTATGGGAAAAATTAGTCTCTTTATCTGCTAGCTAGTCATAAACTTTGTCTGAGAGCAGTGGGACTGAAGTACATATTAAACCTGTGGGCCAGAAAAAGAAAATGATGACCTGAAAGAGCTGAGGGAAACTGCAGAGTTAGGTGATAATTCTTTGTGGGTTCACCACTTTCACATATAAGTAGTCATGTGTTCCATTGTTACTGTAAAATATTCATTATATCCACTTTAAGTTACAGGTCTCTAAAGAGCCGAGGAATGTTGGAACGTTTGGCAAAACACTCATGTATTTAAAGGCTAAATCTAAAGTTTAATCAGTCTAATCTGATTCACTGTGTAAATACTAAGCTAAAAGTGTGTATATTAAGATTTTGCTTTAAACTGTCGACAGATGTGCTGCCCTCAGCTCCTCCAGCTGTTCCAGAGGTGAGACAAAAACGCATTTCTCTCACAGGTCTTAGTCCTCTCTGTGGGAATATAACAATCAACCTCATATACAGCAATCAAGACTGTTTCTGTTTGTTTTCTTTTGCCAGTGTTTGATTACGTAATCCTCCAGATATTACTGTAGGTGTACCCACAGAAAGCTTGTCACGCTAAATGAAATTGGAAGAGTTTCAAGGCGAGCATAGTTGCCTTGTAATTCTGTATGTGTGTGTGTGTGTGTGTGTGTGTGTGCTGTTTGTGTTCACAGGGTTTGCGTATTTCTCCTTCAGGCCAAAGGGGCCAAAAGGTTCCCCTTTTTTCTACATTTTAACAAGGTCTTGGGAAAACAGATGTCACTGTTGCTTTTGTCAGACACATCTCTCTTTGTGTGAACACATATTTCCAAGGAGACAAGATGAGAGTAAAGGTGACTGTGGGACAAACCTTTGGGAGTGCTGGAGGAACTTGTGGTAAAACTACAACTTCAAGACACTGCTTACTACAACAAATCCTGCCAGGATAACTGTGATGTACGACGTGCTTCACATGTTGATACTGTTTTAAAGCTATACGCTGAGGGAATGGAGGAGAAATGTAAAACTATGCATTTATTTGATATACAGTAAATTATAGGTATCAATCAAGGGAGAAACTATTTTGTGTGCTTGAAAGTGCTTCACACTTTCTAACCTGGAGGCTGATTAGTACAACACAGCTTTTAATTAAAGGTCACTTAAAGTTACTACAAGGAACTTTTAACTGGCTATGAAACAGTCTCATGATGCCTCTATATGACCTACATAAGCAAATGAGACCATTTATTCTAAATGCCTGCCGAAATCAGCCAAAATGATTAACGGCACACAGACCAGAAGAGCCTATGTTTGCATTACATGTAGCATTGTAGCATAAGGGAGGACAAAGACATTAATAGGATGAGGGGAGGACATTTCTCTTCGTTTGATAATGTTAAAAGTAAAGTTAGACTTGTTGTTGGCTTCCCCACTCATTTTAAAAAAGACGAGACAAAAAGAAAGAGAGAGCGCGAGCTAGCTGAGAGCATGAGCGACAGAGAGAGCAGTGGTGGTTGAACGAGCTAGAGAGGGAATGAAGAGAGCGAGAGGCGGTGTATTGAGGACAAAGGAGAGAATCTGAGAAATAAAACGTCGTTTCTCATTGTTTCACAGCGATTATGTTGCTGGGTTTGGTAAACGCAGCCTTACATGTAACCTAGGTGTAAACAAAGTTTACTTTGTTTCACCATCATCATATTACAATGAATAATCTTACAGAGCCACAAATAGATACATTACCTCATTACAATGCATTCTGCAATGATGTGTTTAAAAAAGAAAAATAGTATTTAAAATAAGTTGTCTTTCTTTCACTCTCTTCCAAAACAAATGCGCTCACTAGACAAAATCTTTGCAACATCAAAATCTTTTTTAGGTGAATGTAGGCGTACAAATAGCTAACATTAGCAAGCTAATAAGCTAAGAACACACAACGTGTGAATAAAACAATTTAGGAGTTACTGTGAGTCACATTTCTCCTCCTCTAGAGCGCCTGTCAGCTGATCACAGAGACCACACTGATATCAACATGCCATTAATCCCTGTAAGCACTATGCAAAATACAGGGGGTCTCTGAGGGTCCCCTTAACTGACAGCTTGGACCCTCTGAAAATCTCAAAATGAAATTTTAGGGGGGCCTCAACAACAGGCCACAGTAAGGTTTATTTTTATGTAGCTGTCAAAATCATTTTGATCATTTTTATAATAACACAATAAAAACATTGCAGTCAAAGCATTTACAGCATTTGAATGCAGTTTACAAAATAAGTTCTTTATTTATCTCTAAGAGTCCTAAAACAGTCTATTACAGAACAAACAAACAAATAGACCATATATGTATAGCTACTTGGATCTAGTGGATGATATATGCCCATTCTGTTTCGGAGGTACTGCTAATAGCACCTGGACCCCTGATTAGGATAAAGACAGACCACCTCTGATGAGGATGCATCTTGACCATGGATCTATTATGCACCATTCAACACTCCAGATGGTAGTGACGTGCTGGGTGACATACCACGAGTTCGGTTTTACTTGATTTTGCCTTGTCTTTTTTCAATACGGCAGCTGGGTCACAAAGTTTCTCATATTACAGCTAAACAGTACACTAAAATATGTTTCTGCAAACATCTGAGGAGGAAAATAGGCAATGCAGTTACAGAATCTTGATTCATAATGGATCAGGACTGCTTAGATCTGAGTTTCGCAAGCTGGGTGTGTTGCCCTGGACAGACTCATTTGCATAAAGTTCAGGTTGAATCGTGATTATGCAAATTCTGTCAACTTGCCGAGCCGTATTCATCATGCACCGTGTGGCCAAATCCACTGCTCTCCATAGAAGATGAATAGGATCCGTCGATTTCACATATGGATCCAGTTTAGACAGCCAGCACACTGACCCCATATTGTAAAAGTAACAGTACTCTCTACAAAGTAATGTGTTACAATAATATAGTACTACCCAACACTGCTCATCAGTGTTTTAACACATTAGTCTGTAGCTTCCTGGAATGTAATTCATTCTCTCACTGGTACCTTAAAAAACACAAATGTCCAAAATATAATCCACAATAGTCCAACAAAAAAACAAAAAACAAACAGTTGACAGCAGGCTCTGTGGTTTATCCAGAGTAACGTGGACATTGTTTTTGAAAAGAGATGTTGTATTTTCAATGTGATAAACACCACAACTGAAATTCTATTCGCTTTCATTGATTTGGCAGATGTTTCAGAGACAGACCTGTACAAGTAAAACTAAACTGATTGGCACTGATACCACTAGAAGTACAGTCAGTGAGAAATATGTTTTTTTGTAATTTGGGTGAACTGAACCTTCAAGTGCCTTGCTCTAGCACACCTCAACAAGCATTAGTTATTTATTCACTCTACCCACACTTATCTCCCCAGTTGTACAGGTGAGGTCTAATGACAATCCAGCTCTCTAACCTTCTATGATTTTGGTATAAAAATCTGAAATGTGATGTTAAAGACTTTGAGGATTCAACATGTGCATATTCCTAGCATAAAATCAATATCACATGCTGCTAAAAGTGGTTCCATATGGTTCAACACATCACTCTTGCTCATTTAAACACATCACTTCAATAAACTCCTCACACACCTCAATATTCAACAAACCCTCTCTTGCTGCTTTGCTAAGTCAGATATTTTCACAGGAGCTTCCCCACCGAGACACAACCCGGAAATACACTTTTAAAGCATTATACTGGAACTGTCATCTCTGCTAACTTTTGACACCTCACAGAGTGTTTTTTTGTCTTTCTGGGGCACATCTGCCAGCATTCACCATTCCCCTAAGGGCTGACAACTGTCCACACGCTTGACCTTCCAGCACTGTCATGCTTCTGCTCTCTAACAATACAGTCCAGACTGCATAGGTCAGCCAGCTCGGGATACACACAGGTACCCAATTATGGGTCACAGCCCTCTTCTTCTCTTTACTGTATATGTGTCTAGGAATATGTTATTTTCTGTTGTACAATGTGCTTTTGTGTATTAGTATTTAAATGTGGAATAACATTTTTACATTTTCTAACCTAATTGCTTAGTGAGCAATTAGTGAGCAAGGTGTCTTCAGTGAGTTGAATGCAAGAAATGTCTGACCTTCCTCTTTTTCAGAAGGACCTCACTCTTAGGTGTTGCTATCTTGCATTCTGCAAACAGCTTACAACAATCAGAGAAAATCATACATAGACTAAATGCACAAGATAAAATGCATTTTGTCACAAGGTTTGCTTTTAAACAATGTTTGTTTCACCCCTGTATGCTGTAGGGAGCAAGATATTTATTGAATAAAAGCAAAAAATATATTTTGCTTGCACGTCAGCAAAAAATACAATGAGAATAAAATTGAAATGGTCTTTTTCCATAAAAACTTTACTGTGCAGTTATTTTTGAAATCTTTTAATATATTTAGGCTCTCCAAATCTGAATAGTGAAAACATTGTGGCTCCATGTGGGTGCATTCATCTGTTCTCTGGAAACATAGGAACAAATGTGAGCCAGCTCTCATGCATGTATTTCAAGATTTGGCCAGATTTTAGAGGTGTAGACAGGTTTGGGCTGAGAATCAGCTCCGGTTAGCAGCATTTATGTCAGCTTTGGGCCAGTGTTGGCAGACAGAATTGGATCTGTGTACTCGAGGCAGTTCTAGGTCGTATTTCATCACAGGTCTAGCATACTGTAGGTCCAGCAATCAAGCCATTGTTGGTCCAAGCCATATTGGCTCCCTGGTTTATGGTTTACTGCTGCATCATGTGTCACTTACATCATCCCCTTGGACAGCTTTCAATACTTGGATTGAATTGACCAGTTTGTGAACTGACCCAGCCCCAGTAGATATCTCACATGTAATAAAAGTAATTGTTTTTTTTTTACAACTGATACTCTGCATTTAAGTTACAGAAATAAAACCGTTGTTCTCACAAAACTAAATGTTTTTGAAGACATATCCCCAATCCTCAAAGACCTTTATCCCATGCCTACACAAAAAAGAAAAAAACTAATTTCTTGTACAGAAAAGTATAATTTTATAGCATTTCATAATCTTTTTTATTCCATTACTCAAAGATGTTTGTAGAAATGAGCCATCTCCTACTGGCACTGTAGGAACAAATAGTTTAATTCTCAATCAAATACCCAACAAAAAGGACAAAAACAACTTAAGAAACACCATCTTCTTAATTTACATTTCTGTTGCAACTGAGCTCTGTAAAGGCTCAGTAGACCCAAAAGCTTGACTCATAGACAAGGCAGATGGATTAAAAAAAAGTTTTCTTGTTCAACGTGGCAACAAAACATCTACAATGAGTAAGCAGTCAAAATAGGCAACAAAGCCTGAAGGGGCTAAAACTAGCAGGGCTCAGTAGACTACCTGGCAAAGAGAAGGTGGAAATGGGAGGGTATAAATACTAGGATAGGATAACTAGGATAACTGAGGCATGAGAAGGATGTGCGCAGATGGGTGTGGGGATCAGGTGACAGGAACTGTCAAGAAATGCTGAAAGCAACTACAGACTGGATTGGGACTGACAGGATCGGGAATGACAGGCAGGTTAGTGACCAGCAGGCAGAACAGACAGGAAAAAATACACAGAAATGAATTAATGAAAATGAATAGTGAAATGTTATTATTCATAGCATTGTAGGCTCCAATAACTGGAGGAGAGAATCAAATAATGCATTAAACTCTCTCAGAGGATGCTGCCAATGATAGTCACAACCCAATCTGTGATGTCATAGCAGGTGCTCCCATCTGCTGTAAAAGGAAAAACACCTACTGTGACATAATTAATTCTGGAAGTGGCATATAGTGCAAAATGCTTGAATGTTTTAACTCAAAAAGTTCATCATCCATGTCATTCATGCACATTTCCAGGTTTATATTTCTATTCTGGGGCTCTACTGGAGTATCTTTGCATGATTTACAGTTCAAAAAACTAATTTAACTTATTTAACTTATACTGACCCTTTATGCAGCCCCTCAGTTCAGCCTCTGTCTGAAACTTGCAGTTTTAGCTCCACTTAGTTCTGACTGGCCAGTTCTTGAAAGCTGACCCTTGGCAGACATCCGCCCAGCTGCAGAGGCTACACCAACAAACCATGCAATAAACAATAGTAGTAGGATTTCACTACTTTTTCTCATTCTTTAGTTAAAATGTCAACTTCTCAAATACATCCGTACATGTGGGAGCCAAAATCCGATCTGAAATATGCAAGTGGACAACACAAACAAACAAAACTTAAGCAACAACCTTAGCAACAAAGGCTACAGAACAGATGGCTGTTTATGGGCATGGTAGAAACAAACGTTGCAAAGTGTTCAGATCAGGTTGAAACCCTGACTTTTAACTTGCAGGGAGCATTTCTACACATGCTAACCTCATCATAACACTATATAAATAACAGGAAATGGTAAAAAGCATAATATGTCCCCTTTAAATGTGTCTCTGTGGAGCAAAAAGGCAAAATATACTGGCTCTCTCTCCTACTGACAAATGAATTACAATAGAGAAAAAGAGCGACATTGTGTCTGTATGAGAAGAGACAAAACTGAACAGTCATAACACTGTCAGATGACTTCACATTGCAATGTCAAGCTCATCCCTGCCAAGTGCTTCCTCACTGTAAATGATTCAGCTGTTCCCAGTGGCAAGGAGCTGTACAGTGTTTCCACATTAGGAGCTAATCCTTTTGAAGATGAAATACCTTCTGAATGTATCTCTCAGTTGGCCACTGTACAATGCCAACAAGGATCAAATAGACGGCCTTGTTCTTGAGTAATAAGTCATTGAGGGGATATGCCAGAATATGTATGATCACATTAATTGCCTGGCTGCTGAAGTAAACGTATTTTCCTATTATCTCAACATGCCAGAACGATGAGCAGTCAACAAATCTAATAGTGGTTCCCCTCCGCCTGGCCAGAGACGCCTCTCTATCACTACTCAGCAGTCTCTGAGCACCGCCAGCATAATAGCAATCTCATTCCCTTCCACCCCGGACTCAGCTGGCACCCAGCAGGCTTTCCATCATCACCAGGACACAGCACAAGATGATATTCAAATGGAGTGGCCAATTAAGATGGAACAGAGTGTGTACAAACAGTATTGATCTAGAACAAGTGTGCAGGAGTGCCACTGCATTTGTAATATGAAAACAAGGCTGAGGATCTCACATTCCTCTAAGGCAGCAGTTCCCAACCGGGGGGTCGGGGCCCCCCAAGAAGTCACGTAATAAATCTCAGAGTTGCAAGATGATGAATAGATTAGGAGAGAGGAAAGAAAACAGTTTAAATTATATTTATTTTCCTCTAGTTTTTGCTTTTTCCCTTTGATTTACTGGATTATTTGATGTTTTCAGGCCTCTAAAATTTAAATAAATAAAACAGGGAAAGCAAAATACATTTTGGTTGACTTGCTCATAACCTAACATAACATATGCATCAGTTGTGGCTGGGTTGCAAACACGCATTGCTTCATTTTAAAGGAATAGTTAGATATTTAGTGTAATATGCATGTTTGCTTTCTTTCTGAGAGTGAGATGAGGAGATCAAAACCTCAATGTGATATTCGTCCTTTAAATATCAATCTATAGTTAGCACATTGCTAACTTAGCTTAGCATAATATAGACTGGGTGCAGGGGGGGAAACAGCTAGAAACAGCAGGAATTCACTGCACCGTGTCAAGAAATAGCCTAATCAATGGAATGGAGGCACTTTTTCTGCTTTGACAAGTCAAAATGTCTGCCACGAGGAGGATCTATTACTGAGCTTTACGTGATGGTAGGCAGCTTTTTTTTAACCTTAGTTTGGAAAGAGCCAGACCAGCTGTTTCCCCCTGCTTCCAGTCTTTATGCTAAGCTCAGTTAACTGTCTCCTGGCTGTAGCCTCATATTCAACAGACATGAAAGTGGTGTCGCTCTTCTCATCAAACTCTTTGCAAGAGAGCAAGTATTTTCACATTGAATATTACTTTAAAGGGTTACAAGCCACAAACGCTGGGAAGCACTGCTCCGAGTCAGTTGGTTTCCTCTGTCATTCCAGTAAAATGAGCTAAACCTGTGGGATGCCAGGCATTATCGGGGATGTGGTAGGTGCCGTGCAGACTGCTGACAGTGGAGACATTGCCTCCATACTTGGTCACCATGTATTACAACTGAGGCCTGAGGGCCTGGTTATAAATAATAGTAATAGTAATGATAATGAAGCTCATATTTAATCTGTGTGTAACAAGGGGAAATTCAGTATATGATTAAGACAGAGACTGGTAGCTAACAACCTCCTCTGAAGTATTTTCGTGTTGTTTTTTTTTTTTTTACAGACAATGCTGAGATGACAGGAAATGAGGAAGAGAAAGATGCATTAAAGGTCCCCAGCCGGATTGGAAGTGCATGTGGATATTGCAGATCTTGGTCAGCATCTTAAACCCTAACACATTTTTGCTTATATTTGCCCATGTTTTGAGATACCTCTTAAACATCTGTCTTCACCCCTATTTACATCATCATGTTTTCTTGTTAAAATAGTTTCCATAGGGACTATTTCTTTTTAGTTTCAAGATTGTTTCAATGAAGATGCTAACAAGAAGGTTTGTAGATTTTGAAAGACACTTAAAACCAATCTATCTATCTATCTTCATGGCAAGTATGAAAGTTTATTTGTGACCTTGGAAATAGCAGTTTTACAAAGCACCTTATTTCATTCACCTTGTTGGATGAAATGACTGTAGCCCAGTTGTCATGGAGATGAATCTGTGAACATGCAACCTGAGCAAGGATTTTTGGTTTTGTTAAACTACTATGTCCACAGTCAGGAATGAACTGTCATGCTTAACTTTTGAGCCAATACAGATGAGAAGGCGTAAAAGCGCTATGGTTGAAATTGAAATTGTAACAGCAAATGAGCTTAATGATAGTGACATGGTTGACAGCTCTAGAAAAAATCAAGTGAGTGGGCTTTCAGTTTGAATTGTTATTGGCCAGCTATCTCCATGGCTATAGAGGTAAGTGAGACATGTTTTTATTGTATTTTGAGTGAACTAACCCTTTCAAGAGAGGGATTGAAGAGGATGAAGGACTACACCTTTTTGTTTATTCATGATATAGTTTTTGGAAACACTTGTAACTTTGGTAAAGTATTCACTCAAAAGACAATAAAAATGTTACAATAGATTTGACACTAACAGAATATTAGGTTATTGTGATAAATGTCCTACTAGTAGTATTATAAGACTAAGCACTCTTTAGCCATAGTATGAACAGTACAGCGGAATAGTTAAACTCACTGCGCATATTAATGGCATAACAGCTCTGTCAAAGCCAGATCACAGGAATAAGCAGAGATAATAAGGACCAAGTGATGAAAATGAGTCACTCAAAACTGCACTGAGAACGGAGGCGTGGAGCCAACTGTGGCATGCAGGCAGCAGCTCCTCTCCTCTGCCAGCTCTGGCTCCTCCGCCAGGAAGGGAGGATTGAGAAAACTGCAGTTCATAATCGCCTTCAGTGTGTCGCCTGTTGTGTGGAGGTGTAGTAGTCATGACAGCCTCAAACACTGGCCAGCACCCCACCACCACCACCGCCTCCCCCGACACGCTGAAGACGGTCGATTGAGGCGCAGAGCTCGCTCTCTTCCCTCCTTCTCTCCGGCGTTGTTTTTTGGACCCGAGTGTCCCGCAGTGACCATCGACTGACTGCTGGACTGCAGCAAGTAGTCGACCCCCGTTTGTGCTCGGTGTTCCCCGAGAGCTCAGGCATGCCATATGTCTGGACTGGAAACATTGTTGTCTGGGCTGAAATTCGCTGTAGCTACTACTTGAGGGAGTCAAACTTGATGAAATGGAGACTTCGGGGAGTGATGCGGCGGTCACATACTTGGGGAAAGCTGAAGAAAGAGACGGATATTCTGAACTGGAACATCTGCCTCCACTGCTGGAAGATGAGGTGAGACAGTGGGCTTTATTTGAAGAAGTTGTGATTAAATGCAACGCTGTTAATATATACATACATATATATATATATATATATATATATATATATATATATATATATATATATATATATTATCTTGACTTGAAAATAACTGTTTTCAATGATTTCAAGTCATTTATGGGGCAACTGGGTGGGCTAAATTCCCCATTACTGTAGCTATTGTAAACTTATATTAAGATGTTCCATCACAGATAGAGCAAAAAAAGCTTACAGACACTGTCTTCATTGTTCTTTCATGTCTTTTTTAAGCAAACATATTTAATTCATGTTGGTTAAATTACATTAGTTTCATAATTAGGCCACTGAGGAGGATTTTCCTTCAATATCATGATGGTATTCAACCTGATTAGGCTTTTAAAGCCAGGCGCAGAGGCTTCCTTGAGGCCTGGTATTTCTACAATGTTTCAATGGCACCTGAATTTGTCAGTTTATTTCATAAATGAATGGTGAAACATGCTACTATTCTCTCTATATATATTTTGTTTTTTCTGACCTGTTATGTTTCTTTAACTCCTTTCTATAACTTTATTGATGAGGATGAACAATCTTAATACAAGGTCCGTTTAGAAGCTGTTCTGGAGCTTTTCATCACATCACTGTTGACCTAAATGGACCTTGTGTAAGGTTATTTTTCTCAACTGACAAGACATCCTTAAAGTGGAAGTTTGGACATCTATAATTCCCTGACAACTGAGTAAACTCCATTAGCAGAGGAAGACCATTCGCTATGAACAAAAGCTCTAGAGCAGCTACTAAATGGACCTTGTAGTGAGATTGTTTTTCCAATGTCAAAAATGACTTTTCATTATCACTATTTTTGAGCAGATTGGTTACTTCAAATGGAATATTTAGTGTAGTTTAGAATCTGTAAGACATTTTCAACAGAAATGTCAGTTAAGAGAATTACACAAATGGGATTAAGAATCAGGCTGTACGATCCATCTATGGTCTCAGTTAATATCCTATCAACAAACTGTCTGAATAGAGTCAAACTTTTGAAAGTCAATCCAACACAAATACACCCATCTGTCAGTACTTCGTTCTCTTTCACTGCTCTTCTCGGTCCCAGCGTGCAGACACAGGAAGCACACCACCAGTCTTCTCAGAACCTCGGAGCTCAGAGGCAAACTTATGTAGGACAGCATATTTAACTTGAGGGGGGCGAGAGAGACTTTTAGCTTTCCTCTGCACTGTTCTCAGGGGAAACTGCCTATTTATGGGGCTGCTGCTGCTGCTGCTTGAAGTGGCACTTTTTCTGCCCTGTAATTGTGCTCTATACCCCAATAGATCACATCAATATGCTTTGTTCACAATCTGCAGTTCACAGTCTCGTACAAGAGAGTTAAGTAGCGAAACAGATAGGTGCACTTCTCCCGTGGTCATTGAAGGTCTCCTGGTTCACTAACCTGAGGGAAACTCATGTCTAACTCATTCAGAAACACAGTGGTGTGATATAAATAATGTAACGGAAGAAAAAATGGTAAGTTCATGGTAATGGCTGTACTGGATTTAGTATGTGACAATTACTGCTTTGTGATGCCATCTCTAACCCCCAACACCCCCTACTTCCACCCCTCTATCTGAGCTAAGGCCAGCTTTTGTGTTCACTTGCAATCGGAACAGAAGATCCTGTAATTATCAGACCGCAGCATTATGCTAGATGCTACATGGAATCTCTGAGATCACTGCACTCGCCAGGATTAATGGGGCCATTTGGTAATAGTGGATCATAGATGATACAGTGTGTACATGTGGGGGTGTAGAGTCACTCCATCACTCTATGGCATGTAAAGGATGTTTGTGTGTGTGCAGGATTCTTTGTACTTGATGTTCCAAATGTCCTTGCTGTTGAAGAAAATTCAGGATTTTCTGCTGTTCATGTCAGAATTAGGCACGGCTGTAGATTCAAGGTGCTACGTTTATACTTTTTAAAAATTTTGTGATGCATCTGAATAATTACTGTAAAAATACAAGACCATGGTTGAGATAATTTAGCATTTTACAGCAGTGTTGGTCAAAATGAATTCCATACTTTTAACGTGTTAAAATGTTCAGCTTTCAGTTTCTTGTTTTGCAGCTCTGTTCCAACGTGCTGTGAAATTATCCAACAACTCTCCACAAATGCCGTGATCAATACACAGTCAAATGTGCCAATAGGTTGAAAGACAAGTTCTCGTGTTAAATTATGTTTTGACCTATCATTAGGCCCTGTAGTTTGTACTAGTTTTCATCATGTTGGTATTGTTTATTAATAGTAGTTGATAGGACTAACCCCTTAAATTTGTTGATCTTAATCAACTGTCACAGAACCAACAGTTTAATCATGGTTGTTTCTTTTTTCCCCTTTTTTAATGTCCACACAGCAACTCATAATTAAAACTTACAGTGACAACCTGGATGAGCAGCAGCACTGCTGTGTGCAGGCTATGCTGTCATTGTCCTGCAGAGAGATCATTGCAACCCAGCTGAGATCACTAACAGGGATTCTGGGGTGTTTTTCAGTTTTTCAGACTATAGAATGTGTTTCCTACTTGTTAAGCAACTCTTTGTTTCTGTATGAAAATTTGCCAATACTTACAACTTGCTAAGTAGAGAACAGCATGTCATTTTTATTTTTTTGTTAAAGTCAGGCTCAACCAACATATGTGTGATAATGGACTTACTCTTCATGTAATCTCAGACTGACTCCGTGATGTTGAGATCAGGGCTCTGTGGAGGCCAAACCATCTGTGGCAGGACTCCTTGTTCATTTTTTTCTGAAGATAGTTCTTTCTGTGACTCTGGCTGTATGTTTGAGGTCACATGCTGCAGAACAAAAATAACTTTAAAACAACACCAACATATAATTACATATACATGATAAGATTTATTCATGCCACCCACCTCCAAGCAAAAATCTGTCATGTTCAGATCCTCTGGTTGCATCAGCACTGTTTGTTGTGGCACTTCAGCACCACCTCCACCCCAGCATTCACCTGTAGATTTCTCCAAGGGTCAGATGAGAGTGTGTGATCATCACTCTCAACTTCTGTATTTACATTTTAATAAATCAGCTCCACGAGTTGATTGACTGAAATGCAATTGAGAAGAAAACTCTTATTTGATGCTGTGTTTAGGAGCTTGTCGGGGGCGTAAGAAATGTGAATGAATCTCAAAATATATGATATTCTCCAGAAAGTGTTGGTGTTACATTGAAACACCCAACTCCCTAAATTAGTTAAATCATTGTATTAAACTGTCTTGTCAGATTGGAGTTGGGCTGTTCTATTTCAGGTACAGAACTATCCCAGTCTGACTCAATGGATGTGAATTTTTGAAATAACCATTACTGACCAGTGTTGCCAGATGGGAAATGTTAAAGTATCATACCAGAGGCTTAAAATAATCGTATTTTGAGGAAAATATTGTGAGTCATAACCAAGAGAACAAATAGGCATAAATGTGTAATTTTCAGAAAACACGTATTTATTGTGATGAATGACTTTTTGACACCATCTACAAATCTAGCCACATTATTAAAAAAATAAAAATAAAAAATTGCTGACGTAGATATATGATGCGTGGAAGGGTGTAGTCTGATTGGCTGGGAAGACGTCATGTGAGAAGAGATACATAAACACATATCATACAAATACAATAATTATTGTACATCTGGCAACGCTGTTGCTGACTGGCTGTTGTATTCTGCCTCCTTCTGCTCTGCCTCTTTTGTCAACCTCACTAAGCTACACCCTAATAATGAAAAACTTCAACAAAAGGCTGAATCATGCTTAAGACAGGGAATTAGTGAAGTGCAAAATGTTCTTCATTAACACTTCACCCCAAGCACTGCATTTAACCATAGAACTGATGCAGTTTAGGTTTCCCCTTTACACTTTCACACAGTTTAATAAATCCAAACAACCCTGCTTGTTTTTCAACTGAACACAGCATTGCATTATGGTTATGGTGGATCTCACAAGCATGAAAGTGCGCATTAGTGTTTCTCCTTACCGGTACGTACCTCTATGTGTGTGTGTGTCGACAGGAAAACGTGTCTCTGGCAGACATCCTGTCTTTGCGGGACAGCTGTCTGTCTGAGGAGGAGGTGTGGGCGGTGTGTGCAGAGTGCGTTCTGGCCCTGCAGAGCATCAGACCCTCCCACCTCTTCCACACCCTGTGTATAACACCAGACACTCTGGCCTTCAACGCCCATGGGAATGTTTGCTTCATGGAGCAGCTCAGTGGTGAGTCTACAGCATGGACACACTGTCATTTATATATTTGTACAATCATTACACCACATTTAGGATATTTGATAACCCTTTATTTGCACTTACCATAATTATAGGCCCTTCTCTCTGTTTATTATTCTTTGCATGACATTTGTTGGATTATATTCTGTTTCTTAACTGGATTTTAGTTGTAGCAGTCATGTAGCTAATGGCAGCCCTGTTAAATCTTACATGCTACTGATGGGGCTACAGCTGCAGATGTATCAGTTTTATTTATATTTTTTGGCACACTAGCGCAAGTTCATGGCTGAACACTCAGAAGGCAGAAGGAATCTGTTTTATCCCAGATCAAACCTGCATTGCAGAGTTAAGATGTGTGGGGTTGGTTTTTCTGTCCCTTCGTGACTGCAGCTGAAGCTCTCTGTTTGACGCAGATATGAAGCACCTTTTACTTTAGTGATTTGCTGCCCTGATCTTTATCACTTTCAATTTACAAATTCCTGCTTGAAATGACTCCATCAGCATCTCACGGGATCTGTTAAGCTTTGCCGAGGTCTGCAGGTCTGCTCTGATTTGCACAGACGACATCTTTCTCCTTCACAGCTCTGTGAGGCCCCGTCAACGTCGAATGGAAAAAAAAAAATCCTATCAGGAATTATTACCCCTCACCTCTCCTCGTCTTCTGTCTTGTCTTTCTGTCATTCCTTTTTCCTGATATTCTTCATTTTTCTTTCTCTCTCTATCTCATTCTCTATCTTATCACTGTCACTCTCATGCGAGCATACACGCTGTAGCACACACTTATTCCATGCCCTGATGCCAAGTGTCAGAAATTGATAAGTATTGATTAGATCAGAGGTGTCAGAGTTGCCGGGGGGATCGTTGTTGTGGTAACAGCTTGGTTAGCCTATCAGCAGTCAACCTGAGCTCACACATATAAAGTATACTTAAACACACACACACACACACACACACTACGCAGGCAGTATCTTTTAAAGTGTTGCATCCATTCTTTATCTCCACACAGATCTTCAGTCAGTAATAGAGACACTTTGAAGCGATGTTTTGATTACTCTGTCAGCTAAAACAGCCTTAAATCCTTCGTAGCCTCATTTGTTGTCATGCTTTATTGGATTGTTTCAGTCCTTCGGCTATGATTCATGCTGTGAATATAGAGAAAGACACCGCAGTGCTCACATTACCCTTCTTGTGTTAGTTGTTCATGCTGAACACAGTGCATCTATATCATTAATCATAACACCGGGCTCCCCGCTTTACTCGCTGCACAGTTTCCCATTGATTCCGCTTAATTGAACTCTTTGTGCGATAGTGATGAAATTTCAAGCTGACGCACAGTCCAATGACCAATCACATGCTCACACACAAACACGCTCTCTCCCTGCAAGGCTGTATAATGACCTTGAGGGCTGTAGTGATGATAGTCGGCGGTAAAACACATACCAGAAAGAATAGCTGTTGTCAGGCCGGCAGAGATACGGATTGATCAGTAGTGTTCATTGCTGCTAATTAATTACTGCAGTAATAACAGGAAGGCAGTTGTGTGTGACTGCGGGTGATGCGGCAGCGTTGGCATCACCCAGCCAGAGTGACAAAATGTCCTTTAATGGCGTTCATACAACGATGACCAAGAAAAACTGCTAATATTCCCATGAGGTTCAGCATCGCAAGCTGTTCCATTTCTGATAATACAGGACCGGCTGTGCTCTGTGGGAAATATGATCAGCCCTTTTTGGAAAGTGTGTTGAATCAGTGAGACTGCTTGGCTCCAACTACCTGTTGTGTTAAAATGCTGTAGGCATACATGACTCACCAAGCTCTCACTATCACCCCGGAGGCAACTGCGTCACTGACAGTAACTGTCTTTTTTTCTCCTCCTTACTCACTGCCAATTTCACCGTGTTACAGTTCCTACTGACTACAAAGAGTTTAATACGCCTGTCCTCCTTTTCAACTCCATCTGTCCTTTTCTCCTTTTGTTTGTTTGAACTGTCAACCTCTTTGAGAGGAGAGGAGGTGAGATGAGAGGCGAGGAAAATTATAAAAGGAGAGGAATAAGGGTAAGAGATAAGTAGAGGAGCGGGGAATGAAGGAAAGGAAAAAAAATAAAGGAGAGGAGAGGAGATGGAAAATGCAGAGGAGGAGAGGAAAGGAAAGGAAAAAGAAGAGGAGATGAGAAGATATGACAAAAAAAAAACAAAGGAGGAGAGAGGAGAGGAATGCAGGAGGAGACATGATGAGATGAGGGGAGAGGGAAAAAGCAGAAGAAGAGAGGGAAGGAAAGAGGTGAGGGAAGGAGAGGAAGATGAGGATAAAAGGAAAGGGTATAAGAGCAAGTGAAAGAAAAGAAAAAGATGAGATGTGAAGAGAAGAGATCAAAAAAGCAAAAGAGGAGAGGAGAGGTGAGGTGATGAGAGGAGAAGAAAAGCAAAGGAAGATAAGAAAGAAAGAAAGAAAGAAAGAAAGAAAGAAAGGTAAGAGATGAGGGGAGGAAAGGAGAGAGGAGAGGAGAGACATGGAGTCTGGCCTTGCTACACCTGGGAAGGGATATCATAACTCCAGTAGACAAACCCAGATCTGTCATGACCCACTTTACTTCCGTCCTTCCCCTTCCTTTTCTCCTTCCCCTTTATTAACTGTAGGTACAACCTTTTTTCTCCCCCTGTCTCAATGTGTCTCTCTACTTCCTTTGTCCTTAGTCCAGTTTGAAGTGTTTATGTTTGCCTCTTGGTTTCATGTATCTTGTAGCAGGTCTGGGCTGTGGCCTATTTCAGGAGGAGGAGGAGGAGGATGCAGCAGCTCTCCTCTGTGGCTGCTTCGTCTTCTGATCTGCAGATAGCTCCTGTCTTGTTTGTCAGGGATTATCTCTGACACATGAATTATGCAAATGAGAGGAAGCGGTTGCGCTAGCTCACTGGACTGTTTTGGTTCGGCATGCGGGATGCATATTCCTGTGATTTGCATCTCATTACGGTGGATGCTTAGCAAGTAGGTTACAGTTACAGACTTGACGCGGCTATACGACAGAGTATATTCACTGCAAATGACAAATGCATTGTTTGCTCCCTTTTGGTGAGATGATGATGTGTGCTTTTCAGACCTGATTGCTTAATGGTGCAGTTAATTTGTGTGTTCCTCTCCTGCAGATGATCCAGAGGGCTCCTTTGTGCCTCCTGAGTTTGACAACACAGGCAGTACGTTCGAGGTGAGGGATGCTGAATCTCCTTAGAGATTTTAATCTGGTCACAGTTGCACACAGTCACTCCTGGGAGTTACTCAGTATAGCCACACAGTCTCGGACACCTTGCTGGTGTTTGCTGAGGGAGAGTGGGGAGTGTTGCTTGTTCTCTTTCCTCACCTAGAATTCCCCACACAAGCCAACAATCACTCAGTTACAAACTCACCTCTGTCACCTCTATCTGATAATGTGGGAAATAGGGAGGAGGCAGTTGTAGAAAGAAAACTGTGGCTTAGAAGATTATTCTGGTTTAGTACAAATTGGGTTTTTGGGTTTTCATACTTGCAGACCATCATTCCTATTGGAAAAAATAACATACTCATTAAGGTCAATGAATATATTGTTATTAGTTGAGAAATCTGGGAATGTTGTGACAGTGCTAACAAGATTATAACCAAAACTCCAGGTTAGCCAAACTAATTTGGAAGAAAAAATGAAGGTGAATGGTAAAACCATGACACCATCTGTATGTTGTAAACATCAATCACAGTTTTTAAAACCTTTTTTCCTTTTTTCACTGTTATATTTTGTACTTGATCCAATCTGGGACCCGAGTTAGGACCAGGGCAGGGTGGATCCAAATGTACTTGTTATCAGCTGTGATCAGGTGGTGGAGAGAAAAGTGTTTTTGAGGCAGAGAGATAGTGTGAACTGTGAAGTGCAGGAGAGAGTATATGTATTGCTGCTCTTTCCAACCACATCAAGCTGCTGCTAGTGTTGATGTTTCCTCTCTGCTGTCTGGATCAACTCTGATTATCATCAGGCCCTGGTGCTTTGATTCCTTCTTTTTCTTTTTTTTTTTTTTTTTAAAGTAGAATTTATGTACATCAGGTTTGCCACACAGTTTTCCAGAGCAAAGAGGTTTTATTACTAACATTTCAAGTGTTGTCGTTTTCAGTTTGACGTCCTCATGAGAAGTGATGAAGATAATCTGGCTACTAAACTCAGCAATTCACTTGATCAGTACAATGTTATCTGACCTAACAGATGTCCGACCACAGCTACAAAAATAAAACCCCAGATGAAATAAATCAGAATTATTCTTTGAAAAATAACTTTAAAAAAACAAAACAAAAACAGAATTATCGTTTTTTCATCATCCATTTGAATCTCATGACACGCTGGCAAGACCTGGTTTTTCCTTTGAGTGAGGTTTGGTCTTATCTAATAAATGCAGTATGTATGTATTAATATCACTGGCTCTTGTGAGTTTAAAAAATGTTCCATTGAATTATTTATGCTCTCTCCATCTTGTTGAATAGATCTCTATAATTTTTACATTCATCTTCAGATACCAGCCTATACGTCTGTGTCTATACTCTCGCTATCTGCTTCCTATGTTTCTCACAGTGCGAGTGTTTTTCTCAAGGGAGATATTACACATGACCGATAAGCAAAACAAGAGTTAAGGCCTTCAGCTGATGTGTTTACTTATCTATTTTGGTGTCTCACAGTGGGATCTGCCTTGCACGTGTGTTTTCCACATAAGTATGGGTACAATCCACTTCAGTTGTTGGAAGTGATCGTTACATCTGGGATATGAACTCAAAAGCACCTGGTTCAAATCCTCTGCTGCCTTAGAGCTTACCATAATATCCAGTGTCAGTGTAGCAAAGCAAAACAAATGCTCTCTCATGTATGTGTACAATACATGACAATTACTGCCCAAAATACTAAGAGGATCCAGCCTTTTTTTCATACAGTTATTCACAGACTTAGAGTGCTAAAAGCGCGTTTTGGTAAGCTCTGTACTGTAAATTCACAGTTGCAGCTGCTTCCTGATGATAATAGTGTTTTCTGCTTCTTTATTCTGGGCCACAGGGCCATGTTTACTCTCTGGGCTCTACGCTTTCTGCCGCACTGAACTTTGTCATCGAGCCAGAGTTGGAGGCTGAGCTGGGAGTAGAAATCCAGAGGCTGTTGGAGCAGATGCAGGAAGAAAAGCCAGAGGACAGGCCGCTCCTGCAGGTATGAACACCTGAGAATGATTTATAGAAAGCTGCACGGTTCATCACCATTAGACAGGTGTGGGATAATCAGAGATCTCATTTCAGCCATTGTGTTATTAAGGTGCATATTTAATTAATTAGATATTGATGCAAATTTGATAATTAGTCTTATTGCTGTATTTCTTATTTTAAATTTGACGATAAATGAAAGTTTTCCATTGGATATATTGATAATATAATAAAAAGGCAGTAAATGAAGTAAATGATAATGATTACATGTGATTATTTGTTATTGTTATTGTTACTTAGTTCAATTTTCAAACTCTTTTAGGAGCCACATGCAAAGGAAATCTACAAAACCCCAAAAAGCATAAGATAGACATAAAACACATAGAGAAATACATGAACATCATTATGACTGCAGCTGATAATGTGCTTACACAACAAGTGTACTACACTTCATCACCATTCCTTCACAGTCACATGTCCTGTAGAATCACACTCAGTCCATTTGGAGATGTAACAGTGTTTACAGTAATTATGGCTGTAGCATTAATTAAAGTTGATTTTTCTCTTATGACTAGAGGAGCTAATTTGGCACTGCATGTAGCCAGTCAGTGCTCTTGAGCAGCATCAAGTGGAAATTCTGTGTCAGTGCAAATCTCACACACACACTATGACAGTCAGAAATCCCTTCATTACCATTCACAATATAGACTTCATAATATCAGTAATAATACAAAATTTAGGTTGAATGTGTTAAAATAAGTTATAGAAGTATTGTAGGACGTGAAATATTGTTACATCACTTAACACTTAACTATGTAACAAAAAAGAAAATGATTGCAGCTTACTATAGCATGCATAGTTAACTCTTAATTACTTTTGAAAGCATGTTACATGTTTCACAGTACGCCCTCGCACATCTTAAAATATCAGCACAATTTGTTTCTGCATTTTTTATTCATTTCATATTCATATACAGAGGTAGTTAATCAAATGCATTGTCTATTGTGTTCTGCTTTTCCCCTCCTGAGGATGAAATTATGCAGACAGATTTGGCAAGAAGTGTTAGCCGACTAGAAAATAAGCATTACATGTTGTTGTTTTTTTAAAATATTGCAAACATTTAAGCTAAATTCCCCCACAGGACATCCTCTCTCTGGCTGAAGCAAGGCTGTCTCATACCTCATCTGCAGCGGTGTGCCGGAAACTATCTTCTATTGGACGACGTGTGCTATCAATCGAATCAGTATCAACCTTTCAAGGTCATTTTACCATCTATATTTACACATGTCACCATTTTGTTTCTGCTGTGATTTCTCCTGGTACTAACTGCTGTCTTTGTGTTTCCACAGATGGACAGGAAGGCTCCTGGGAAGCAAGATGGCAGCATCCCAAACCCAGATGTCTGCTCAAAAGACTGAGCTCAGATGATAATACCAAAGACCTGTGTGTTGACAGTTCCTATAAGGCAAATGGTCTGTCCAGGCAGCAGGTATGTGACTAAGGTTTTAGTGTAGATTTTTATGAAGCATCTGCTTACTTGCTAACTAGCATTATAAAGGTGGAGCACAGTTACAGTGAGCCAACATGACACATGGCACTCTGTGAGGAATGCTAGTAGCAATGATAATAGTGAGAAATTACTTAAGAGCAAAGAAGCCACCTCACATAATTAATGTTAAAGCATAAAAAATAACATTAGCGTGTTTGAAATTCCTGCTGTTTACCTGAACAAGTTAAAGGACGAGTTCACAATTTTTCAAGTACATTATGAAGGGATTTTGTAATGGTCAGTGTGAACAGGAGGAATGATTGCAGCAAGAAAAACCTGTTTCAATGTTCATATGGGCGCCTGACTGTTGTTTTAACAGACTTGAAAAATTGTGAACCTGTCCTGTAATAACCCAGCTGCCCCCCACTCCTGATGTTTGTAGCACGTATGAAATTTCTACTGTCATCAAAATGTCACTGGACGTACGCCAAAGATGTCTTAAAATTAGATGTCCTAATATTAGATGCCAGATGGGAAAACAGGCAAAATGTCACTTATAGGAAACTGTATTATTACAGGATTTAAAAAGTATAATTTATCAACTGCAGAAGATCATGAAAAGACTATCTTCAAACCTAAAATTGTAAACGTCAAACTGATCACTGTGATTGTTACCTTGCACTTAAACAGGCTCTTTGTCACTAGTTTCTGTGCAAAACTATCCACCACCTTATTAAAATCCAGAGTGCCAGACCAGATGTCTAGATAATTATGAACTCTGTGCTGAATGGGAAGTTTCCTTCTTCGGATATTGAACATTTTCCATCCATTACTTTTGCAATTTGCACAGTTTATGCCACAAAAACAACTCCTCATGTTGGTATCTCAATCATTATGGTTTGTTTTCTAATCTAAGTAAGTTAATCAGCTGGCCTCCAAGCACAAGAGTTAACATTTTTAACCAGTTATTTCATTTCCACTTCCATTTTGCATTCCTGTTTTACATCCATTGAAGCATATTTAAGATTATGTCTGCCTTTAGAACAGCTGAAACAAATAATTGTATGCTTAACACTCAATCTGCAGGTGTGTGCAGGCTGGGATTCCTCTCTCTGGGCGGAGGATATGGACAGCGGTGACGGAGACTGCATGGTCTTGATGGATGAGTTGGACTGCCGGTCTCACAACAGCTCCCCAGTGCGGAGGAGAGCCCAGCAGAGACTGAACCGGGTGAGAGGGGCGCTTAACCGCTCCTGCTCCGTCCCAGACTCCAACAACCCCCCCTGCCTTTCCCCTCCAACTCATGGAGATATCAGTATACCTGTATCGGACCTCACTGAGATAGGAGCAGATGAACACTTGGGCTGCAAGTCTGTGTGGAGCAACATACGTAGACTCAACCGAGGAAGGTCCTGTGAGTCTTACCCACACAGTATGGAGGAGGATTGTGTGAACTCGTTTGCTGACAACCAAATGTTGCAAGGAAACGAGGATGCTGCCGATCTCTTATGCAGTGGAGAAACAAATATTCAAGTGTGTCAGGACAATGAATGTAAAGAGTGTACCCAGGATTTAGCATCTCCATGTACTTCGTGTCAGGAGCTGGACATGGAACATGACTCTTCTGGGGACCTGAACTCATTGAACCACGGCCTCTACATTCCTAATAACCACATGACCAAAAGCATGCTGTGCCTCAATGAAGAATCTCAGGATGAGGTTAGCCAGTGCCAGATGGCTCTTTAATCTATGTCTTTGCAGTTGCATCTTAGATTTTCTCAGATTTTTAATTGGAAGGGATGTAGGTCAGATGTGAAATGGGAATTGCTGCGATAGTACCGTTTTTATGTGTTAAGATAGATTGCTATGAGAAGTAGCTTTAGAGATATCAGTCGACTTTTTTTAGTTTCAAAAAATAATCTTTTCTTAACTCCTGGACAATTTACTAGCTTGTGTTGTCTGAGCTACTCATGACAACAGATAGAGTAAACTCCAAATCTCTGAATAAGTGAAGTGAAATATGATTGAAAGCTCTTTAGAAAGCTAGTGGTTGAGCAATGAGTCAAGATTATGACAAACTACTATTTCTGTGATCAAGAATTAATTTTCCCACTTGAGGCTGTTTTTTTTTTTTTTTTAGCTAAGTAGCTACAGTAGAAAGCAATCAGTCATTAAGTAAAGCCAATTTCACTCTGGATATGTTTCTTAGTGTAAGATAAGCTGTTTGCCATGAGACCAAGGTCTGCTTTGCTCATTTATTAAAAAAAGTGCTTTAAATTATGTTGATGTAGTCTCCAACATGGCTGCCAGAGAGTAAATATCAGTTAAAATGCTACAGAGTTGACCTACTTTTTAACATGCTCAGTAATGTCTGCTGCCATTCCCACAGTTACTCAGAACTTTGAGTCTTCTTTAAGCATAACTGAAAACTCATTGCCTTTAGGCATATTTTGCAGTTTCAATGAAAAAATATGGCACATTACAGACACACCTGCACTTGAAGCAGGACACTGCTTGATCTTGTGTTTTTAAGGCAAACTCAAAGATTTATTTTTAAGAAAGTCACATGAGATGTACAAACTGGGTCTAGAACAGCACATTAAAAGACCTAAACTGCTAAACATCACTGCAATCAATGGACAGTGGATGATCCTAACATGAGGCTGGAGTTTTCATGTTGATGTCAATGCTGCATTGTTCTCTTTGCAAAAGTGGACAAGTGAACAGACAAATCATGACAGGAGATTGCATTCATACATTCAAAAATAGATTTGGAAAATGTCTAGTTAGTTCAGTTCAAGTGAATTAGGCCTGCTGAGGGATCAAAAAAAGCTCCAAAGTCTGAAACTCATTCCTTTTTTAATCTGGGTTTGTTCTTTATTTTCTATTCAGTGGATCTCTTTAAGAGAGCTGCTCACTCGTTGTGGACGGAGGCTGACAGTCAATGAGCTGTGGGCTCTGTGTTACACCTGCCTGTCCTCGCTGCAGACCTACATTGACTTTCCAGGTGATTTCATAAATTCATGCATGAAAACCCAAAAGTATATTAACTGCTATTGCAAAACCAGTGGAGATTTTTGAATATTATATCCAGTCCTTCAAATTAATGATGGGCTTGTAGGAAATTCCAGATGGGAGTCAGAGAAAAGGGAATGGAAAAAATATGCAAATGATGCTACATAGCATGCATTTTGTTGCTCGCAGTTGTTCTGTGCAGCTGATTTTTCTCTTTTCCATTAGCCTATCTATGCCTGGACACAGTTTACGTTGGCTGTGAAGGAGAGGTGCTTTTCTTGAAACCTAAAAACATAGGTAGGATTACTTTACATTTGTCTTATGCTCTCTGCTGGAGAGTATTTAAGTCATTTTTTAAATCTTTGGTTGTTGTTGTTGAAATTGCACATTTTAGTCTTTTGCTGACTTCGCTATCTGACTTTGTGTTCTCCACAGGGCACCGGGATGAATTCTATCTTGCACCTGAATATCAAGAACATGGAATTGTAACTGAGAAGGTCTCTCCGTCTGAACTGCTGCCATTTGTTTAACAATTGACTTTTACTTATCAAAGTGTTTTCTTCCCATTGATATTCTCTTCTGTCTTGGCACAGGCTTGTGTTTATGGGGTTGCTGCTATTCTCTGGGCCACAGCCAAGTTCAGTTTATCACCTAATCAAAAGCTGGCGATGCCTCGCAAACTGAAGAGACTGCTCCTGGAGATGGCAAAGAGGACGCCCATCGAGAGACCTACCATTGTCATGGCTAAAAAGGTTATTATTAGTATTCATTGTTGTTAATCATGTTGTTGTCATTTTTATTGTCTTTTCTTCTCAATATCAGACTAAAGTGCCAGCCAAATGGTAGCCAAGGCCCTATTCCTGACACTGGCAGACAGCTCATGCTTTATATATGGCCCCCTATTAATCAGTCTTCTTTTACCAGGCACAAAGTCGCTGTAATTTGCAATTTCCTCCTGCAATGGCCTGAAATTGATCTTGTGTCTGACATTCCAGTAGTTCAATCATCTCATCCTTATCTGATTCCAGTGCTCCCACTGAACTCTCTGACTTAAGCATCCCCATCCAACAGTGTTTCTGTTTTCAGCTCCATGTTGTAACACACAGATATGGCATTTAAACTGTTGGATTTCAGTTTGGTTTGACAAAAACACTTGTACAAACCAACTGCATGAGAGAATTGTGCGGGCAGAAATATGTGTCACTTGAAACTGAATTTGTTGAATTTCTCAACTTGAATAATTGCATTGAAAAACTGAATCTGAATAGCATAATTTGAAATTGAATTTATTAGTTTCGAACTGAATTCCAATAAACTTGAAAATTAATTCAGTTGCTCTGAAACTGTATTTGAGCCTCACTGAAAATTCAGCTCTCTCTCTCTCTCACACACATCTGGCTGTTGAGGAAGAGCAATCGAGTGCAGATTCAACAGAACTCTTTTTCGGCCAATCAGCACCTATGTTTTTGACCATTTCCTTCACTCCCATTGATCCATGGGGTGCTTTTTACTTAGCTAATTTCTGCTAATTTCAGCTTTGTCCAATGTCCACACTCACATAGTTTGAGGCACGTTCCCGTTAAGTTTGAGCACTTTATGCACTACTTTCTGTAAGTCTCTGCAGACTTTGCCTGAGGGAATCACCCACAGTTCATAGCGTTGTGAAGTTAAATCAGTGTTAAATACGGGATTACCAGGGGAAGCCCAGAAGCGTTAAAAAAAAACGGTAAACAAACTGGCACGTGGGTGTTGAGCCTGGCATAGTGGATATGCTGGTATGTCTAAATTTACAAAGAAACACTACATTAACAAGGACTTAAGATGGTACATAAAAAACACATATAATCAGAGGAATGCAAGCATAGGTTATATTATACACCTAGTTTATTCATCAACCATTCCTTTTAATGTTTGCTTAATGATGCAGTTACCGCTCATCCACTCTGTAAGGCAAGAGCCTGAATGACGTTCAGATCAGGCAGTCAGTCATTTTTCTGTTTCTGTTTAAGTGAACCCACTAAAACAAATTGCAGTCAATCATGTTGATATGGCAGTAAAGTCTTGAATCTTGAATCTTAAGTGCCTTGTGCATGAAGAAAGTAAAAAACATAAAATAGAAAGTCCAAAACCCCAAATCCTACATAACATGTTTTAGTGTTGTCAAGGTAACATGATATGTCATAAAGTGCTGTCCCATTCCTATTTATACCATTTTGAGCCCTTGCAGCCTCTCGCACTCAAGCACTTAGCAGGTGACGTCAGTTGAGTTAGGGTTTAGGGGGGGACATTGGGATTGAGCCAGCATCCTGAGCCTGAAAAGGACATCAGACTTTCACAAACTAAATAAGCAATATTTCATTTAAAGTTCTGTTCTTTCAGTGATTAACAGGTTTAAATTGTCTATTTTGTCTTATGCTGTGACAGACAGACACTGCTATAGATCTGTAAACAAATGATAAAACATTGCAGCAGTTATCAGGTGTTTTCCTTCCAGCTAACACTATGTATTAAGTAACAGTTTAAAGTTTTAATTTAAACTTTAGAGTTTAAACTATTACTTAATAATTTCTACATATTTGACTGTTCAGGTTCTGTACATCATGAGTAGTTGTCGTCTCCTCAAAATGACGCTGGAGTGAGCGTCTCTTCCCTTTTAGTGATTTAAATTCCTCCGTCCTCATGTCTCTTCCTCACATCTCTTCCTTTCACTGGGAGGAGCTGAGACATGAGGAAGAGACGTGACTGAGGGAAGCAAAGAGACACGTTAATAAATAAATAAATGAAAAGTGCCTGTCGTTACAATTTGTGAAAAGGAGTTCTGTGAATCTGGACTTGATTGCTCTTCCTCAACAACCGGATGTGTGTCGCAGTGAACTGAAATTGAACTGAGAGAACTGAATGTGGACGTATAAAGAGAGTTTAATTTTCAGTGAGAATCACATGCAGTTTCAGAGGAACTGAATTCAATTTCATAATATTACATTCAGTTTCAAGTTTAGTGGAGTTCAGTTTCAATCTAACAACTTCAATTTCAAATTATACTATTGAGATTCAGATTTCAATGCAATTATTCAAGTTTAACAATTCAAATTCAAATAGAAATGATTCAAATTCAGTTTCTAGTTCTGCCCATAGAAATGACAGCTTGACTTGATGAATGACTTTGATGAGCATCTCTCCTTTTCTTATTGATTTTCTTTTTCTTTTTACAAAACATAACTAGGTTATGTGTTTTTAACTGAGCACAAACAGGCTGAGAGCTTTAACAGACGCCTCCCCCTCCCATCTATCTTTCATATTCAAACAGTGTAAGACGGGTGGGTGGGGAAAATATATTTACCCAGAGGAGCGGGAGTAGAGTAGAGCGATACTGACTTGACAGGTTTTTAGCTCTATTCAACAAAGATGATGTACAAAATCAGCATCCAATTTCTGAGTTCCAGAGTTTCAGATTAACCACTTCTTGCCTGCTATAAGAAGTTAAAATCCTTTACTTGATATACCTTGCTCTTTGAGCTGAAGCCCTCCACGTGTGTTCTTAGTTCCATTCCCACCACATTTATAAAACTATTTCTAATTGTGTGTGTGTCTAATTGTGTCCTGTCTCTTAATAATTTCCTATAAATATGCTTACACAATAAAAACTGCCACAATAATGTTTCTTCTAGAAAAAGGGAGTTTAGCCCTTGCTTCTTTTAGTTTCCCTTGTATTTCAATTTATTTATATTCTGTCTATTATGTCCTGCTCTGGAAAACACTTTAAATTGCATTTACTTGTATCTAAAAGTTTTCTGTCCTGATTTGATTTTGCATATCAATGTGCAGATATTGCAAAGTCAGAAAGGAGCAGCATATCCTCTATAGAAGGAAAACACTTGTAATTGAAATATAGAGAATCCAATTTGTAAAAGTGCTGTCGTCTATTATTTTGTAAAAGTAGCAGTTAGTTTCTCTGCATACGTATGGGATGTTTTATTTTTAGTCAAACCCTTCACTTATTCCAGGCCAGAATGAATTCATTAATGGTGTGTGTGTGTGTGTGATTATGTGTGAAGTGTCCTACATTGTTAACACACCTGTTTTCATGTGGATCTGTTTCAGAGCTGTCGTGACTACTTATCACGTCAAGGGACAGATGCTGAGGCTGTGTGGAACGAGCTCCTCAGCAGAGTTCACCCGGTAAACTTTAGTTTGTTCCACCAGATACATTTGCACCTATGTATCTTCATCTGTTCATTTATTTTATTTTGTGAGTCTCTGTATCAGTGTGTTTCCCAATGGTTGTCATGTTTTGTCTGATTAAAAAAAGAGGATCTGTCTCTAGTGTAATGAACCAATTGAATTCTCTTTCAGCCACCCTCAAAATCCACTGATGGAGAGGATTTGAGTGCAGATGACGCTCATCAAAACTCATGTGAGGAGACCACACAAATCAATAGTGGTATGACAGCTTCATTTTACTTTGGATGGCCCTCATGCAATATAGTGGACCTTGAAATATAACATATATTAGGAAGAATCACACTAACAGATGCACTGTCTGTATTATTATTATTGAGTTGCATCTTATTTTTGTCTTTCTTTTGACATTCATGACTGATTTAAAAAGCATGTATTAGGATTCATGGCCTCTTCCTAATATTGCAAACATTTACCAGTGTGCATTGCATGAGACAATATCACTGATATTGTAACTGGCATTGTTGTAACTGTGTGTAGGCTTTGTGCCCATGGCCACTGAGAGCCGACTGGCTCCTGTGCCTGGCCCTGTTCCCCACAGCTATCCAGTCCACAAGGAACTACAACTCCCAGAGGCCTTCACTTCCACCGCAACACACTTCACCCCCATCATCCTGACCAATGAAGAGGACTCAGAAGAGGAGAGCCAAAACCTTGGAGCTGCCATTGAAGAGTAAGGAATACAGTTACAATGATTAGTCGATTAATTTATCAACAGAAAATTAATTGCCAACAATTTTGCTAATTAACTAATCATTTTTTGTCATTTTTTAAGAAAAAATGAAAAATTCTCTGGTTCCAGCCTCTCAAATGAATATAAAGAATATGTGTGAATATGAATAATACAAATGATCAGATTGCATATTTTCTTTTGTTTGTAGAGAGATTAGACAGTCCCAATGGGCTTCAGTCCATTTATCTCAGTGGATAAGAGGGCAACGTGCATCTCTGTCTGCTTCCACTAGGGTGTGCCAAAGTTACAAATTTTCAAAATGTACACACACAGTAGATGCTGTAAACAACAATGATACAACCATATATAACGCTTTTCATGGTACTCAGCAACACAATTGAATCATATCATAAAATTATAGGAAATATATGAGAAAATATTAAAAAAAACAAATGAGAAGAGAAAGTAGCAATAGCTGTAATACTAATACATATAAATATTCTAATGGAGGAACTTAACCAGATGTTATATGGTTCACAGGACTGTGGATGGATTCAAAAAAAGCAGTGAACATATGGAGGAAAGAGGCCTTGATCTTGACTTTACTGCACACTCTGAGGACCCATATCCTACACAGAATGAACCCAGTCTACATACAGAAGAGTTGGACCCTGTTAATCAGGTCGTCATAAATAAAACTCTGCCAGTCAACTCTATCTCTACTCTCCCTAATATTTCTTGTCTTGAAGTCTCTCTTCCTCCGCCATTATCCTCTAACCTCAACAGTTGTGGTGTTTTCAACAATTACCTATTCCGTCAGGATCCCACAACAGGACATCTTTCTTTAGTGCCTGTACAGGTCAGGGCTCCCGAGTCTCTCCTTGGCTTGGATATAAATCTGTCACTGGTCATGCAGTCTTTGCAGGGACTAATCACAGTTCCAGAAAGCACTGATCGTCCGTTTATTAACTGTCAGACTGTTCCTGGGAGGTCTGAATCCCAGGAATATGGCCCACCATCATCTCATTTCAATGGTAGCTCCATCAGTTCTGACAGCCCCTTGGAGCACAGTGTGCCCAGAGCTTATGATGGACAAA
The DNA here is from genome assembly GCF_914725855.1 of Thunnus albacares. Classification (NCBI taxonomy): domain Eukaryota; kingdom Metazoa; phylum Chordata; class Actinopteri; order Scombriformes; family Scombridae; genus Thunnus; species Thunnus albacares. Next base: position 6,624,103 of record NC_058119.1, read on the forward strand.
CAATTGCAGGGACACAAGGTGAAAACCAGTCTCCTTCAGGGTCCACCTCCCACAAAGTCCACCCTGCCTTACAGGAGGTGATTGACCTGCTCAAGGGAGAGTTTTCACTTGATGGGTATTTGGAGAATGGACACAAAGACGTTGCCATGGGTATGTATCTTTGGATCACTGTGATTTCATTTTCTTATTGCCTCATTGCTTTACCCAGCAATGGTGCAAACCAACTATAGCTATGTATTATATCTATATCTATACAATAATGTCTCTGTATTAAATTATATATTTTGTAGGATGTATAAGTGCTATGTGGTGATATGTGTAGTCTAATAAAATGAAAAACACTTAGGCACCATTCGTATTGACAGAAAGATCACTGCCACATGCTCACATGTACTCAGCAAACATTTAACATTCTTGTTTGCTTAAATTTCCTTTTTGGTGATATTTTTGAATGTTTTCTGGGAATGTTCAAATTTTGTTCACCAGAAAATACCAAGAACACCTTTATAAAACATACAAGCATGCTTTAAGGGAAAGCTTTTTCTTCTTTCCCCTCTAAGGTTATTTTTAACATACTTCCACAGAACATCTGGAGAATGTTCCTTGAGGGTTTCATTAAAATAATATTCTGGTAACCATGCTGATACTGTAGGCTTGTTATGCTTCTTATGTACTTACAGTATATCCACTGCACATATAGCATGTAGTGGGAGGTTATTTGGCTCACCATCATACAATTCTCAGCTATAGAAGCTGAGCTGTCAAGATGCCCTCAAGTGGAGAGAAAAGCATAAAGCTTTATCTCATCCAAAACTCTGCCTGTAGTTCTCCTGCCATCCATTGACAGAACATGCCAGTGGATGGGAGAAGTAAATTGCCTGCAGTGTTACAGAGAATAGACAACCCTGTGTCTAAGGCTACAACCACACTAATATGTTTTCATTTTAAAACATAACTTTTGCTATGTTCACACCAATGTCCACACTACTCTGCCATTTTTGAACCCCTAAAATGGAGACTTTTGAAAATGCTGCTGGGCAGATACAGACTTTTGAAAATGATGACGCAGACACCCACGTTCGCTGCCTGATTGGATCTTATCCAAGCCCCAAGGAACAGCGCCAGGCCTTGAAGCCAATTTGATACAGTGGCCAAACTATGTAATTACAACTTCAGTGTCTGTCACGTGATGCACATTGGCCCAAAAACACTTTTTCCGAGACTTTCATTGTGAAAGAGATGTCTGTAAATCAGTGGATACATTTTTTGAGCGTTACAAGCCCCGTGAAATGAATCATTTCACCATCAGATTTGATCCATTCAGTCCAATAACATTTGGAAAGTCTAGAAGAGCCGCATAATTGAATTATTTCAACCCCATTCAAGTTGGTGGAGGGCTAAACCAGAAGTCAGCCAGCTTGGCCGGTGGAAGTATCTGGTGCGCTTGCTCTATTATATCCAGAAGTCAAACTTTTTTTGCTTCATGCACCACTGAGCAACTTTCATTGGAATGAACAGGGCCCCACCTCCGATGCTGTATCCAGTTCTCTTTATACATCCATGGCCTTATCAGTCACGACATGTCCTTCCCCGATTTGTCAGACCCTATCATGTGACCCTTTTCCAGAAGAAAACAAACAACATCAGCCTTGACTACCAGAGGTTAATTCAACGTGGATAACGGATTACAGGCATTGCTGACCTTGTTGTCTATGCTAGCAGCTGTTGTGCAGTTAAATTCTGCATTTTACAATATTACTACTGCCTACATGCATAGGAGGCAAGCTATTATTCGTGTGATTTGCGAAAATTACACGTTATCAGCCCTACATGGAACACCGGTTCTTTCAGGCATGTTAGTATGGATGGAGATTATTTCTGAAACAATGCTAAAATACTTGTGTGGACAGAGATTGTTTTAGCTTTTAAAACACCATTTTAAAATGAAAACGTATTACTGTGGACGTAGTCTAAGCTGGTTAATAACACTACAGTCATGCTCACAGCAGGCCCATATTAACACAGTGTGGAGCCCTAGGGTGACAGCACTTAAAGTGCCCCCCTCCTCCCACTTTAACTTATTGCTAACGTACAGGCTCAACATACATTCTACAAAGACACAACCACAAAACCTGACACCATGGGCATGACACGGGCCTACAAATGCCATACTAGCCCTTACACTGATGCTCAAATCTGCAACTCACATCCCAATGCAACGCGTAATGCTAAATATCATTATTTCCATCATAAATTTCCTGTATGAGGACTACATGCAAAATCATTACAGAGTATGTCTAAAAAAAATCATTACACACATATACCAAATAAGGCAATAATGACTGTTGCAAGCAACCATTTCAACAGCTGAATGATAATAGAGCACCAGTGACATGATGTGAAGGTATAAGGAATAGCACCTTGAGATAATGTACTGCAATGTGTAGGTTATTTGAAATTCTGGTGGTTTTGTTCTGTTATTTTCAGAAACAGAAATTAAAGGAATGAGAACAGAGTAGTGATTTGATTTTCGTTTCAAAATCCACAAACAAAAAGGCATTTTTGGTTTTCCTGCTCAGAAAAGGCAGATACAACATTTATAAAGGACTTGATTTTTTTTCTCACCTTTGTAAAACAGAAAATAAAATAGTTAACTAATGTATGAACTGTAGCATTAAGAAGGTACTTGTTCCACATAGGAGGGTGGATTAGTAAAATAGTCTTTGAAAATATTTTCTATCAGCAATAAAGTGTACTGCTATTATTACTGAAATAAACAGCGCCACCTGCTCCCTCTCTGTCTCTCTCCTTTCTGCTCTCCATGTCTCTGTGGTGCTGAAGGATGCACAGCAGCGGCTGCTTCCCCCCTAAAAGGAATTTTTCATCTATTTTCTTATTATTTTATATTATTAATAAGAATGATAATAAATAAAAGTGATGCCATGTATGTCCCAGGCTCACAGTGATAATGCTAGTATGTTGATGTTTAGCAGCTATAATGTTAACCATGTTCACTGTTTTGATTTGGCATGTTAGCATGCTAAAATTTGCTAATTAGTTGATGGGAATGCAATGAGTATTGCAGGTATTGGTCATAAAGCAAAAGTTTTGGACAAAATT